>NC_084560.2:10025420-10050420 GCF_033978685.3 Nerophis lumbriciformis
CCGCGGCGCAGTGGTTGAAAAACTCTGGCATAGATGATGTTTTACAGACCATCTTCAAGTCGCTTTCTGACAGTCGCTTCCGGATGCGCCGTTTTGTGGGCGCTCTTATTTACTTCTCCCCGTCATCTTTGTTGTAGCGGTGTAGTGTGCAAGGACGGGAGTGGAAGAAGTGTCAAAAGATGGAGCTAACTGTTTTAATGACATTCAGACTTTACTTCAATCAATAACGGAGCAGCATCTCCTCACCCGGAAACGACAACAAGGTCCTGTGAAAAAACGTCCGACCGGAACTCTCTAATAACTAAAGTTACTTGGGTGAATTATGTCAACTCACTACACCGGTATGTTTTAGCACTTGAAATGGCATGGTTAGAGTGTCCGCCCTGTGATCGGTAGGTCGTGAGTTCAAACCCCGGCCGAGTCATTCCAAAGACTATAAAAATGGGACCTATTATTAGAGATGTTCGCCGAGAAATGCTTTAAAATGTAATATCGGAAATTATCGGTATCTGTTTCAACCTCCCGATTTTCCCGGGAGACTCCCGAATTTCAGTGCCCCTCCCGAAAATCTCCCGGGGCAACCATTCTCCTGATTTCCACCCGGACAACAATATTGGGGGTGTGCCTTAAAGGCACTGCCTTTAGCGTCCTCTTCAACCTGTCGTCACGCCCGCTTTTCCTCCATACAAACAGCGTGCCGGCCCACTCACACAATATATGCGGATTTTACACACACATAAGTGAATGCAAGCATACTTGGTCAACAGCCATACAGGTCACACTGAGGGTGGCCGTATAAACAACTTTAACACTGTTACAAATATGCGCCACACTATGAACCCACACCAAACAAGAATGACAAACACATTTCGGGAGAACATCCGTACCGTAACACAACATAAACACAACAGAACAAATACCCAGAACCCCTTGCAGCACTAACTCCTCCGGGGCGCTACAATATACACGCCCCGCTACCACCAATTAATTCCACGACTGTATATATCGGTATCGGTTGATATCGGAATCAGTAATTAAGAGTTGGACAATATCCGGATATCGGCAAAAAAGCCATTATCGGACATCTCTACCGATTACCTCCCTGCTTGACACTCAGCATCAAGGGTTGAAATTGGGGGTTAAATCACCAAAAATTATTCCCGGGCGCGGCCACCGCTGCTGCTCACTGCTCTCCTCACCTCCCAGGGGCTGATCAAGGGTGATGGGTCAAATGCAGAGAATAATTTTGCCACACCTGGTGTGTGTGTGTGACAATAATGGGTACTTTAACTTAACTTTAACTGAACTTTAACAGCGGAGGATGAATGTCCCATAACAAGAAGATAGAGAAAAAGAAGCTTATCGACTACAGCGGACTCGTGCAATTTTTCAGTACTTATGCCGATACCAAATACAGATCAGCAGGTACCAGAAGGTAAGGAAAGTTACTTTTGCGTATTATTGTGAAACGAAACGCCAGATATGTCTTACCTTATACACACACCGTAATAATACTCGTATGCTTAATGCGAGGGGGGGTGTATATTGTAGTGTCCCGGAAGAGTTAGTGCTGCAGGGTTCTGGGTATTTGTTCTGTTGTGTTACAATGCGGATGTTCTCCCGAAATGTGTTTGTCATTCTTGTTTGGCGTGGGTTCACAGTGTGGCGCATATTTGTAACAGTGTTAAAGTTGTTTATACGGCCACCCTCAGTGTGACCTGTATGGCTGTTGACCAAGTATGCGTTTGCATTCACTTATGTGTGTGTAAAAGCCGCATATATTATGTGAGTGGGCCGGCACGCAAAGGCAGCGCCTTTAAGATTTATTGCCGCTCTGTACTTCTTTCTACGTCCGTGTACACAGCGGCGTTTTAAAAAGTCATACATTTTACTTTTTGAAACATATACCAATAATTTCCGATATTACATTTTAAAGCATTTATCGGCCGATAATATCGGGAGCCCGATATTAGCGGACATCTCTCGTCATATTGCATTCTACACGTATCTCTTATGTGTGACTGCCATCTACTGGTCACATCATTACACCATGTACCACATAAAATTGCATTGAGGTCGGTAAGCAAAACCAGAATTATTTCGTACATTAGGCGCAGTGTCAGGTTTTGAGAAAAAAAACAGGATTTTAAGTGCGCCTTATAGTCGGTAAAATACGGTAAGTGTTGACAGCCTTCGCTCAATACTTTGTTGATGCACTTTTGACAACAGTCGAGTCTTTCTGAACAGGCAGCCACGACCTTAGCACACCTATCTTTGGGCAGATGCATGCATGGCAGGTGGATTCATACGCAGCACATACACACCAAGCTCATAATCCATCTGGCATACAGGCAGACACAGCAATGTTCCTGGTTTCGCCCGCTTGCCTTTATCATTTGTGAGATATGAATTTGATCATCCTTCATATTGCCACCGCGAGGACTGTAAGCAGTGGCAGTTTGTTTTTTTTACATCAAAACAAAAGAGGGAATATAATTTTTCACATTTTTCCCACCGTTGCTTGCAGTTCTAATGTGAAGAAGAGAGAAAGAGTGGAGTGTGTTTCTGACAAGCGCCACTAGATGGCGATGAAGTAGTGCTGTTGTGGATGAGGATTTGGGCTTCATCAATTATGAGCAACTAAAAAGAGACTTGCTTGCAAGGTCACTCGGTATAGACTTTATTCGTTGTGTGAAGTCTTTTGGTTAACCGTACTGTAAACATTGAGTAAATTGCCTGCTTTGTTATATTTATACATACTTTTACTTTCTATCTGTCTAGTATTAAATGGCACAGATTCTCAAGTTCAGTCATGATTCTCTGTATGGATTTCTCAGAATAGATTCCATAGATTTTTTTCTTTTTTTTTTTTTTCTTCTTGACCTTCTGCCCTTATGTTCTCACCAGACACGGTACTAAAATATTTCTAAACTGGAGCCTTTATAAATATAAAGCTAGTCCCTAAACGGCTTGTTGACGAGTGTACATTGCAAAGAAAAATTAAGTATTCATCCTTTACTTTTCTTCTTTTTACATTGATACATTATTAACGAACAATAATGAACCACAAACCAAGTTTTCTTAAATCACTCATGTAGGGATGTCCCGATCCGATATTTGGATCGGATCGGCCGCAGATATTTGCCAAAAAATGTGTATCGGCAAGGCATGGGAAAATGCCGATCCAGATCCAGTTAAAAAAAAACAACTCCGCTCCGTGTTTTCCAACGCACCTATTTAAATAGTACATTCCACTTTTCTGCTGCTCCCTATAATTTCCGTTCCGCATTTTCCAGCACACCTTCAACACATCCACAGGTCTGTGGATTCTCACGCAGTTGCTTTTAGCTGCTGGCATTACACGACAGGCTCTTCTCACTCTTTTCTGTGTCTCCCTCTCACAGACAGCAAGCGCACCTTCTTACACACGTCACATACTGTCACGTCATACGTCACATACTGTCACGTCATGCGTCACATACGTATAAGCCCTCCCCGAGCAGAGAGGTAGCAGCATGGCTAACGTTAGCAGAGATGCTAGCGCAGCCGTGTGACCAACGTTCTCTCTAAGGTGCGCGCTTGTGCAATTGCGCACTGTCTAAGCGTCCTCTGCGCATAGCAAATCTATGCTACGCACAAAATCTAATAAAAAAAGAAGCGCATAACAATTTTCGACACACGGACACGACAGAGAAAACAGTTTTCGTCATCATTGTTCAAATATTATAACGTCTGTCGAGACGCTTATCTCCATTCGGTGCCACACATCCACACCATCAAAATGCCGAGGCAAAAATTTCCACAACACCGTATGAAAAAATTAGTGATTTTTTTAGTTGTGATTTCCTTCTCTGCATGAAAGTTTAAAAGTAGCATATATTAATGCAGTATGAAGAAGAATGTTTTAATGTAGACATGCAAGCCTTAAAAGAAAATGTTGAAAATCAAGACTACATTTCCTGCAAATGGGTGCATTTCTACCCTATACAGGTAAAAGCCAGTAAATTAGAATATTTTGAAAAACTTGATTTATTTCAGTAATTGCATTCAAAAGGTGTAACTTGTACATTATATTTATTCATTGCACACAGACTGATGCATTCAAATGTTTATTTCATTTAATTTTGATGATTTGAAGTGGCAACAAATGAAAATCCAAAATTCCGTGTGTCACAAAATTAGAATATTACTTAAGGCTAATACAAAAAAGGGATTTTTAGAAATGTTGGCCAACTGAAAAGTATGAAAATGAAAAATATGAGCATGTACAATACTCAATACTTGGTTGGAGCTCCTTTTTGCCTCAATTACTGCATTAATGCGGCGTGGCATGGAGTCGATGAGTTTCTGGCACTGCTCAGGTGTTATGAGAGCCCAGGTTGCTCTGATAGTGGCCTTCAACTCTTCTGCGTTTTTGGGTCTGGCATTCTGCATCTTCCTTTTCACAATACCCCACAGATTTTCTATGGGGCTAAGGTCAGGGGAGTTGGCGGGCCAATTTAGAACAGAAATGCCATGGTCCGTAAACCAGGCACGGGTAGATTTTGCGCTGTGTGCAGGCGCCAAGTCCTGTTGGAACTTGAAATCTCCATCTCCATAGAGCAGGTCAGCAGCAGGAAGCATGAAGTGCTCTAAAACTTGCTGGTAGACGGCTGCGTTGACCCTGGATCTCAGGAAACAGAGTGGACCGACACCAGCAGATGACATGGCACCCCAAACCATCACTGATGGTGGAAACTTTACACTAGACTTCAGGCAACGTGGATCCTGTGCCTCTCCTGTCTTCCTCCAGACTCTGGGACCTCGATTTCCAAAGGAAATGCAAAATTTGCATGGTTGGGTGATGGTTTGGGGTGCCATGTCATCTGCTGGTGTCGGTCCACTCTGTTTCCTGAGATCCAGGGTCAACGCAGCCGTCTCCCAGCAAGTTTTAGAGCACTTCATGCTTCCTGCTGCTGACCTGCTCTATGGAGATGGAGATTTCAAGTTCCAACAGGACTTGGCGCCTGCACACAGCGCAAAATCTACCCGTGCCTGGTTTACGGACCATGGTATTTCTGTTCTAAATTGGCCCGCCAACTCCCCTGACCTTAGCCCCATAGAAAATCTGTGGGGTATTGTGAAAAGGAAGATGCAGAATGCCAGACCCAAAAACGCAGAAGAGTTGAAGGCCACTATCAGAGCAACCTGGGCTCTCATAACACCTGAGCAGTGCCAGAAACTCATCGACTCCATGCCACGCCGCATTAACGCAGTAATTGAGGCAAAAGGAGCTCCAACCAAGTATTGAGTATTGTACATGCTCATATTTTTCATTTTCATACTTTTCAGTTGGCCAACATTTCTAAAAATCCCTTTTTTGTATTAGCCTTAAGTAATATTCTAATTTTGTGACACACGGAATTTTGGATTTTCATTTGTTGCCACTTCAAATCATCAAAATTAAATGAAATAAACATTTGAATGCATCAGTCTGTGTGCAATGAATAAATATAATGTACAAGTTACACCTTTTGAATGCAATTACTGAAATAAATCAAGTTTTTCAAAATATTCTCATTTACTGGCTTTTACCTGTATTTTAACTTTAGATTTATTCTCATATCAAACTCTTTTGGCTGTCTTTTTGACACTTACATCCGGCGCCCCCCTCCACACCCTGGATGATAAATAATGAAAATAATTCAATGTGATTATCTTGTGTGATGACTGTATTATGATGATAGTATATATCTGATAGTATATATCTGTATCATGAATCAATTTAAGTGGACCCCGACTTAAACAAGTTGAAAAACTTATTGGGGTGTTACCATTTAGTGGTCAATTGTACGGAATATGTACTTCACTGTGCAACCTACTAATAAAAGTCTCAATCAATCAATCAAAACACATAGAATCATCATACTGCTGTGATTATATGCATCAAGTGTTCATTCAAGGCTAAGCCAAAATATCGAGATATATATTGTGTATCGCAATATGGCCTTAAAATATCGCAATATTAAAAAGAGGCCATATCGCCCAGCCCTAGTTCAATGATGCCATTTCTGTTTGTCATGTATAATTTTGTCTATTTTGTGTTTATCCTTGAATAAACAGGTCAGTTTCTTGTTACCAACCATTGTGTATTATTCAAACTCCCCTAATTCAGCTGGCTAGTTGTTATCAAGAGTACTAAAACCCTTTTCAACATGATTCTGACAACTAAGTAGGCTAAATAACTTTAAACTTTAATACATGCTCGGATAGGCCAGTATCGGTATCGGTCAGTATCGGTATCGGATCGGAAGTGCAAAAACAATATCGGTATCGGATCGGAAGTGCAAAAACCTGGATCGGGACATCCCTACACTCATGTAATGAAGAACTAAAAATATATGCTTTAAATAATGGAAGATTGTGGCATAGGTTGTGCAAACAATTCCTCTTTTATTTCTTTAAAGGGGAACTACACTGTTTTTTTAATTATCATTCACAATCCTTATGTAAGACAAGAACACATGTTTTTCTTCTTTTTTATGCATTCTAAATCGTAAATAAACGCTAGCAAGAGTCAACTAACAACAAGAGTTGCTCTATTCCGCATATATAGCTCTGTAAAAAAACCTCCAAGGCTTTATATACACACTAAGTATATATGTAGTATCTAGTAACATTCATGATAACATGTAATATTTACATATTTTGATCATTTTAAGCATACGGCGGCGTATTAATTTGACAAAGTTCACTTTCCCTTCAACAACAACAAGACTACTAATCATGGCAGACTTGATGACAGACATCAAAGACTACTTTGTGACAAATGATAATCCAGAAACTTCTATTTTTGAGCCTGAATATAAGGAGGATCTACAAGTTTTAGAAGCTGTGTGCTAAACAAATGCAGCTTTAGTCAAACACTAAGCATCATGTAGCAGTATCACTAAGTGCTAAACAAGATATACAAACTTAAAACAATCACTTACTGTACAATGTCTGCTCTCACGGGGATAACGACTGATGGGATGTTTATATCTTCCCCTTTACATGAATAATTTGTCATAATCTTCACAAAGGGTTAAAAAAAAGTGTTTTTTGTGTGTCTCCGGGTTTAAGTTGGAAGTCAAAGTTGACCAACTTGTGGGTTTATGTCCACAACCTTCTACTATCCAGGTGAGAGGCATGATTTATAATCTAGAATTAACTTTCGCCACCTCCGAGGCGATGCAGCAGCTCAATATGTCAAGCTGTCTGTGATCAATATTCAGGTCACGACATGTAAATGGAGTATTGTTGGTGGTTTTTAGATAGTTTTTATAGTGTACTCCCATTAGCTGCATTGTTAGGCACCTCCTACTTGCCACATTTTATGATTTATAATGCATAATAAAACAAACACGTGGTCTTGTCTTACATAAGGGTTGTGAATGATAGGCAAAATGAATAAAAAAAAGTGCAGTTCTCCTTTAAATGTACGGTACATCATCCATTCCAGAGTTGTAATGAAAAGAACATTGTAATAGATAAACTAATATTTGTTTAACCTAAACCAGGGGTCGGCAACCCGCAGCTCTAGAGCCGCATGCGGCTCTTTAGCGCCGCCCTAGTGGCTCTCTGGAGCTTTTTAAAAAATGTATGAAAAATGGAAAAAGATGAGGGCAAAAAAATCAATTTTTTTGTTTTAATATGCTGTCTGTCGGAGGACAAACATGACACAAGCCTCCCTAATTGTTACAAAGCACACTGTTTATATTAAACATGCTTCACTGATTCGAGTATTTGGCGAGCGCCGTTTTGCCCTACTAATTTTGGCGGTCCTTGAACTCACCATAGTTTGTTTACATGTATAACTTTCTCCGACTTTCTAGGACGTGTTTTATGCCACTTCTTTTTCTGTCTCATTTTGTCCACCAAACTTTTAACGTTGTGCATGAAAGGTGAGTTTTGTTGATGTTATTGACTTGTCCGGAGTGCTAATCCGACATATTTGGTCACTGCATGACTGCAAGCTAATCGATGCTAACATGCTATTTAGGCTAGCTATATGTACATATTGCATCATTATGCCTCATTTGTAGCTATTTTTGAGGTCATTTAGTTTCCTTTAAGTCCTCTTAATTCAATTTATATCTCATGACACACTATCTGTATGTAATATGGCTTTTAATTTTTTTGCGGCTCCAGACAGATGTGTTTTTGTATTTTTGGTCCAATATGGCTCTTTCAACATTTTGGGTTGCCGACCTCTGACCTAAACTATTATCACAAAACATTTTCCACAGCAGTTTTTTTTTTAATGTAATATTTCATCGGAAATATTTTTTTTTGCTTGAATTGTACAAAATATTCTTTTTTTTTTTGTCTTTTTTGTCAGGAAGATGCCTTCGTCTTTGCTAACAAGGTGGGCTACCCCTGTCTACTCCGCCCATCCTATGTTCTCAGGTAAAGTGGAGCACTCATCATTGCCGAGTGTAATGTTCTCTGTCACTCAATGACCTCTTACCGAAGCTTCAACTTACTCCCTAACCTCATTTCAATGTCGTTTTATTGGCTAACTTCATGCCCGGTGGTCTGCTTTGGAAGGACGGTTAAAGCAGACCATTAACAACTTCACTTTTCATTTAAAACACGTCCTTGTGGTCTCTTATCAGCGATTCTCAAACTATGGTAGCTGGTATGCGGGGCTCCAACTAGTGGCTCGCCAAATAATCCCTCAGTTAAATATTCAAACACAGTGTTACTGTTCAAAATGTGTGTAATGTTACAGTGGCCAACAGTATTAAATATACCTGTTAAATATCAATACTTTTGATACGTTGGTTATTTGAGATCATTCATATTCAGTGTAACGTAACTAATTTCATCTTGTTTTATTCCCATGAATTGATTACGTGGAACCCGACTTAAACAAGTTGAAAAGCTTATTCGGGTGTTACCATTTAGTAGTCAGTTGTACGGAATATGTACTGTACTGTGCAATCTACTACAAACTCCGTTTCCATATGAGTTGGGAAATTGTTAGATGTAAATATAAACGGAATACAATGATTTGCAAATCATTTTCAACCCATATTCAGTTGAATATGCTACAAAGACAACATATTTGATGTTCAAACTGATAAACATTTTTTTTTTTTTGCAAATAATCATTAACTTTAGAATTTGATGCCAGCAACACGTGACGAAGAAGTTGGCAAAGGTGGCAATAAATACTGATAAAGTTGAGGAATGCTCATCAAACTTATTTGGAACATCCCACAGGTGTGCAGGCTAATTGGGAACAGGTGGGTGCCATGATTGGGTATAAAAAACAGCTTCCCAAAAAATGCTCAGTCTTTCACAAGAAAGGATGGGGCGAGGTACACCCCTTTGTCCACAACTGCGTGAGCAAATAGTCAAACAGTTTAAGAACGTTTCTCAAATTGCAAGAAATTTAGGGATTTCAACATCTACGGTCCATAATATCATCAAAAGGTTCAGAGAATCTGGAGAAATCACTCCACGTAAGCGGCATTGCCGGAAACCAACATTGAATGACCGTGACCTTCGATCCCTCAGACGGCACTGTATCAAAAAGCGACATCAATCTCTAAAGGATATCACCACATGGGCTCAGGAACACTTCAGAAAACCACTGTCACTAAATACAGTTTGTCGCTACATCTGTAAGTGCAAGTTAAAGCTCTACTATGCAAAGCGAAAGCCATTTATCAACAACACCCAGAAACGCCGCCGGCTTCTCTGGGCCCGAGATCATCTAAGATGGACTCATGCAAAGTGGAAAAGTCTTCTGTGGTCTGGCGAGTCCACATTTCAAATTGTTTTTGGAAATATTCGACATCGTGTCATCCGGACCAAAGGGGAAGCGAACCATCCAGACTGTTATCGACGCAAAGTTGAAAAGCCAGCATCTGTGATGGTATGGGGGTGTATTAGTGCCCAAGGCATGGGTAACTTACACATCTGTGAAGGCACCATTAATGCTGAAAGGTACATACAGGTTTTGGAACAACATATGCTGCCATCTAAGCGTCGTCTTTTTCATGGACGCCCCTGCTTATTTCAGCAAGACAATGCCAAGCCACATTCAGCACGTTTTACAACAGCGAGGCTTCGTACAAAAAGAGTGCGGGTACTTTCCTGTCCAGACCTGTCTCCTATCGAAAATGTGTGGCGCATTATGAAGCGACAGCAGAGACCCCGGACTGTTGAAGGACTGAAGCTCTTCATAAAACAAGAATGGGAAAGAATTCCACTTTCAAAGCTTCAACAATTAGTTTCCTCAGTTCCCAAACGTTTACTGAGTGTTGTTAAAAGGAAAGGCCATGTAACACAGTGGTGAACATGCCCTTTCCCAACTACTTTGGCACGTGTTGCAGCCATGAAATTCTAAGTATTTATTTGCAAAAAAAAAAATAGTTAACGAGTTTGAACATCAAATATCTTGTCTTTGTAGTGCATTCAATTGAATATGGGTTGAAAATGATTTGCAAATCATTGTATTCCGTTTATATTTACATCCAACACAATTTCCCAACTCATATGGAAACGGGGTTTGTAATAAAAGTTTCAATCAAAAAAAAAAGTTTAACCTCTTAAGGTCTAATTTTTTTGTTATGCTTTTTTTTAATTTCTCTTTGCTATTTGGGCTTATTGGACCCCAATTAGAATAAAAACTAAGAATAATCTTTTTATATGATGTACTTAGTCCATAAGTACACAAATGTGTACTTCATGTTTAAGTGACATGCTAATTCTTACTTTTACACTTTTTTTTCCCAAATTCCATTCTGTTATACTCTCATGACACCACCAGATGGCAGTATAAGTGTCCACATAAGGGCCATAAGACCCCAATTCAGTAGTGTAGACAATTTTGGAAATAAGAGCTAAAAGGTGCTGTCCACGCATGTGGCCATCTAAGCCTTTAGAGATTAAATACAATCTTTGAGTGGGAAATTATTTTTCTTCCTCTTATGCTTGTAGCACACTGTGTTATGTGATTACTTTAGAAAATGACTGGCATTACAATGGGTCACTCAGCATTATAAAACTTGCTAACGATTTCAGTGCAGAATGCCTGTGGTTTAATTTAATTGTTCCCAGCAACACTTGAAATACACTATTTTACAGATTTACCTGACACATTTGGCATATTTGCACAAAGTATCTGTTTTATTCTGAATTTGACTTGGTATCGGACAGAAAAGAAAGACAGTGGTATTGCACTATTCGGCATTGTTGAAGACAAATATTGTTTTAGACGTGTTCCTATTCAATAAAGAACTGTCCAGAGAACTTTTTAGAGATGTCAGATAATGTTTTTTTTGCCCATATCCGATATTGTCCAGCTCTTAATTACCGATTCCGATATCAACCGATACCGATATATACAGTCGTGGAATTAACACATTATTATGCCTAATTCTGTTGTGATGCCCCGCTGGATGCATTAAACAATGTAACAAGGTTTTCCAAAATAAATCAACTCAAGTTATGGAAAAAAATGCCAACATGGCACTGCCATGTTTATTATTGAAGTCACAAAGTGCATTATTTTTTTTAACATGCCTCAAAACAGCAGCTTGGAATTTGGGACATGCTCTCCCTGAGAGAGCATGAGGTTGTTGAGCGTCCCGAAAGATTTAGTGCTGCAAGGGGTTCTGGGTATTTGTTCTGTTGTGCTACGGTGCGGATGTTCTCCCGAAATGTGTTTTTCATTCATGTTTGGTGTGGGTTCACAGTGTGGCGCATATTTTTAACAGTGTTAAAGTTGTTTATACGGCCACCCTCAGTGTGACCTGTATGGCTGTTGACCAAGTATGCTTTGCATTCACTTGTGTGTGTGAAAAGCCGTAGATAATATGTGAGTGGGCCGGCACGCAAAGGCAGTGCCTTCAAGGTTTATTGACGCTCTGTACTTCTCCCTACGTCCGTGTACACAGCGGCGTTTTAAAAAGTCATACATTTTACTTTTTGAAATATTACATTTTAAAGCATTTATCGGCTGATAATATCGGCAGTCCGATATCGGACATCTCTAGAAATGTTATGTCTTTTAAATTTGCAAAAGAGAACGTTCACGCTGCTACAGAAAGAAAGAAGGAAGGCGAGTAAGAGAGAGAGAGAGAGAGAGACAAATAACTCTTCCAGAACTTTTTTAGCTTTTGGGAATGTGAAGGATGGACAGGAGGGTTTGGGCCAAATGTCCCATCCAGGGGAGAGGGAGGAGAAATGAACAAAATACACTTTAGCAAAAACAGGAATGTGTTGATTAAACATTGGACAGGGAGCAGAGGTGGGTAGAGTAGCCAGAAATTGTACTCAAGTAAGAGTACTGTTACTTTAGAGATTTATTACTCAAGTAAAAGTAAGGAGTAGTCACCCAAATATTTACTTGAGTAAAAGTAAAAAGTATGTTGTGAAAAAACTACTCAAGTACTGAGTAACTGATGAGTAACACACACACATCATATATATATATTATATATAATACATATATATATATATATATATATATATATATATATATATATATATATATATATATATACACACACACACACACACACACACATATATATATATATATATATATATATATATATATATATATATATATAT
This sequence comes from Nerophis lumbriciformis, assembly GCF_033978685.3. NCBI lineage: Eukaryota > Metazoa > Chordata > Actinopteri > Syngnathiformes > Syngnathidae > Nerophis > Nerophis lumbriciformis. Next base: position 10,038,030 of record NC_084560.2, read on the forward strand.
ATATATATATATATATATATATATACAGTATATAATTTATATTTATTTATTTTGCCGTTTTTGTTTACATGTTAAAGGTGTTTTAATGAATATACATGCATGTTTAACACATATAGATTCCTTTCGTTCATGAAGACAAGAATATAAGTTGGTGTATTACCTGATTCTGATGACTCGCATTGATTAGAATCAGACAGTAGTGCTGATAACGGCCACGTTTTCAAATGGAGGAGAAAAAAAGTTACTCCTTTCTGTCTAATACCACATGAAAGTGGTTGTTTTTTGGCATCTAATTTGTCCAGCTTCCATATTCGTTTTTATACACTTTACAAGAAATACATTGGCGGCAAACTCCGTAGCTTGCTAGCTTGTTTGCGCTGGCTTTCGGAGACTCTTATTTTGAAAGCGCATGCGCGAAGGAGCGGCACTTTTATTGTGAAGACAGGAACTGTGCAGTCAGTCTTTAGGCTTTTGACAGGAATAATTGTCTTTTTTCCTTCACAGTTTTGATTGATTGATTGAAACGTTTATTAGTAGATTGCACAGTACAGTACATATTCCGTACAATTGACCACTAAATGGTAACACCCCAATAAGTTTTTCAACTTGTTTAAGTCAGGTCATGTGACCGCCTGGCTCTGTTTGATTGGTCCAACGTCACCAGTGACAGCATCTGATTGGTGGAACGGAGTAAACGTCACCAGTGACTGTATTTGTTGAAACGCAGGCACTCTGAAGGTCTGTCTGACAGACCAAAACAAACAAAGCGTGCATTAACAGATGGATAAAAATTAGTAGCGAGTAGCGAGCTGAATGTAGATAAAAGTAGCGGAGTAAAAGTAGCGTTTCTTCTCTATAAATATACTCAAGTAAAAGTAAAAGTATGTTGCATTAAAACTACTCTTAGAAGTACAATTTATCCCAAAAGTTACTCAAGTAGATGTAACGGAGTAAATGTAGCGCGTTACTACCCACCTCTGACAGGGAGTCACAATCGCAAAAGAAACCGTTTTGAAGAACAACCTTAAGGCCGCTAAGGAGAAGAACCACTACACAAACACAGGGCCTGATTTACTAAGATCCAAATACCACGCGATAGACCGCGTGTGCAAAAAGTCAAACCGTGTGCACTATGATTTGGCCGTGAGATTTACTAAGAATGCGTGTGCAAGTGAAAAGTGGTGCAGACCAGACCGCCTTATTGAAATGAGGATTTTGCGTGCATACAAGTCTTTTAGCACACTTGAACATTTTATTCACGTTCATGTTATCATGCCGTGTGCCAGGTGTTGAAGCAGCAGCACATAATCCGTAACACCTTTTCTCAATCACAATCTAGACAACACAAACACACTTCACACTGACGCTTCATTCCGTGGATCACATCACCAGCGCAGTCGTTCGTCTGGAGTGACTCAAACGCGCAATGAAAGACGTCTTTTCGTGTCGGAGGAGTAAATAAAACGATTTACAGATTAATCGTGATTCTTATTTGCAGTGTTGGGTTAGTTACTAGTTACTTTATTTCAAAAGTAACTTAGTTACTAACTCAGTTACTTACACCAAAAAGTCATGCGTTACTGTGAAAAGTCACTATTTAGATACCTCTGTTTTTGTTCTCTTTTTTTTTTTAAAGCTCCCTTTAATGCCCTTTTAGCCTTCATTTCAGTACTGTTGTTGCACTGGAGAATAATACAACCTGTTGATCAACTTGACATGCATTTGCATCACTGAACTCACAAAGCATTGTGGTCTACATACAACACACAAAGACAAATATGTTTCAAAGGGCCAATTTATTTCAGGCCAGAACAAATTGACAAAACTATTTTAAATAGCTGCAAAATAACATACATAAGTAACAAACAGCATAACAACAAACCTGGCTTCACCCAAGGAAGGCACACATGACATACACAAAGCCCAACCAGGCATTTTTTTCCTCAAGGAATTCAGAAATAAAATCATGTCTTCAGGAGATCAACACTGTACTGAAGCCCAGAACACTCTACGCATTTCCCCAGTTTTAGTTTAGAGATAAGGAAAGATTGGCCTGGCCCACTAGGATCCCTCTTTGTTTGTGAACTTTACAGTCTATACATTTAGAGTGTTGTGATAATCAAACACTCGAGAAGTCTAGAATGAAAGAGTATATACGAGAATTGACAGAGTGTGTGTACCTTCAGTGCTGAATGATGAGCAGAGGCAAAAATTTGAGTCTTTTCTTTAGCTCGCTTTCCATGTTTATGTACTCATTATGTCCAGCTGCCTGAAAGCGGGTGACTCCACTGTAGAAATAGCCTGCATGTCTTCTAGCACATACGCTGCAATGGCTCTATCAATGTTGTCCTGGCCAGCAGTGCCTCCGTTAAAATCCAGCCGCTGTTGGAGGTGAAATGTGTCTCTTTACTAGCTTTGTCGAAGCATGTTGCTTTTGTAGCTGTTTCAGCAGATTTGAATTGCTGTTTTGGGCAGTAGACACAAGACACAGCTTACATTTAACTAAAATGTTCTTTTCTTTGTGCTCGACAAAAGAAAAGTAGTGAGATTATCTCCATGTTAAGAAACACGGCTTCTGGCTCCGCCATGATGTTTTGTTAGTAAACACAGACACGCCTATTTTCCTTGTGACACAGAAGGACGACACCGCAGCGCTCCAATAAAACACACTCAGATCTTCTGTTTCTAGCCGATACTCCATCAAAAAATAACGTAAAATAACGCAGTAACGCATCATGTAGCTGAGTTACTCATCACATTACATTACATTACTCATACATCAGGTAACTGAGTTACTGAATATAAAAAATAACGCGTTAGACTACTAGTTACCACTGAAAATAACGGTGTTACAGTAATGCATTACAAAGTAACGCGTTAGTCCCAATACTGCTTATTTGTAACGATTCTTAGTCGATTCAGGTTTTTAATTTTGTAGTCTTTTTTTTTTTTTTTTTTTTCAAATCTGTCCTGTCCAGCCACTCAGACAAATCATATTGTTGATGTAGATTATTTATATCTGCTGTACAGATTTACTTTAGAAGAGAGAAGTGTTGGATACTTCACTTGTTGCCTTATTTGTATTTGACTTTATTACATTTTTTAGTTGAATTTTATTCAACAAAACCACTTTTCTTTTAAGTAATATAGAAATTTGTCACAGCTGTTTATCTATTTTATGGAGGAATGTAGTTAATCATAGAACTGGCACCTAATGTTATTAAAAAATGTAATTGAGAATCGATTCTGAATTGAATCGTTACTTCAAAGAATCGAATCGTGTGTAGCCTAAACATTCACAGCCCTAATAAATATACCGTATTTTTCGGACTATAAGTCGCAGTTTTTTTTCATAGTTTGGCCGGGGGTGCGACTTATACTCAGGAGCGACTTATGTGTGAAATTATTAACACATTACAGTAAACTATCAAATAATATTTAGCTCATTCACGTAAGAGACTAGACGTATAAGATTTCATGGGATTTAGCGATTAGGAGTGACAGATTGTTTGGTAAACGTATAGCATGTTCTATATGTTGTAGTTATTTGAATGACTCTTACCATAATATGTTACGTTAACATACCAGGCACGTTCTCAGTTGGTTATTTATGCCTCATATAACGTACACTTATTCAGCCTGTTGTTCACTATTCTTTATTTATTTTAAATTGCCTTTAAAATGTCTATTCTTGGTGTTGGCTTTTATCAAATAAATGTCCCCTAAAAATGCGACTTATACTCCAGGGCGACTTATGTTTTTTTTCCTTCTTTATTATGCATTTTCGGCCGGTGCGACTTATACTCCGGAGCGACTTACACTCCGAAAAAAACGGTAGTCGTACGTTTCTTTAATTTAAAAAACGAACGCCATTAAAGAATACTAAAGGTCACCAAAACACATCAATTGAATTCATTTTAATCAGCCCCTTCAGTCATCCAGCAGCTTTAAAATTATAAAATGATGTTGCTGAATAGACGACATGTCTAATAGTAACTTGCACGTCCTTCTCACACGTGCTAAATAAAACACTAAATAGTGCTCACAAAACGCAGGTATTGATAAATCACATTGCGTGTGCTCAATTATATTTGCATCTTCTCCTCCCAGTATTGTGGGTGTTTTTGATGATCAGTATATGTTTTGCATATTAACGAAGACAGCGCAAAATGCTTTGCACGTCTTATTCACGCTCACTTAACAGACGCAACCCTCTGCTCACAAGTTTAGTAGATCAGCTTGGTGTGTTCACTTCACTTCCTTCAGAAATGTTCCTACTTCCCCCTCAGGATTAATAAGGGTCATAAATGTAGTTAATAGGGGTCATAAATGTAGTTAATAGGGGTCATAAATGTAGTTAATAGGGGTCATAAATGTAATTAATAAAGGTCATAATTGTAATAAGGGTCATCAATTAAGTGTCATAAATGTAATTAATAGGGGTCATAAATGTAATAGGGGTCATAAATGTAATAGGGTCACAAATATAATAAAGGTCATAAATGTAATTAATAGCGGTCATCTATGTAATTAAGCGTCATAAATGTAATAAGTGTCATACATGTAATTAATAGGGGTCATAAATGTAATAGGGGTCATAAATGTAATAGGGGTCATTAATGTAATAGGGTCATAAATATAATAAAGGTCATAAATGTAATTAATAGGGGTCATCTATGTAATTAAGCGTCATAAATGTAATAAGCGTCATACATGTAATTAATAGGGTCATACATGTAATAGGGGTCATAAATGTAATTAATATGGGTCATCAATGTAATTAATAGGGGTCATCAATGTAATTAATAGGGGTCATCAATGTAATAAAGGCCATAAATGTAATTAATAAGGATCATAAATGTAATTAATAGGGGTCATAAATGTAATAAGGGTCATAAATATAATTAATAGGGGTCATAAATGTAATAAGGGTCATAAATATAATTAATAGGGGTCATAAATGTAATAAGGGTCATAAATGTAATTAATAGGGGTCATAAATATAATAGGGTCATAAATTTAATTAATAAGGGTCATAAATGGTTTTAATACACACAAACCTTTAATAAATCAATTTTTAATTAATAGGGGTCATACATGCAATAGGGGTCATAAATGTAATAGGGGTTGTAAATGTAATAGGGGTCATAAATGTAATTAATAGGGGTCATTAATGTAATAGGGTCATAAATATAATAAAGGTCATAAATGTAATTAATAGGGGTCATTTATGTAATTAAGCGTCATAAATGTAATTAATAGGGGTCATAAATATAATTAATAGGGTCATAAATTTAATTACTAAGGGTCATAAATGTTTTTAATACACACAAACCTTTAATAAATCAGTTTGTAATTAATAGGGGTCATACATGTAATAGGGGTCATAAATGTAATAGGGGTCGTAAATGTAATTAATAGGGATCATTAATGTAATAGGGTCATAAATATAATAAAGGTCATAAATGTAATTAATAGGGGTCATCTATGTAATTAAGCGTCATAAATGTAATAAGCGTCATACATGTAATTAATAGGGTCATACATGTAATGGGGGTCATAAATGTAATAGGAGTCATCAATGTAATTAATAGGGGTCATCAATGTAATACAGGTCGTAAATGTAATAAGTGTCATCAATGTAATTAATATGGGTCATCTATGTAATTAATAGGGGTCATCGATGTAATTAATAGAGTTCATCAATGTAATAAAGGTCATAAATGTAATTAATAGGGGTCATAAATGTAATAAGGGTCACAAATATAATTAATAGGGGTCATAAATGTAATAAGGGTCATAAATGTAATTAATAGGGGTCATAAATGTAATAAGCATCATAAATATAATTAATAGGGGTCATAAATGTAATAAGGGTCATAAATGTAGTTAATAGGGGTCATAAATATAATTAATAGGGTCATAAATGTAATTAATAAGGGTCATAAATGGTTTTAATACACACAAACCTTTAATAAATCAGTTTTCTGAGTCCAAAATGACAAATATCACAATCCGTTAGTATTTTCGAATACTTATTTGATATCAATTGGTTGATGTACTCTTGTAGAACCTCGTTGTGTCCCAAGGACGCAGCCTTCAGTCCAAGGAGCGTTGGAACTTCACAAACAAAATGGTTTTGAAGAGCCTGGAGTGCTTTCCATCTAAATTGCTCCTTTTCTTGTTGGCCTTTTTTTTCTTCTGTTTTGCAGACCTTCCTCCCAATGACGCTGCAGCAGGAGGCTTCTATGCTCCTGGTCCTCTTCTGCCTCACTCCTCTGCTTTCTTTCTTTGTCTCACTAGTGGCTCGGCCATGAATGTTGCACACGGAGAGGGAGACATGAAGCGCTTTTTGAAGGAGGCCAGCCAGGTGTCCCAGGTGAGCGTGTGTGTGTGTGCGTGTGTGCGTGTGCGTGTGTGTGTGTGTGTGTGTGTGTGTGTGGTCTAATGGTCGGCACTGCATGAAACACACACACACACACTTCATGCCGAGTTCTCCCTCTGCTTTCAATTATCTGCAGCTAGCAGCTGATGCAGCTTTTGGCTAGTTGTGTTTTTTTTGGTCATTGCACCCCCAAGTGGTTCGGGGGCAGCTGTCCCTCCCAAATAAACAATTCCATTAGAAGAATACACAAATACTGTGTATGCACTGGTTAAGGGTGTAAGGGTACACAAACATTTTGGTTTAGAGGTCACTGTTTGGTAAATTTTCGGTACAGTAAGAAAACAACAAAATGTACATTTTCTGGTTATTTATTTACCTAAATGTGTAAACAATGGCTTTATCCTTTTAATATTGCTTTCAAATAGCTGTGTGTGATGTAAGGCTGCAGCTAACGATTATTTTTCTATCGATTAATCTATTGATTATTTTTTTCGATTAATCGGTTAATCTATAGATTATTTTTCCTTTTACCGATTCTTTTTTTTATTTAAAATGAAGATGAAAAAATAAATGTAGGCCAGTTTTTTCAAAAGGCATGGCTTTTATTTACAAAAAAAAAGTATGGCCGCTCAGTCAACATTGACAACAACATGACAAAGTATTCTGTAACAATGTAAACATTTAAAACTTTTAACATTTAACAAAATTAAAAGTATCTTATTTGCTTTTTAATGTGCAAATATAAAATAAACATACAGTGTAGGGATGTCCCGATCCAGGTTTTTGCACTTCCGATCCAATACCGATATTGTTTTTGCACTTCCGATCCAATACTGACCGATACCGATACTGGCCTATCCGAGCATGTATTAAAGTTTAAAGTTATTTAGCCTACTTAGTTGTCAGAATCATGTTGAAAAGGGTTTTTAGTACTCTTGATAACAACTAGCCAGCTGAATTAGGGGAGTTTGAATAATACACAATGGTTGGTAACAAGAAACTGACCTGTTTATTCAAGGATAAACACAAAATAGACAAAATTATACATGACGAACAGAAATGGCATCATTGAACTAGGGCTGGGCGATATGGCCTTTTTTTAATATTGCGATACACGATATATATCTCGATATTTTGCCTCAGCCTTGAATGAACTTGATGCATATAATCACAGCAGTATGATGATTCTATGTGTTTTGATTGATTGATTGAGACTTTTATTAGTAGGTTGCACAGTGAAGTACATATTCCGTACAATTGACCACTAAATAGTAACACCCGAATAAGTTTTTCAACTTGTTTAATCGGGGTCCACTTAAATTGATTCATGATACAGATATATACTATCATCATAATACAGTCATCACACGAGATAATCACAGTGAATTATTTACATTATTTATAATCCAGGGTGTGGAGGGGGGCGCCGGATGTAAGTGTCAAAAAGACAGCCAAAAGAGTTTGATATGAGAATAAATATAAAGTTAAAATATAGGGTAGAAATGCACCCATTTGCAGGAAATGTAGTCTTGATTTTCAAAATGTTCTTTCAAGGCTTGCATGTCTACATTTAAACATTCTTCTTCATACTGCATTAATATATGCTACTTTTAAACTTTCATGCAGAGAAGGAAATCACAACTAAAAAAATCACTAATTTTTTCATACGGTGTTGATCTGGAAATGTTTGCCTCGGCATTTTGATGGTGTGGACGTGTGGCACCGAATGGAGATAAGCGTCTCGACAGACATTACAATATTTGAACAATGATGACGAAAACTGTTTTCTCTGTCGTGTTCGTGTGTCGAAAATTGTTATGCGCTTATTTTTTTTATTTGATTTAGTACGTGGCATATAATTGCTATGCGCAGAGGACGCTTGAGCAGTGAGCAATTGCACAGGCGCGCACCTTAGAGAGAACGTTGGTCACACGGCTGCGCTAGCATCACAGCTAACGTTAGCCATGCTGCTACCTCTCTGCTGGGAGAGGACGTATACGTATGTGACGTATGACGTGACAGTATGTGACATGTGTAAGAAGGTGCACTTGCTGTCTGTGAGAGGGAGACACAGAAAAGAGTGAGAAGAGCCTGTCGTGTAATGCCAGCAGCTAAAAGCAACTGCGTGAGAATCCACAGACCTGTGGATGTGTTGAAGGTGTGCTGGAAAATGCGTAACGGAAATTAGGGAGCAGCAGAAAAGTGGAATATATTATTTAAATCGGTGCGTTGGAAAACACGGAGCGGAGTTGTTGTTTTTTTAACTGGATCTGGATCGGCATTTTCCCATGCCTTGCCGATACGCATTTTTTGGCAAATATCGGCGGCCGATCCGATCCAAATATCGGATCGGGACATCCCTAGTCTCCAGCTGTGGAAAATACCCTTTCACTGGGCACGGAGGTAGCAGGTAGGGCGAGGTAGTGCCTGACTAACTTGGCAGTAAGAATATATGGACTCATTGTTCTTCCACCATAGAAGTGGCTCAAAATCTAGTCTTTAATGCAATATTGTCTTAAATCTGCTGCTATAAAAACATTTGTTATTGCTTTAGCCCTGCCTGACTCGCCGAGGAGAAGCTGCTTGAATGCGGTGGGAGCTGTTTGTTCGTCTTTCTCTTCGTTGAAGCGATGTTATCCATTGTTGTATCGCACCTCGAAGCCCAAATGTTCCCAAACGGGAGATCTTAACGAGGCAGGAGGGTCTTCCAGCTCTGGCTTTTACATGTTGTAGTAGCCCGGTCGCTGCTAGCATGCCGTGTGTTGTGCCTCGGTGTGCATTGTTTACACAACCTGCGGTACGCTACTTAATATGTCCGTGTGGAAACTCGTTCGGTGCACCTCCGAACCGAACCCCCCGTACCGGAACGGTTCAATACAAATACACGTACCGTGGTGTCCCTATACTAATATTTTGGTGCCGATAAAAAAAAATTTGGGGGCGCTTTTCAAAATCAAAGGGACCACGAAAATGTAATTATTGGCTTTATATTTATATATTAAATATGTTTCTTATTGCAATCAAAGAAGAATGTATTGAGTAAATAAGATACAAGACAACTTGTCTTTTAGTACCGTATCTTTCGGACTATAAGTCAATTTTTTTCATAGTTTGGCCGGGGGTGCGACTTATACTCAGGAGCGACTTATGTGTGAAATTATTAACACATTAGCGTAAAATTTCAAATAATATTATTTATCTAATTCACGTAAGAGACTAGACCAGGGGTCGGCAACCCGCGGCTCCGGAACCGCATGCGGCTCTTTGATCACTCTGATACGGCTCAGCAGCTTACTTGCTGAACCCCCCAATTTTCCCGTGAGACTTCCGGATTTCAGTGCCTCTCGCAGAAAACTCTCGGGAATAATATTCACCGATTTTCACCCTTAAAGCTATAATAAGGGCATGCCATGATGGTACAACATTTGGCGCCCTCTACAATCTGTATTAACAGCGTGCCAGCCCAACACTTGTTATACAATATACATCTTCTGCTTGCACACATACGTGACAGCAAGGCATACTTGGTCAACAGCCACACAGGTTACACTGACGGTGGTCATATAAAACAACTTTAACACTCTTACTAATAATGCGCCACACTTTGAACCAAAACCAAACAAGAATGACGAACACATTTCGGGAGAACATCTGCAACTTAACACAACTAAACACAACAGAACAAACACCCAGAATCCCATGCCCCCCTTACTCTTCCGGGCTACATTATACACCCCTGCTACCACCAAACCCCGCCCCCACCCCGGTTGCGGGGGTGTATAATGTATCCCGGAAGAGTTAGGGCTGCATGGGATTCTGGGTATTTGTCCTGTTGTGTTTATGTTGTGTTACGGTGCAGATGTTCTCCCGAAATGTGTTTGTCATTCTTGTTTGGTGTGGGTTCACAGTGTGGCGCATTATTAGTAAGAGTGTTAAACTTTTTTTTTATACCGCCACCGTCAGTGTAACCTGTGTGGTTGTTGACCAAGTATGCCTTGCTGTCACCTACGTGAGCAAGCGGAAGCCCCATACAACGTGTGGCTGATCAGGCACGCTGGTTGTGGTGGGTGCTAAATGCTGTACCATCACGGTACGCATGACGCTGACAAGCGCCATCCATTTAAAGCCGCGTGCCGCACCAGCTGTCAAATTCCATATAAAGGTGTGGGCAGCGTATCTGAGACCCCTGGTTTATACATACCACAATGCAAAGAAAAAACTTTGTATGTAATGTTAATTCATTTAAAATTTAAAAAAAAATTTGCGGCTCCCATTCATTGTTTTCTATAATTTGTGAAACTGGTCAAAATGGCTCTTTGACTGATAAAGGTTGCCGGCCCCTGGACTAGACGTATAAGATTTCATGGGATTTAGCCATTAGGAGTGACAGATTGTTTGGTAAACGTATAGCATGTTCTATATGTTAGTTATTTGAATGACTCTTACCATAATATGTTATGTTAACATACCAGTTGGTTATTTATGCCTCATATAACGTACACTTATTCAGCCTGTTGTTCACTATTCTTTATTTATTTTAAATTGCCTTTCAAATGTCTATTCTTGGTGTTGGCTTTATCATACATTCCCCCCAAAAATGCAACTTGTACTCCAGTGCGACTTATATATGTTTTTTTCCTTCTTTATTATGCATTTTCGGCCGGTGCGACTTATACTCCGAAAAATACAGTAGTAAATAGGGTTGTCCCGATACCAATGTTTTGGTACCGGTACCAAAATGTATTTCGATACTTTTCTAAATAAAGGGGACCACAAAAAATTGCTTTATTGGCTTTATTTTAAGAAAAAATCTTAGGTTACAATAAACATATGTTTATTATTGCAATTTAATCCTTAAATAAAATAGTGAACATACTAGACAACTTGTCTTTTAGTAGTAAGTAAACCAACAAAGACTCCTAATTAGTCTGCTGACGTATGCAGTAACATATTGTGTCATTTATACACCTATTATTTTGTCTACATTATGAGGGACAAACTGTAAACATTTATTATTAATCCACTTGTTCATTTACTGTTAATATCTGCTTACTTTCTGTTTTAACATCTACACTTCTGTTAAAATGTAATAGTCACTTATACTTCTCTTCTTTGATACTTTACATTAGTTTTTTATGATACCACACATGTAGGTATCGATGCGATACCAAGTAGTTCATACATTAGTCATATTCAAAGTCCTCAGGGACGTGTTTCATGACTTTATAAACATATGACTTTAAAAAAAAAAAGGAAAAAAGGTTTTGCGATGATAAAAAAATATAATAATCATAGTATCGACTAGATACGCTCTTGGACTTGGTATCATTACAGTGGATGTCAGGTGTAGATCCATCCATGGCATTTGTTTACATTCAGGAGCACTAGCTGGCTGTTAGCGGTGAGCTATTGTATCCTCCTACGGTGTGTAGTGAAGCATGTTGAGCTATTCCTCGTCCTCCAGTGATAATGCTACTTGTAAGAAACTTACTTTGTCGCCATGGAGGCCAGGATTAGTCATTTAGAAGTAGCTAAAACACTGCTAGATAGCCATGTCTTAAAGCATCTTTTCCTGAGGGTGTTTCAGTGTTATAACTTCACCTTTATCTTTACTTTTTAGGCCAAAATTCGTCCGTTCTCCCTTTTCTGTCCACACACTGTCTGCTTGCTGCGAACATGCTCCTCTGCTCGTAATACCAGCGTGACGACGCGTCATTATCCCCGCTAAAACAAATGGGGAACCGCTACTTTTCAAACAGAGTATAGTAGCGTTTTTGACTACCGTATTATTCGGAATATAAGTCGCACCGGAGTATAAGTCGCACCTGCCGAAAATGCATAATAAAAAAGGGAAAAAACATAAGTCGCACTGGAGCCCGGCCAAACTATGAAAAAAACTGCGACTTATAGTCCGAAAAATACGGTAATTAGTACCGCGATACTATACTAGTACCGGAATACCGTACAAGTCTAGTAGTAAGTAAACAAACAAAGGCTCCTAATTAG
>NC_084560.2:10055420-10085420 GCF_033978685.3 Nerophis lumbriciformis
CAGGTTGAAAGTGACGTCAAGGAAGTTGACGGTTTGCTTGTTGGCTTCAATCGTGATCCGTAGGCCGTTCTCTTTGAAAATTTGGCATATGCGCTTCTTGGTATTCTTGCTGCTCCTTGGCGAGGCGCGACACACTGCCAGTCCGTCATCACGGTAAATACCAAGGTTCAGATTGAGGCCAGCGAGCTGGGAGAGGAGGAAACTCCCAACGAGTTCACACGTTTCTGCTCCGTCAAAACTTCCCATAGTGACGTCAAATGTTGCATTGTTCTTTTTTTGCCATGGTGTACTGTTGTGGATGAGAATGGAGTTTTTTGCGTGGATGATGATGTTTCTTTCGTTGCCTGTGATTGAGTCGTAGTCTGAGGCGAAGTCTAGTGCTTGAGTCAGTAGGTCTTGCGTGATGGAAGGGTAAAATTCCTCTATCAAAGGAGATAAAGTTGTGCTGTTGTTTGTCTTGGATGTTGTTGAACCATTTGATTACTGCTGCTGTATTCCTCCATTGGTTGAGTGGTGTTTTGTCCTTGATTTTTGTGTTGACTCTGTCCAGGATTATTTTGCTGATTTTTCCTATTTCAGATTTAGTTGGGTTTATTAGTCGGCATGTTGGGTTATTTGCAAAGTTGGGTTTGTGGTCCTTCAATGTGATGAAGGCTTATATATATATATATATATATATATATATATATATATATATATATATATATATATATATTCCCTCGAAACTCATCGAGGGAATGCCAAGAGTATGCAAAGCAGTAATCGGAGCAAAGGGTGGCTATTTTGAAGAAACTAGAATATAAAACATGTTTTCGGTTATTTCACCTTTTTTTTGTTAAGTACATAACTCCACATGTGTTCATTCATAGTTTTGATGCCTTCAGTGACAATCTACAATGTAAGTAGTCATGAAAATAAAGAAAACCCATTGAATGAGGAGAAGGTGTGTCCAAACTATTGGCCTGTACTGTATGTCTACAAAGTACGGGCAGACTGGCATAGTGACGCATAAAGGGCTGTGCAAGGGGAGAAAATTGTGCTGCAAAGACAGACCATGGAGAAAGAGTCTGTGTGCTTGTCAATATATTTGGACTGGCATAAAAACAATTAGACCTTCAATTCAACAATATAATTTAAATAGAGATTAATTTCATAGCTGCTTACATTAAGGGGTTAATGAAAACACGTTCACTGATTCGTTTTGGTGTCTGCATTCGTTTAAAAAAAAAAAAAAAAGATATATCTTCTACAGTGTATGAAAAAACTTCTTGCAATATGCATTTTCTTGCACCCGCATCATTCCTGACGCACTTCACAACATCGGCGCCTGTCAGAGCGCACTTTTTGCAAGCTAAAAATAGGTTGTTTAGTTTTCACGCGCTATTTAGTGTGCAAACTAATGAGTCGATCCGATTCTGATTCCTGGGATGATTTGATTCTTACAGAGCCCCTACAGGCGCATGGGGGGAAAACAAATTTTATAAAAAAATTTTTTTATAACTTTAGAAAAAGTTTCTCGTGCGCACGAGAAACTATCTCGTGCGCACGAGAAACATTTGTAAAAAATAAATAAAACATAAATTATTTTTAAAAAAAATTCCCCCATGTCCCTTTAGGGCAGTGGTTCTTAACCTTGTTGGAGGTACCGAACTCCACCAGTTTCATATGCGCATTCACCGAACCCTTCTTTAGTGAAAAATAAAATGTTTTTTTTCAAATTCAAGACAAAGTTATGTTTTTGGTAACACTTTAGTATGGGGAACATATTCTAAGTAACACAGACTTAATTTAGAGTTATTTGGTTAGGGTTAGAGTTAGAGGGTTAGGGCCAGGGTTAGAGGGTTAGGGTTATAATAAGGCCATGCCGAACAAGGCATTAATAAGGAATTAATAATGACTAGTTAAGAGCCAATATGTTACTAATTTGCATGTTAATAAGCAACTAATTAATGGTGAATATGTTCCTCATACTAAAGTGTTACCACGTTTTTTTTACTGGTGCACAAAATGAACCGTGCATGAACATCACCTTGTTCAAATAACATAACCAACACAGTGCATAAACTCACAACAAATTACACACCTGCAAATCAGTCTGACTTCTGCTGTTGCTGTATCCGTAATACGTCGATAGGGAGAAGTTTGTATTTACACGATGAATCGGGTGTGTCTTATCCTCCACCGAACCCCTAGGGTTCCATCGAACCCAGGTTAAGAACCACTGCTTTAGGGGCTCTGTAGATTCTGAATCAATTCTCAAATTTTTTAAAAATAGTTAATAAACTAAACAAATTACAGGTTAGAAAAGCTTCTTCTGGTTACATGGAGCTGACCAAAAATGTATTTTATAAATTGATTCATATATCTATAAATAATTTTTTAAAATACTTTAAACATTTTTTTATTTAATATTATTTCACAGAAGATTTCAAATGGACGTGTTAAAAAAGAACGAGTGGACATCGGTTGCATTTCCTTTGACAAAGTATTTATTTTTCATAGCTGTGTTTTACACTTCCTGCCATATGTAATATGCAAAAATCAAATGTAGTTTAATTCCTCCAACAATGGAATGATGCGTCTTGTGACACATTTACTAAAGTGTGTGTGTGTGTGTGTGTGTGTGTGTGTGTGTGTGTGTGTGTGTGTGTGTGTGTGTGTGTGTGTGTGTGTGTGTGTGTGTGTGTGTGTGTGTGTGTGTGTGTCTGTGTGTCTGTGTGTCTGTGTGTCTGTGTCTCTAGGTACTGGTCCATGCAATAACGGAGCACGTAGAGGACGCAGGTGTACACTCAGGAGACGCCACGCTAATGCTGCCAACACAGACCATTAGCCAAGGTTCCTTAGAAAAGGTCAGTTTTGTTCTGTACACATGCACACTCGTACACGTGCACACACGTCAGGCACACATTTGCTCTCCGGATGCGTTGCTCATGTGCACACAAGCAGCAGGTAAATATTTGCACAACACTAATGACCAATAGGAATTCCCTGAAGACCTTTTTTTTTCCCTCCATTAAGACCTCCAGTGTACCGTATTTTTCGGAGTATAAGTCGCTCCGGAGTATAAGTCGCACCGGCCGAAAATGCATAATAAAGAAGGGAAAAAACATATATATGTCGCACTAGAGTATAAGTCGCATTTTTGGGGGAAATGTATTTGATAAAAGCCAACACCAAGAATAGACATTTGAAAGGCAATTCAAAATAAATAAAGAATAGTGAACAGGCTGAATAAGTGTACGTTATATGAGGCATAAATAACCAACTGGTATGTTAATAGACTGCAAAGACAGGATATTTAATGTTCCAACTGAGAAACTTTTTTTTTTGTGTGCAAATAATCATTAACTTAGAATTTAATGGCAGCAACACATTGCAAAAAAGTTAGCATAAAGGCATTTTTACCACTGTGTTACATGGCCTTTCCTTTTAACAACACTCAGTAAATGTTTGGGAACTGAGGAGACACATTTTTGAAGCTTCTCAGGTGGAATTCTTTCCCATTCTTGCTTGATGTACAGCTTAAGTTGTTCAACAGTCCGGGGGTCTCCGTTGTGGTATTTTAGGCTTCATAATGCGCCACACATTTTCAATGGGAGACAGGTCTGGACTACAGGCAGGCCAGTCTAGTGGCTTGGCATTGTCTTGCTGAAATAAGCAGGGGCGTCCATGATACTGTTGCTTGGATGGCAACATATGTTGTTCCAAAACCTGTATGTACCTTTCAGCATTAATGGTGCCTTCACAGATGTGTAAGTTACCCATGCCTTAAGCACTAATACACCCCCACACCATCACACATGCTGGCTTTTCAACAATCCGGATGGTTCTTTTCCTCTTTGGTCCGGAGGACACAACGTCCATAGTTTCCAAAATCAATTTGAAATGTGGACTCGTCAGACCACAGAACACTTTTCCACTTTGCATCAGTCCATCTTCGATGAGCTCAGGCCCAGCGAAGCCGGCGGCGTTTCTGGGTGTTGTTGATAAATTGCTTTCGCTTTGCATAGTCGAGTTTTAACTTGCACTTACAGATGTATCGACAAGCTGTAGTTAATGACAGTGGGTTTCTGAAGTGTTCCTGAGCCCATGTGGTGATATCCTTTACACACTGATGTCACTTTTTGATGAGGGATCGAAGGTCCGTAATATCATCGCTTATGTGCAGTGATTTCTCCAGATTTTCTGAACCTTTTGATGATATTACGGACCGTAGATGGTAAAATCTATCCTAAATTCCTTGCAATAGCTGGTTGGGAAATGTTCCTAAACAGTTCAACAATTTGCTCACGCATTTGTTGACGAAGTGGTGACCCTCGCCCCATCCTTGTTTGTGAATGACTGAGCATTTCATGGAAGCTGCTTTTATACCCAATCATGGCACCCACCTGTTCCCAATTAGCCTGTTCACCTGTGGGATGTTCCAAATAAGTGTTTGATGAGCATTCCTCAACTTTCTCAGACTTTTTTGCCACTTGTGCCAGCTTTTTTGAAACACGTTGCAGTCATCAAATTCCAAATGAGCTAATATTTGCAAAAAATAAAGTTTTCCAGTTCAAACGTTAAATATCCTGTCTTTGCAGTCTATTCAATTGAATATAAGTTGAAAAGGATTTGCAAATCATTGTATTCTGTTTTTATTTACCATTTACACGACATGCCAACTTCACTGGTTTTGGGTTTTGTACAAAGAACACATTTCTCGCGGTTCATTGTAAGACCATCCATCCTATCCATTTCCTACCGCTTGTCCCACTAGGGGCTAAATGCATTGTGCCCCAGCAGCAAGAACAGCAAGTCAGACTAAAATCATTCTCAAGTATCATGACATGTCTCATCTCTTTGTCTCCACCCGTTTAGGTCAAGTTGGCCACCCAGAAAATAGCGAAAGCATTCGAGATATCAGGGCCGTTTAACACTCAGTTTTTGGTGAAAGGCAACGACGTCATGGTAGGTCCTGGTACCAAACGGTCTGGTGTCGACGTGACTTCATTCATCTCGCAAATTGTTTGTCCCGATAGGTGATCGAGTGTAACCTGCGGGCATCACGCTCCTTCCCTTTTGTGTCAAAAACACTGGGTGTGGACTTCATAAATGTAGCCACCAAAGTCATGGTGGGAGAGCCTTTGGACGAGGCCAGTCTGCCGTCGCTCCAGAAACCCATCATTCCTGTAGACTACGTGGGCATCAAGGTGAGACTGGAAAGTGTGTCTAGAGGTTTGTGAATGTGGGGCAAAGTTGCAAGAATAGTAACAAGTCAAGACTTGGATTGGTCAGATCTAGTCTTAGACTAGATCTGACCAATCCAAGACTAAGACTGGATCTGACCAGTCTAAGTCTGGGTCTGACCAGTCTAAGTCTGGGTCTGACCAGTCTAAGTCTGGGTCTGACCGGTCTGAGACTGGGTCTGACCGGTCTAAGTCTGGGTCTGACCGGTCTGAGACTGGGTCTGACCGGTCTGAGACTGGGTCTGACCGGTCTGAGACTGGGTCTGACCGGTCTGAGACTGGGTCTGACGGGTCTGAGACTGGGTCTGACGGGTCTGAGACTGGGTCTGACGGGTCTGAGACTGGGTCTGACGGGTCTGAGACTGGGTCTGACGGGTCTGAGACTGGGTCTGACCAGTCTAAGTCTGGGTCTGACCAGTCTAAGTCTGGGTCTGACCGGTCTAAGTCTAGGTCTGACCGGTCTGAGACTGGGTCTGACCGGTCTGAGACTGGGTCTGACCGGTCTGAGACTGGGTCTGACCGGTCTGAGACTGGGTCTGACCGGTCTGAGACTGGGTCTGACCGGTCTGAGACTGGGTCTGACGGGTCTGAGACTGGGTCTGACGGGTCTGAGACTGGGTCTGACGGGTCTGAGACTGGGTCTGACGGGTCTGAGACTGGGTCTGACCGGTCTGAGACTGGGTCTGACCGGTCTGAGACTGGGTCTGACCGGTCTGACCAGTCTAAGACTGGGTCTGACCGGTCTGACCAGTCTAAGACTGGGTCTGACCGGTCTGACCAGTCTAAGACTGGGTCTGACCAGTCTAAGACTGGGTCTGACCAGTCTAAAACTGGGTCTGACCGGTCTGACCAGTCTAAAACTGGGTCTGACCGGTCTGACCAGTCTAAAACTGGGTCTGACCAGTCTAAGGCTGGGTCTGACCGGTCTGACCCGTCTAAGGCTGGGTCTGACCCGTCTAAGGCTGGGTCTGACCCGTCTAAGGCTGGGTCTGACCGGTCTGAGACTGGGTCTGACCGGTCTGAGACTGGGTCTGACCGGTCTGAGACTGGGTCTGACGGGTCTGAGACTGGGTCTGACGGGTCTGAGACTGGGTCTGACCGGTCTGAGACTGGGTCTGACCGGTCTGAGACTGGGTCTGACCGGTCTAAGACTGGGTCTGACCGGTCTGACCAGTCTAAGACTGGGTCTGACTGGTCTGACCAGTCTAAGACTGGGTCTGACCAGTCTAAGACTGGGTCTGACCGGTCTGACCAGTCTAAAACTGGGTCTGACCGGTCTGACCAGTTTAAAACTGGGTCTGACCAGTCTAAGGCTGGGTCTGACCGGTCTGACCAGTCTAAGGCTGGGTCTGACCCGTCTAAGGCTGGGTCTGACCCGTCTAAGGCTGGGTCTGACCCGTCTAAGGCTGGGTCTGACCCGTCTAAGGCTGGGTCTGACCCGTCTAAGACTGAGTCTGACCAGTCTAAGACTGGGTCTGACCAGTCTGACCAGTCTAAGACTGGGTCTGACCAGTCTAAGACTGGGTCTGACCGGTCTGACCAGTCTAAGACTGGGTCTGACCGGTCTGACCAGTCTAAGACTGGGTTTGACCGGTCTGACCAGTCTAAGACTGGGTCTGACCGGTCTGACCAGTCTAAGACTGGGTCTGACCGGTCTGACCGGTCTGACCAGTCTAAGACTGGGTCTGACCGGTCTGAGTCTAAGACTGGGTCTGACCGGTCTGAGACTAAGGCTGGGTCTGACCGGTCTGAGACTAAGGCTGGGTCTGACCCGTCTGAGACTAAGGCTGGGTCTGACCCGTCTGAGACTAAGTATGGATCTGACCATGAGCATTAACTAATGAAGTCTACTCTGATGAGAGATGAAACATCTTCTAAGACAAACCAAACAATCTAGTTGTGATCCATTTAACGGCCTGAAACTACAAAGACCCGATGAACGACAACATTCATAGACATCTTGCCAGTCAAGACCATCTGGAATCAGGTGCTGTCTGATTATTTTTATTTTGAAGGTTGGGGTCGGATTTTGATTGACAGGACATTTCACAAGGTCTATTGGATATTGTTAATCGTTAATTTAAGTCAATCTGGTTGCATTTTAAGTTATATAAGCAGCAATTTTAAAAGAAATACATACAGTATTTTTACACATATTAGTCATACCTGACCAAAAGCCACAGATATATGCCAGTACGAAATATCTTGTAAATGTTTATTTACACAGCTTCATTGTTTCCAAACGGTGTCTGTAGCACAGCAGTAAAACGGCTGATCAAACAAAACAGAAGTCCCTACTAGCTGCGCAAGCTAGCTCTCCAATCAGCTAAACAGACTCAATAACTCCACGGTGACGTTTTGGTGAATTTCCTAACGACTTTGTGAAACTGAAACAATACAAAAAGAATACCATTGTAAGTTAATGATACTAACGCAGACACTCGTAAACGTGTTAGCATATTAGCTAATGCTAACAAGGCTAGCTTGATTACATTATTATAGCATGTACAAATATGCATGAAAACACTCCTACAGACATCACACATGGGACGGTTTAGTGAGTAAGAATTGTTTCAGTTATATTGTAAAACTTACAAACTTTGTTGGGACTGATGAATGAAGAATCCATAGAAGTAGCATTGCTATGGACGGCCAGAAGACGGAACGATTGAAAGCACTAAATCCAAGGACACTGCAGCACCTGCAGTGAGCGAACTTGTCTAAAAGATGGCACAAATAATAACTAGAGCTGTCCAATAATATCAGACTGCCGATATCATCGGCCGATAAATGCTTTAAAATGTAAAATCAGAAATTATCGGTATCGGTTTCAAAAAGTAAAATTTATGACTTTTTAAAACGCCGCTGTGTACACGGACATAGGGAGAAGTACAGAGCGCCAATAAACCTTAAAGGCCGGCCCAGTCACATAATCTCTATGGCTTTTCACACACACAAGTGAATGCAATTCATACTTGGTCAACAGCCATACAGGTCACACTGAGGGTGGCCGTATAAACAACTGTAACACTGTTACAAATATACGCCACACTGTGAACCCACACCAAACAAGAATGACATTTCGGGAGAACATCCGCACCGTAACACAACAGAACAAATACCCAGAACCCCTTGCAGCACTAACTTTTCCGGGACGCTACAATATACACCCCTCGCTACCCACTACTCCCACCTCAACCCCGCCCCCCCAACCCCACCCACCTCAACCTCCTCATGCTCTCTCAGGGAGAGCATGTCCCAAATTCCAAGCTGCTGTTTTGAGGCATGTTAAAAAAAATAATGCACTTTGTGACTTCAATAATAAATATGGCAGTGCCATGTTGGCATTTTTTTCCATAACTTGAGTTGCTTTATTTAGGAAAACCTTGTTACATTGTTTAATGCATCCAGCTGGGCATCACAACAGAATTAGGCATAATAATGTGTTAATTCCACGATTGTATATATCGGTATCGGTTGATATCGGAATCGGTAATTAAGAGTTGGACAATATCGGATATCAGCAAAAAAGCCATTATCGGACATCTCTAATAATAACACACCTTTTCAGTGTGTTTGCTTGTTTTGTTGTAAACTATTTGTATTACGGCTGTCAGCGAAGAAAAGTCCTTAAAGGGGAACATTATCACAATTTCAGAATTGTTAAAACCATTAAAAATCAGTTCCCAGTGGCTTATTATATTTTTCGAAGTTTTTTTCAAAATTTTACCCATCACGCAATATCCCTAAAAAAAAAAAGCTTCAAAGTGCCTGATTTTAACCATCGTTATATAAACCCGTCCATTTTCCTGTGACGTCACATAGTGAAGCCAACACAAACAAACATGGCGCATAGAACAGCAAGCTATAGCGACATTAGCTCGGATTCAGACTCGGATTTCAGCGGCTTAAGCGATTCAACAGATTACGCATGTATTGAAACGGATGGTTGTAGTGTGGAGGCAGGTAGCGAAAACGAAATTGAAGAAGAAACTGAAGCTATTGAGCCATATCGGTTTGAACCGTATGCAAGCGAAACCGACGAAAACGACACGAGAGAAAAGCGAGGACGAATTCGGCGATCGCCTTCTAACCAACGATTGGTATGTGTTTGTTTGGCATTAAAGGAAACTAACAACTATGAACTAGGTTTACAGCATATGAAATACATTTGGCAACAACATGCACTTTGAGAGTGCAGACAGCCCAGTTTTCATCAATTAATATATTCTGCAGACATACCCTCATGTCAGCAGGCCAGGGAAGCTAGGGTCGATATTCTTCTCTTGATCATCTTGGGACGGTGTGAGCCAAGACATCCAGGGGGATTAGCTCGCTCGTCTGCGGGAACAAACTGCCGCCATTGCTTGCCGTGCTACCGAGGTCCTTTGTCCCTGAATTGCTCACACACTCCGGCAGATTCAATGGGGGTCTGGCGCATACTTGCCAACCCTCCCGGATTTTCCGGGAGACTCCCGAAATTCAGCGCCTCTCCCGAAAACCTCCCGGGACAAATTTTCTCCCGAAATTCAGGCGGAGCTGGAAGCCACGCCCCCACACCCCAGCTCCATGCGGACCTGAGTGACGTCAGGTGCGCAACACCACGTAAATCGTTGGCCAACCAAAAAGTAACCTCAGTACGCTATAGCCAACATTCACCAGGAGATGGCAACAGTCAAAGATAGATAACTCTATTAAATTATTCTCCTTTTAGAAATGTATAGAAGTTACTCAAAATAAATAAACAACCCAACCAAAAAATGCAGCAGCTCAATTAAAAAACTGTACTTAAGCCACATTCTTTTTTTTTTTTTTTTTTAGTACTGAACTCTTAACCCTCATTTGTAAAAAAATAACCTGCTTATTATACAAGCAGTATTTGTACACCTTTAACACAGATTTTTATACTGTCTTCGGAGATTCAGTTTTTTTGGTGGTACTCGAAACCTTTCTGGGTACCTGCGAAAGGGTGTTCAGCATGGTTAGAAAAATAGTGACAGAGAATAGAACAAGGATGGACAATTCAACCCTTAACTCAACAATGAGTAGATGAGTGGTATGTGTGTGTATGTGTGTAAATAAATGAACACTGAAATTCAAGTATTTCTTTTATTTATATATATATATATATATATATATATATATATATATATATATATACATACAGCTAGAGTTCAGTATTTCTTTATATATATATATATATATATATATATATATATATATATATATATATATATATATATATATATATAATGTATGAAATACTTGACTTGGTGAATTCTAGCTGTAAATATTCTCCTCCCCTCTTAGCCCCGCCCCCAACCACGCCCCCCCAGCCTCCACCCCCCACCTCCCGAAATCGGTGGTCTCAAGGTTGGAAAATATGGTCTGGCGGCAGATTTCTTTGACTTTATCGTTGGAAATGCATCTGCTTTGAGTGTCGCAGGATATCCACACATTCTTGCCATCTCTGTCGTAGCATAGCTTTCGTCGGTAAAGTGTGCGGAACAAACGTCCAATTTCTTGCCACTTTCGCATCTTTGGGCCACTGGTGCAACTTGAATCCGTCCCTGTTCGTGTTGTTACACCATCCGACAACACACCGACGAGGCATGATGTCTCCAAGGTACGGAAAACAGTCGTAAAAACGAAAAATAACAGAGCTGTTTTGACTCGGTGTTTGAGAAAATGGCGGATTGCTTCACGTTGTGACGTCATCGCTCCGAGAGCGAATATGTAATTCGCCAAAATTCACCCATTTAGAGTTCGGAAATCGGTTAAAAAAATATATGGTCTTTTTTCTGCAACATCAAGGTATATATTGACGCTTACATAGGTCTGGTGATAATGTTCCCCTTTAAATTAGCTGCACTGTTTTATTAGGCCGCAGGGTTCAAAGTTTAGAGGAAAAAAAATAGCGTCTTATAATCCGGGATTTAGGGTACTCACGGCTATTACGTTGACATTGTGTTACGATTGTCCAGTTTATTACCGAGTGCCGTATTTATAGCGTCTATATTGGTGCCGCAGGTTTTGCCAGGTCAGCTTCCACTGGACCACATTACAATCACAGCAATTATTGCCCGTTCCCACACACCTGAGAACGGTTGGAAAGGAGGTAGCAGTGGAGGCTTTCTCCTACCAGCTGGGAGGCTTACATCTTAGATTGGATATGGGAACGTTTATATGTCGCCAGCTGTTCTAAAGCCATTTTTTTCCAAAGTCATTTCTCTCTCTAATTACGGCTGAGTTGCTGTAACAATGGTTGCCGTTTGAAGCCAGCCAGGCAGGTATAATCCCCCACTTTCACCGCCACCTAAAGTTTTCCATTTCTGCTCCGTCTGCTAGTGAGGAATATTAATCAGAGCTCTAAAAGTGCATTTTCCAGACCTGAAGACTTCCACAGTTAACTTTTGGTCTATGAATGTTTCCCATAACGTTCCAATAGTCCAACCGATACGTAGGTGGGTTGTCCGAAAATGGCTTTTTTGCCGATATTCCGATATTGTCCAACTCTTAATTACCGATTCCGATATCAACCGATAGCAATATATACAGTCGTGGAATTAACGCATTATTATGCCCAATTTTGTTGTGATGCCCCGCTGGATGCATTAAACAATGTAACTTTACTATAAATTGATTAACGTGGACCCCGATTTAAACCAGTTGAAAAACTTATTTGGAAGTTACCATTTAGTGGTCAATTGTACGGAATATGTACTGTACTGTGCAATCTACTAATACAAGTTTCAATCAATCAATCAAAAACAAGGTTTTCCAAAATAAATCAACTCAAGTTATGGAAAAAAGTGCCAACATGGCACTGCCATATTTATTATTGAAGTCACAAAGTGCATTATTTTTTTTAACACGCCTCAAAACAGCAGCTTGGAATTTTGGACATGCTCTCCCTGAGATAATCCTGATACCCACTACAACTATGGGAAATACTATACTTTGACTTTGACAAAGTGCATTATTTTTTTTTAAACATGCCTCAAAACAACAGCTACAAAAACAATGAAGGCACACATCTTCAGTCCAGAGTATACTAGAGCATACTTGCCAACCTTGAGACCTCCGAATTCGGGAGATGGTGGGGGTTTGGTGGTAGCAGGGGTGTATATTGTAGCGTCCCTGAAGAGTTAGTGCTGCATGGGATTCTGGGTATTTGTTCTGTTGTGTTTATGTTGTGTTACGGTGCGGATGTTCTCCCGAAATGTGTTTATCATTCTTGTTTGGTGTGGGTTCACAGTGTGGCGCATATTTGTAACAGTGTTAAAGTTGTTTATACGGCCACCCTCAGTGTGACCTGTATGGCTGTTGACCAAGTATGAATTGCATTCACTTATGTGTGTGTAAAAGCCGCATATATTATGTGACTGGGCCGGCACGCTGTTTGTATGGAGGAAAAGCGGACGTGACGACAGGTTGTAGAGGACGCTAAAGGCAGTGCCTTTAAGGCACGCCCCCAATATTGTTGTCCGGGTGGAAATCGGGAGAATAGTTGCCCCGGGAGATTTTCGGGTGGGGCACGGAAATTCGGGAGTCTCCCGGGAAAATCGGAAGGGTTGGCAAGTATGCCCTACGTCCGTGTTTTACCGGATATGTACCGCTCCGTACAGCGGCGTTTTAAAAAGTCATTAATATTACTTTTTGAAACCGATACCGATAATTTCCGATATCACATTTTAAAGCATTTATCGGCCGATAATATCGGCAGGCCGTTATTATCCTACATCTCTAGTTCTAGTCTTAAAGGGGAACTGCACTTTTTGGGGGGAATTTTGCCTATCATTCGCAATCCTTATGTAAGACTTGAAGACATATGTTTTTCTTTTTTTTTTATACATTCTAAATCATAAAATACAGCAAGTACGAGGTGGCTAACAATGTAGCTAAGGGTGGTACATTACTGCGCCTAAAAAACCCTATAAAAAGCACCAACAATACTCCATTTACATGTCGTGACTTGAATATTAACAAGTATTAGTGATATTGCTATTCATCATTCACAATCCTTATACAACACAAGAACATATTTTAATTTGTTTTATGCATTCCTAAGTCATAAAATACGGCAAGTACAAGGGGGTTGACAATGCAGAAAATGACAATACTCCATGAAGTCCTCTAAAAAACATCCAAATAGTGCCAACAATACTCCATTTACATGTCATGACCAGAATATTAACAAGTATTAGCGATGTTGTTATTATAAGTGCTAACGCAGAGGAACTATTTTTAGCAGAGCTAACTAGCCTACGCTGCTCTATTGACATATTGAGCTGCTGCTTCGCCTTTGAGTTGGTGAAAGTTAATTATAGATAATAATTCATGCCTCTCACCTGGATAGTAGAAGGTTGTGAACATAAACACACAACTTGGTCAACTTTGACATCCAACTTAGACCCGGAGATGGCGAGAAAGACACAAAACGACGTTCGTTTTGCGGAAACTTTTTTTTTTTTGTATCTTAATTGTTCATGAAAAAGGGAAGATATAAACATCCCATCAGTCTTTATTCCAGTGAGAGAAGACATTGCACAGTAAGTGATTGTTTTATTACATTTGTGTAACTTGTTAAGCACTTAGCAATACTGCTACATGATACTTAGTGTTTGACTAAAGCTGCGTCTGTTTAGCACACAGCTTCTAAAACTTGTAGATCATCCTCCTTATATTCAGGCTCAAAAATAGAAGTTTCTGGATCATCATTTGTCCCAAAGTAGTCTTTGTTGTCTCTCATCAAGTCTGCCATGATTAGTAATGTTGTTTAAGGCGAGAGACACAAAAAAACACTTTTTTTAACCCTTTGTGAGGATTATGATGAATTGTTGATGTAAAGGTGAAGATATAAACATTCCATCGGTCTTTATCCAAATGAGAGCGGACATTGTACAGTAAGTGATTGTTTTATTATGTTTGTATATCTTGTTTAGCACTTAGCAATACTGCTACACGATGCTTAGTGTTTGTTTTGCACCCAGCTTCTAAAACCTGTAGATCATCCTCCTTATATTCAGGCTCAAAAATAGAAGTTTCTGGATCATTATTTGTCTCAAAGTAGTCTTTGTTGTCTCTCAAGTCTGCCATGATTAGTAATCTTGTTGTTGTTGAAAGCAAAGTGAACGTTGTGATGCGTCTGTGAAATGAATGTGCCGCCGTATGCTTAAAATGATCAAAACATGTAATTATTACATGTTATCATGAATGTTACTAGATACTACATATATACTTACATAAAACCTTGATAGAGGTTTTTGGATTTTTCTTAAAATGCTTTATAGGTGGACCAGAGCGACTTCTATTACTTCCGTTGTTAGCTGACTATTGCTAATGTTGTTGAAGGCGAGAGACACAAAAAAAACAACTTTTTTTTTAACCCTTTGTGAGGATTATGATGAATTGTTGATGTAAAGGTGAATATATAAACATTCCATCAGTCTTTATCCAAGTGAGAGCAGACATTGTACAGTAAGTGATTGTTTTATTATGTTTGTATATCTTGTTTAGCACTTAGCAATACTGCTACATGATGCTTAGTGTTTGTTTCGCACACAGCTTCTAAAACTTATAGCTCATCTTCCTTATATTCAGGCTCAAAAATAGAAGTTTCTGGATCATTATTTGTCTCTTTGTTGTCTCTCAAGTCTGCCATGATTAGTAGTCTTGTTGTTGTTGAAGGCAAAGTGAACGTTGTGATGCGTCTGTGAAAATATGTAAATATTACATGTTATCATGAATGTTACTAGATACTACATATATACTTACATAAAACCTTGATAGAGGTTTTTGGATTTTTCTTAAAATGCTTTATAGGTGGACCAGAGCGACTTCTATTACTTCCGTTGTTAGCTGACTATTGCTAATGTTGTTGAAGGCGAGAGACACAAAAAAACCCACTTTTTTTTTTAACCCTTTGTGAGGATTATGATGAATTGTTGATGGAAAGGTGAATATATAAACATTCCATCAGTCTTTATCCAAGTGAGAGCAGACATTGTCTAGTAAGTGATTGTTTTATTATGTTTGTATATCTTGTTTAGCACTTAGCAATACTGCTACATGATGCTTAGTGTTTGTTTCGCACCCAGCTTCTAAAACCTGTAGATCATCCTCCTTATATTCAGGCTCAAAAATAGAAGTTTCTGGATCATTATTTGTCTCTTTGTTGTCTCTCAAGTCTGCCATGATTAGTAGTCTTGTTGTTGTTGAAGGCAAAGTGAACGTTGTGATGCGTCTGTGAAATGAATGCGCCGCCGTATGCTTAAAATGATCAAAATATGTAATTATAACATGTTATCATGAATGTTACTAGATACTACATATATACTTACATAACACCTTGATAGAGGTTTTTGGATTTTTCTTAAAATGTTTTATAGGTGGACCAGAGCAACTTCTATTACCTCCATTGTTAGCTGACTATTGCTAATGTTGTTGAAGGCGAGAGACACAAAAAAGACACTTTTTTTTTTTTTTAACCCTTTGTGAGGATTATGATTAATTGTTGATGTAAAGGGGAAGATATAAACATCCCATCAGTCTTTATCCAAGTGAGAGCAGACATTGTACAGTAAGTGATTGTTTTATTATGTTTGTATATCTTGTTTAGCACTTAGCAATATTGCTACATGATGCTTAGTGTTTGTTTCGCACACAGCTTCTAAAACCTGTAGATCATCCTCCTTATATTCCGGCTCAAAAAAGGAAGTTTCTGGATCATTATTTGTCTCTTTGTTGTCTCTCAAGTCTGCCATGATTAGTAGTCTTGTTGTTGTTGAAGGCAAAGTGAACGTTGTGATGCGTCTGTGAAAATATGTAAATATTACATGTTATCATGAATGTTACTAGATACTACATATATACTTACATAACACCTTGATAGAGGTTTTTGGATTTTTCTTAGAGTGCTTTATATGTGGAACAGAGCGACTTCTATTACCTCCATTGTTAGTTGACTATTGCTAATGTTTATTTCCAATTTAGAATGCATAAAAAAAGAATGTTCTCATTCATCCAGGTCATTGTAGTCTTAGACTATGAGCACGAACTGATGAAGTCTACTCGGATGAGAGGCGAAACGTCTTCCAAGACAAACCAAACAGTCCAGTTAAGATCGATTTAAATGCCCTAAGAAAAACATGTGTTCTCTTCTTACATATCTTACATAAAGATTGTGAATGATAGACAACATTCCCAAAAAAAAAGTGCAGTTCCCCTTTAAAACAATAAGATATTCATATTGTGTTGTCGTTCAAACGTCGTTGCTTCTTTCCCCGACTGTGTTCGTTGTCAGAAACAATTTGAAGTGGAAATGTTTGACTTTATTATTTTGCTCAGCTTGGCTGGCGCCCGGAGATAAAATTGTCGAGGAGCGTTCACAATTCCTCCCGTCTCTAAGACGTGGGCGGTTAGCGGGGATATGGAGATGGCGACGCTCCGTTGTTGTGTATTGGGCTTGTGCTTTCACTTCCACGTTTGCAACACTAACCGTTATCATCAAGACACAGGGGTTTGTTTTTTTCATGTATGATGTTCACTAAGGCAATTTTTAGAGTATTTCAAATCGGAATGTTGCAATAGTTTACAAAGGGGGGGGGGGTGACATTTTGTCCATTGTGAGCTAAGTGACTGTTAGAAATGAAAGAATAACACCAAATATGAATAACTAAGTGACAATATATTGCAATCTGTTTTTGCGGTTTGAACATTGCATGCATGTAAGGATAGCTTGCGTTATTTTTGGTAGTCTTAGAGCAGTGGTTCTTAACCTGGGTTCGATCAAACCCTAGGGGTTCGGCGGAGGTCAAGACACACCCGACTCATCGTGTAAATAAAACGTCTCCCTATCGGCGTATTATGGATACGGCAACAGCAGAAGTCAGACTGATTTGCAGGTGTGTAATTAGTTGTGAGTTTATGCACTGTGTTGGTTTTGTTCTTTGAACAAGGTGATGTTCATGCACGCTTCATTTTGTGCACCAGTAATAAAAGGTAACACTTTAGTATGGGGAACATATTCACCATTAATTAGTTGCTTATTAACATGCAAATTAGTAACATATGTACTTAAGGCATTAAGTACTTATTAATGCCTTATTATAACCCTAACCCAGGGGTCGGAAACCTTTACCAGTCAAAGAGCCATTTTGACCAGTTTCACAAATTAAAGAATACAATGGGAGCCACAAAAATCTTTTGAACTTTAAAATGAAATAACACTGCATACAAAGTTGTTTTTTTGCTTTGTGCTATGTATAAACCAAGGGTCTCAGACACGCGGCCCACACCTTAATATGAAAATTGAATGTTAGTGCGGCCCGCGGGTTTTTTATGAATGGCGCTTGACAGCGTCATACTTGTCAACCCTACCGATTTTATTGGCAGACTACGAATTTCAACGCAACTGTTCTCTCGAACGTGCCGTGATGGTACAACATTTAGCGCCCACTACAACAAGCGTGCCGGACCAGCTTCACGTTTTATGGGGCTTCTACTTGCTCACATAAGTGACAGCAAGGCATACTTGCTCAACAACCACACAGGTTATACTGACGGTGTCGGTATAAAAAAACTTTAACACTCTTACAAAAAATGCGCCACACTGTGAACCCAAACCAAACAAGAATGACAAACACATTTCGGGAGAACATCTGCACCGTAACACAACATAAACACAACAGAACAAATACCCAGAATCCCATGCAGCCCTAACTCTTCCGGGCTACATTATACACCCCCGCTACCAAACCCCGCCTACCTCAACGACGCACAGAGGGGGGGAGGGGGGGTTTTGATGTGTGAGGGAGCAGGGTTGGGGTGGGGGCGGGGTTTGGTGGTAGCAGGGGTGTATAATGTAGCCCGGAAGAGTCAGGGCTGCACGGGATTCTGGGTATTTGTTCTGTTGTGTTTATGTTGTGTTACGGTGCAGATGTTCTCCCGAAATGTGTTTGTCATTCTTGTTTGGTTTTGGTTCAAAGTGTGGCGCATTATTAGTAAGAGTGTTAAAGTTGTTTTATATGGCCACCGTCAGTGTAACCTGTGTGGCTGTTGACCAAGTATGCCTTGCTGTCACTTATGTGTGCAAGCAGAAGATGCATATAACAAGGGACTGGGCTGGCACACTGTTGATACAGATTGTAGAGGGCGCTAAATGCTGTACCATCATGGCACGCCCTTATTATTATTGTAAGGGTGAAAATCGGAGAATATTAATCCCGGGAGTTTTCTGCGAGAGGCACTGAAATCTGGAAGTCCCCCGGGTCGGCAAGTATGCAGCTGAGCCGCATCAGAGTGATCAAAGAGCCGCATGCGGCTCCGGAGCCGCGGGTTGCCGACCCCTGCCCTAACCCTTAGGGGTGTAACGGTACACAAAAATTTAGGTTCGGTAAGTACCTTGGTTTAGAGGTCACGGTTCAGT
Organism: Nerophis lumbriciformis; assembly: GCF_033978685.3. Classification (NCBI taxonomy): domain Eukaryota; kingdom Metazoa; phylum Chordata; class Actinopteri; order Syngnathiformes; family Syngnathidae; genus Nerophis; species Nerophis lumbriciformis. The sequence continues at coordinate 10,074,078 of NC_084560.2, forward strand.
TCATTTTCGGTACAGTAAGAAAACAACAAAATATAAATTTTTGGGTTATTTACCAAATTTGCAAAATCTTCCACCAAAAATATTTTTCTTAGTGGAATATTTGATGTGAAGTAATCGGAACCTTGAATAGGTCAATAATTCATAATAACATTGATTTTGATTCAATATTATGTTTTGAGCAATGACAGTTTGAAAGAAAAAAGAAAAAAACAGCTTTGTTTTATTAGTCAACATTGCAACTTCTAAATTACATTTCACCTCTAAGCTTTTTTATTTCACTTTTGTTATGTTTTTGTTTATTTTAATAGTATTTTTAGAATGTGCCGTGGGCCTTTAAAACATTAGCTGTGGGCCGCAAATGGCCTCCGGGGCACACTTTTGACACTCCTGCTATCGATAATAAAAAATTAAATGTGATAAATCTATGGATAAAAAGCAGAGCCTGGCGACGCATGCGCGTTTATCATAACTCTCTCTCTCTCTCTCTCTGCCCCTCCCTCACCAATGCTGCTGCCGCACAATTTGTTTTGTTTTTAACCCCTTCTTAACCCTGAACGTACATTGAAAATACACGCAACCCTAACTCAAAATGCCGGACATTTGAGGCATTTAAGAAACTCCGTCCGGACAGCCCCGCAAAAGAGGACATGTCCGGTGAAAAGAGGACGTATGGTCAGTCTATCGTAGCCCGTTGGTTGTTGTGCCTCGGTGTGCATTGTTTACACAACGTGTGGAAAGCTATTTAATATGTCCGTGTGAAAACTCGTTCGGTACACCTACAAACGGAAACCCCCGTACCGAAACGGTTAAATACATATACACATACTGTTACACCCCGTCTAACCCTGGCCCTCACCCTCTAACCGTAACCCTAACCAAATAACTCTAAATGAAGTCTTTGTTACTTAGAATATGTTCCCCTAGTGTTCAAATAACTCTAAATTAAGTATTTGTTACTTAGAATATGTTCCCCTAGTGTCCAAAAAACTCTAAATTAAGTCTTTGTTACTTAAAATATGTTCCCCTAGTGTCCAAAAAACTCTAAATTAAGTCTTTGTTACTTAGAATATGTTCCCCATACTAAAGTGTTACCAAAAACATATAACTTTGTCTTGAATTTGAAGAAAAAAAAACATTATTTTTCACTAAGGGGTTTGGTGAATGCGCATATGAAACTGGTGGGGTTCGGTACCTCCAACAAGGTTAAGAACCACTGCCTTAGAGCAAAACAGTTAGAATCATTGGAGCTAAGAGGGCCCGCACATCACCGGTCAACTCGGGGTTAACGTGAGTCTGCTTGACGCAAGCAGTCAAGTCCTTCACAGTGCCTCGATCCACCATCAAACATGGAAGATCGGAGCAGACAAAGCTTTCTATTTTACTTAGTGTTCTTATTACAAAAAGTGGCTGAGTCAATGTGGACATGATTGGTCGACCGCTTTCGTGGACATAAAATTTGAGACCCCTTTTTCTATGAAAAATCCAAATTTGAATCTGACATAGGGCTGGGCGGTATATCAATATACTCGATACATCACGGGTTTGTCTCTGTGCGATATAGAAAATGACTATCGTGATATTCGAGCAGTGACGTGCAGTGAGGTTCATGACTGGTGAGGCACTGACTTCATCACAGTCAGATTTACAAACATATGAACCCTAAAGAGTATCTTATTCACCATTTGATTGGCAGCAGTTAACGGGTTATGTTTAAAAGCTCATACCAGCATTCTTCCCTCCTTGGCACTCAGCATCAAGGCTTGGAATTGGGGGTTATTAAATCACCAAAAATTATTCCCGGGCGCGGCGCCGCTGCTGCCCACTGCTCCCCTCACCTCCCAGGGGGTGAACAAGGGGATGGGTCAAATACAGACGACAAATTTCATTACACCTAGTGTGTGTGACAATCATTGGTACTTTAACTTAACTTTAACTTTACACATACAAACTGTAGCACACAAAAAAAGCACATTTAATTAAAAAAAACGTTATGGTCTTACCTTTACTTATAAAATAAGTCCATGAGCCACTGTTGTGCTGGATTAATGCACCCCCTGACGAGAGTGTTATATCAACTAAAGCCCTCACTTAAACTTTCCACGAGCAAGATTGAATCTATTTAAAAAAGTGTAACCGAGGGTTTATAAATGTCGCCTATACTGTATGAAACTACAAAATAACAAACACGGAGGCTCCAGTTTACACGAGGACCACTTTATTTATCTTCTTTCAAAAACTTCCGCTCCACTCCAACGTGTCATCACTTCCGCTCTTAGCGCCTTCAAAATAAGAGCTCAAGGCATATACTGTATAACAGCGCATAACAGGAACTTAACATCACAAAGAGGAAAGCCCATAAAAATAGGTTACAAAAGTTATTTAATAAGAAGCCAAAAAGTGCAAAAACAATAATGTTCGTGTTGGAGGAGTTGTGAATTAGGTACACCTGCAGTCTGCAGGTGTACCTAATGTTGTGGCCCTGCAGTCATTCACAACTCCTCCAACACGAACATTATTGTTTTTGCACTTTTTGGCTTCGTATGAAATAACTTTTTTAAAAAGATTCAATCTTGCACGTGGAAAGTTTAAGTGTGGGCTTTAGTTGATATAACACTCCCGTCAGGGGTTTCCATGCATTCTACGGTGGGGGTGCAGGAGGCGAGCCTCAGCCAGTGCGTCTTTTGCAGCCGTTTTATGATCGCTCAGCACAAGAAATACTTTACACACATACAGTTGTTGACAAAATACACTGTACATTATATACCTCAGCTAACTAAACTATGGAAATGTATAATATAATTAATATAGCAATACGGTCTCACTGCACAGCAGGCCAGCAGTTAGCCGAGTCTGCAATCCATGTTGAGGCACGACGCAGTGACAACTGGCTGCTGTTCACCGCACCGTCTCTTCTCAGTATTTGAACGGCAAATGTGAAAATTCAGCGATTTTAAATAAAAATACTCTAAAACTGGTGAAGTTAAATGGAAAATAACTTTATAGTATAATCACTGTATACGTATAACAATTTAATTTAAAAAAATTATTTTTACTTTTTTTTTTCTTTCCATGATGGCAGGTGAGGCCCCGCCTCACCTGCCTCTAGTGACTGCACGTCACTGTATTCGAGTATACGTTCACGCAGTTGCTTTTAGCTGTGGGCATTACACTAAAGGCTTTTATCACTCTTTCTTGTCTCGCCTTCTCACAGACGTAAAACAAGCGCACCTTCTTACGTACGTCACATACGTATATGCCCTTGCAGAGCAGAGAGGTAGCGGCATGGGTAACGTTAGCTGTGGTGCGAGTGGTAATACGAGATAAAGAAGGTGCAAATCTGGTAACAAATGAAGGAAGAATTAATTCCCAAGAAAAACAGCAGGGGGTCCATCGTCTGGCAGTGGTTTGGCTTCAAGCGGGAATATGTCGAACAGACTACCGTAATTTGTCAAGTGTGGGGCAAAAGCCTCGCTACAAAAAGTAGCATTACTGCTAATATGTATCCATCCATCCATCCATCTTCTTCCGCTTATCCGAGGTCGGGTTGCGGGGGCAGCAGCCTAAGTAGAGAAGCCCAGACTTCCCTCTCCCCAGCCACTTCGTCCAGCTCCTCCCGAGGGATCCCGAGGCGTTCCCAGGCCAGCCGGAAGAGATAGTCTTCCCAACGTGTTCTGGGTCTTCCCCGTGGTCTCCTACTGGTCGGACGTGCCCTAAACACCTCCCTAGGGAGGCGTTCGGGTGACATACTGACCAGATGCCCGAACTACCTCATCTGGCTCCTCTCCATGTGGAGGAGCAGCGGCTTTACTTTGATCTCCTCCCGGATGGCAGAGCTTCTCACCCTATCTCTAAGGGAGAGCCCCGCCACCCGGCGGAGGAAACTCATTTCGGCCGCTTGTACCCGTGATCTTGTCCTTTCGGTCATAACCCAAAGCTCATGACCATAGGTGAGGATGGGAACGTAGATCGACCGGTAAATTGAGAGCTTTGCCTTCCGGCTCAGCTCCTTCTTCACCACAACGGATCGATACAGCGTCCGCATTACTGAAGACGCCGCACCGATCCGCCTGTCGATCTCACGATCCACTCTTCCCTCACTCGTGAATAAGACTCCGAGGTACTTGAACTCCTCCACTTGGGGCAAGACCTCCTCCCCAAACCAGAGATGGCACTCCACCCTTTTCCGGGCAAGAACCATGGACTCGGACTTGGAGGTACTGATTCTCATCCCAGTCGCTTCACACTCTGCTGCGAACCGATCCAGTGAGAGCTGAAGATCCTGGCCAGATGAAGCCATCAGGACCACATCATCTGCAGCCACCAAACCAGATACCCTCAACGCCTTGACTGCGCCTAGAAAAGTTATGAACAGAATCGGTGACAAAGGGCTAATTTGTAGCATCATTTGAAAAGTCACCCGCTAGAGAATAAGGAGTGCTTGAAACTCCGCAAGTCAACATCTTCGTTCCGTGCCACACCATCAAAATGCTGAGGCAACCATTTCCACATCAACACCTTATGAAAAAAATAGTCAACAACAGAAGGAGATAACGTCCGCAGGAACCTACCACATAGCGGAGGACATACACTATTTGATCTCCTATTATGCAGCTCATTTTTATTTGACAGTTATTGAAATATCTTGTGTGACATCATGCACAAAAGTGCACTTTATATGTTTTAAACTATTGTAGTGACATTCTGTACAAAAAGTGCATTTTAATTTAGTGTTGTTTTAATGTCATCTTAGTGACATCATGCACAAAAGTGCACTAATAGCTTGTTTTAAAATGTTTGACAATATTGCACTTTCTGTTTTGAAATGACATGAATGTTTGTGCCACATCTTAATAACTGTTTAATAAATACACTTTTAGTTGTGATTTCCCTCTTTGCATGAAAGTTTAAAAGTAGCATATATTAATGCAGTATGAAGAAGAATGTTTTAATGTAGACACATAGAATCATCATACTGCTGTGATTATATGCATCAAGTGTTCATTCAAGGCTAAGGCAAAATATCCAGATATATATGGTGTATCGTGACATGGCCTAAAAATATCAAGATATTAAAAAAAGGCCATATCGCCCAAGACAATTAAATTTCTGGAGATGAGATTGTTCAATAGTTGAAATGTACTAGAACAAGCATGATGACACCAAGTGTATTTGTCCATTCCCCACCAGGCACCCATGTTCTCTTGGCCCCGCCTGAGGGATGCGGATCCTGTACTTCGCTGCGAGATGGCCTCGACCGGGGAAGTATGTTCAGTTACACTTAATTTCCACCCGTTTTGTCTGTTGCCCAGTTTATAGAATTTAATGGCAGCAACACATTGCAAAAAAGTTGGCACAGAGCATTTTTACCACTGTTACATTGCCTTTCCTTTTAACAACACTCAGTAAACGTTTGGGAACTGAGAAGACACATTTTTGAAGCTTTTCAGGTGGAATTCTTTCCCATTCTTGCTTGATGTACAGCTTAAGTTGTTCAACAGTCTGGGGTCTCTGTTGTGGTATTTTAGGCTTCATAATGTGCCACACATTTTCAATGGGAGACAGGTCTGGACTACAGGCAGGCCAGTCTAGTACCTACACTCTTTTACTAGGAAGCCATGCTGTTGTAGCACGTGGCTTGGCATTGTCTTGCTGAAATAAGCAGGGGCGTCCATGGAATCGTTGCTTGGATGGCAACATATGTTGTTCCAAAACCTGTATGTACCTTTCAGCATTAATGGCGCCTTCACAGATGTGTAAGTTACCCATGTCTTGGCCACTAATACACCCCCATACCATCACAGATGCTGGCTTTTACACTTTGCGCCTATAACAATCCGGATGGTTGTTTTCCTCTTTGGCCCGGAGGACACGACGTCCACAGTTTCCAAAAACAATTTGAAATGTGGACTCGTCAGACCACAGAACACTTTTCCACTTTGTATCAGTCCATCTTAGATGAGCTCAGGCCCAGAGAAGCCAGCAGCGTTTCTGGGTGTTCGTTGATAAATGGCTTTCGCTTTGCATAGGAGAGTTTTAACTTGCACTTACAAATGTAGCGACAAACTGTAGTTACTAACAGTCGTTTTCTGAAGTGTTCCTGAGCCCATGTGGTGATATCCTTTACACGCTGATGTCGCTTTTTGATGCAGTATCACCTGAGGGATCGAAAGTCACGGGCATTGCTGCTTACGTGCAGTGATTTCTCCAGATTCTCTCAACCATGATGATATTACGGACCGTAGATGGTGAAATCCCTCAATTCCTTGCAATAGCTGGTTGAGAAATGTTTTTCTTAAACTGTTCGACAATTTGCTCAGACATTTGTTCACAAAGTGGTGACCCTCGCCCCATCCTTGTTTGTGAATGACTGAGCATTTCATGGAAGCTGCTTTTATACTCAATCATGGCACTCACCTGTTCCCAATTAGCCTGTTCACCTGTGGGATGTTCCAAATAAGTGTTTGGTGAGCATTCCTCAACTTTCTCAGTCTTTTTTGCCACTTGTGCCAGCTTTTTTTAATCATGTTGCAGGCATCAAACTCCAAATGAGCTAATATTTGCAAAAAATAACTAAGTTTACCAGTTTGAACATTAAATATCTTGTCTATGCAGTCTATTCAAATAAATATAGGTTTAAAAGGATTTGCATATCTGTTTTTATTTACGATTTACACAACGTGACAACTTCACTGGTTTTGGGGTTTGTGTGTATGTATATATATATAATATATATATATATATATATATATATATAATTTATTTATTTATTTTAGCAGCACTTGTCGAAGCTGCAGAGTTATTTGTACTTCCAGAGGTGCATGAACATGTACGAGGCGGAGGTAATGATGTTACACGATCTATTAAAGTCAAAATAAGAACAATTTCCACTTCATCCATGGCTTGGATTATTGGAAAGTTGACTCAGACGGTGTTTTTTAAAGTTTTACAATGTTTTCCCCATTTATTGACTTGGTTGGTGAGTTTATGATTGTGTCATTTCCATCCTCCTGACTTTGTGTTTTTATTGTAGGTCGCCTGTTTTGGACCAAACATTTACTCGGCTTTCCTGAAGGCTATGCTCTCCACAGGCTTTAAGCTCCCACAGAAGGGCATCCTAATCGGGATTCAGGTGAGGCTCTTTGGCCGCTTTCTTCTCGTTTGTGTGTTAGAGAAATTGTGAAACTAAACAAGTTGTCCTCTTTGGAAAAAAATCTACTTTTCTTACCTGTTACCTCCTGTTTGTGTATTGGGATCCCCATAACTCCTGAAAAAGGGGATGTCAAATTGTAAAATTTTCAGCGGTTTTTACAACACATTACTGTAAATGGGAAAAACAGTACCACTATTTTTTGTTTTTTATTCCAGTTACTGAGCTGCCAGTTTTTTGCAGTGAAGAAATGTGGTACTGTTTTTCCATTTACAGTAATACACCGTAAAAACAATAACCTTAGATTTTATGGTAAAAAAAACACTCAGTCGATAGAATTTTACCGTATAAAAAACATTGGTAGAGTTTTTTAAATTTGCATTAATATGCTGTAAAAACCACTGTACCGTAATGTTACCGTAAAATCTATTGTAATTTCTACAGTGGACAATTTGATGGATAACTTGCCTTGAAATCATAAGTTAAGAAGATATTGAAGTAAATGTATTCTTATTTTGACCAAAAAAGTTTGGAAAATATAGAAATATAATATTTGTTGCATCATTGGACGCTATTACATTTTTAAAGGTATGCAATTTCATGCAGGACATATTTATTTTTCTGTGAAAATAGGAAAAAAACTAATACATTTAGCAAGAATTAAAGGGGTGATATTATGATTTTCTGTTTATATGTAAAACACTTCCTTGTGGTCTACATCAGTGGTCCCCAACCACCGAGCCACGGCCCGGTACTGGTCCATGGATCGATTGGTACCGGGCCGCACAAGAAATGTAAAAAATAAAAATTATTATTATTATTATTATTTTTTTTTTTCATTAAATCAACATAAAAAACACAAGATACACTTACAATTAGTGCACCAACCCATATAGATCAATACAGTCTGCAGAGATGCAGTCCGTAAGCACACATAATTGTATTTTTTATTACAAAAAAAAACAAAAAACATCCACCCCCCTCCCCCACCCTTCGGTCCGTGGGACAAATTTTCAAGCGTTGACCGGTCCGCAGTTACAAAAAGGTTGGGGACCACTGGTCTACATAACATGTAATGGTGGTTCTTAGGTCAAAATATTGCATTGATGATGTTTTACAGACCATCTTCAAGCCGCTTTCTGACAATCTCTTCAGGGTGCGCCTTAATTACGTGCCTCCACTTCGACAGCGTCTCCTCTGTCAATTTTGTTGTACCGGTAGTTTTTAGCGCTTTCATCGCGAGTCTCCTGACAGATATAACTTAGAGCTTTACGCTACTTTACATTAGAAATGGCAACAGCCGAGGATGAATGTCCCACAAGAGGATAGAGAAAAAGGAGCAGCTTATTGACTACAATGGCGGACGTGTGCACATTTTCAGGACTTATGCAGATCCCAAATACACACCAGCAGGTACCAGAAGGTAAGAAAAGTTGGTTTTGCATAATATTGTGAAACAAAACACCAGATAACATTTCCTAATAGGTTCCATTTTGCGGTCCTGATACCGTATGTTGAAGCACAGTACGTCTGACTACTGTAGCCGTAATGCTCCGGCAATCCATCAAGCGCTGCGGCTTCGTAGCTTACCAAAATCGTACTAAAACATTTTGACGGATTTGTGAGCGCCGTGTGTAAGGATTTCTATTCTCAATGGGACATCAACATTTTGGTGTTCCGTGTATTTACTTTGAGGTGCTGTAATCGTCATGAATGAATGAATTGTTGCACGAGATGCAAAAATCCGGTTAGAAAAAGTGAGTTTCCAATCACCACATGCATGATTGAAGTAATTAAATCCTGCTGTCACCACGACCGTGACTTTGACTAATCCAACTTTACCAAAGCTGTGTAATTGGCCCCCTCGGGGGAAGAAGTCTACTTCAAGGCAGACCCCCGGGGTCAACATGGCGGGCAGATACACAACACAATAGTAGTCCTGATGCAGGTCTACCTCCTGGGTCTAATCCCAATTCTGGTGAGAAGGTAAAACCTGAAAGTACGAGTATTTGGTTCTGGCAAAATGAAAAAAAAAAGACTATCAATGATAAATGAACCTTTACTCAAACAATTAAGAAACAAGACTACGTACATAATTAGAACCAAGCTGTAGCGCAACTGATTCAACAATACCGTATTTTCCGGACCATAGGGCGCACCGGATTATAGAGCGCACTGCCAATGAATGGTCTGTTTGATTTTTTTTTCATATATAAGGCGCACCGGATTAAAGGAGTCATATTATTTATTTATTTTCTAAATGTAAAAGACTTCCTTGTGGTCTACATAACATGTAATGGTGGTTCTTTGGTCAAAATGTTGCATAGATGATGTTTTACAGATCATCTTCAAGTCACTTTCTGACAGTCGTGTCAGGATGCGCCGTTTTGTGGGCGGTCTTATTTACGTGGCTCACCTTCGACAGCGTCTTCTCCCCGTCATTTTTGTTGTAGCGGTGTAGCGTGCAAGGACGGGAGTGGAAGAAGTGTCAAAAGATGGAGCTAACTGTTTTAATGACATTCAGACTTTACTTCAATCAATAAAGGAGCAGCATCTCCTCATCCGGAAACAACAACACCGGAAATGTGTTCCGTGAAAAACTGTCTGACCGGAACTGTTTAATTACTAAAGTTCCTTGGGTGAATAATGTCAACTCACTACACCGGTATGTTTTTAGCGTTTTCATGGCGAGTTTACTGACAGATATAAGTAAGAACTTTACACTACTTTATATGAGAAATGGCAACAGCAAAGGATGAATGTCCTATAACAAGAAGAAGCTTATCGACTACGGTGTCTGCATGGACTACAAAGGCGGATGCGTGCAATTTTTCAGGATTTATGCAGATCCCAAATACAGATCAGCAGGTACCAGAAGGTAAGAAAAGTTGCTTTTGCATAATATTGCGATACAAAACGCTAGATAATGTCTTAGCTTATACACACACCATAATAATACTCGTATGTTGAAGCACAGTACAATCCATCAAGCGGTGCGGCTTCATAGCTTACCAAAGTCGTACTAAAACATTTTCGTAGATTTTTGAGCGCCGTGTGTAATGTTCTATATTTTCAATGCAACATATAAAATGTTGGTGTTTACTTGAGACGTATTGCCATCGTAGTGCAGCCTACACTTATCTCTTATGTTTGACTGCCATCTACTGGTCACACTTATCATTACACCATGTACCAAATAAAATAGCTTCGAGGTGGGTAAGCTCAACCAAATGTATTCCTTACATTAGGCACGCCGGGTTATAAAGCGCAATGTCGAGTTTTGAGAAAACATTTTTTTTTAAGTGCGCCTTACAGTCTGGAAAATACGGTACTTTTTTTAACTCAGCACATTTTTACAGGAAGAGTTCTACATTTCTGTTTCTGCTTTTCCTCCCAGCATTCATTTCGACCCAGTTTCCTGGCTATTGCGCATCAGCTGAAGGAGGAAGGCTTCAAGGTGCGTACTACAAGTTTCCTGTTTTGAATAGATTTGCTTATCTCTCTATTGACAATCCATCCATTTTCTACCGCTTATCCCTTTCGGGGTCGCGGGGGGTGTTGCAGCCTATCTCAGCTGCATTCGGGTGGAAGGCGGTGTACACCCTGGACAAGTGGCCACCTCATTGCAGGGCCAACACAGATAGACAGACAACATTCACACTCAGCAACATTTGATGAATTCTAACACTGTTTTTTACAGTTTTACATTGCACGTCCACCTTATGTTGTGTAACCTCTTAAGGTCAATCCGTTACGGAATGATAGCGAAACATCCGATCCGTTCCGATATAAACATTGCAACCTCCATTTACAAACCTTTAGGTTGTGCCAATTATGCGTCTGTATGCAAACACGTCATTCATCCATTTTCATCTTGAACTCTAACTGATATTAATAATTCACCCCTATGCAATATCCTACCCTAATACCCTACTGTGCAATATTACCCTTCGAGTGCAATACATCCGACACTGATTGTTATTTATTACCCCGGTACTCTTTTCTTGTACTGTATATTGTACAGTATTTGTATAGTGTTTTGTATATTATACAGGATTGCTTATTGTTTTTATTGGATAGTAGTCTGTTTATTTCAATTCTTAATTTGTTTTTTTTCTTTATTATCTCTTGTGTAATTTTATTTTTACCCCATATTTGTTCCCACTACCGCACCTTAAGTTGGAGTCCTTAATCTC
>NC_084560.2:10092920-10215420 GCF_033978685.3 Nerophis lumbriciformis
TTGTAAACGCTTATTTACTTACCATAATTGTGTCTGTAAGACGGCAGTAAAACGGCTGATCAAACAAAACAGAATGTTATTGTTACATGAATATTTTGTAAACGCTTATTTACTTACCTTAATTGTGTCTGTAAGACGGCAGTAAAACTGCTGATCAAACAGAATGAGTTATTGTTACATAAATATTTTGTAAACGCTTATTTACTTACCTTAATTGTGTGTAAGACAGCAGTAAAACGGCTGATCAAACAAAACAGAATGAGTTATTGTTACATAAATAATTTGTAAACGCTTATTTACTTACCATAATTGTGTCTGTAAGACAGCAGTAAAACGGCTGATCAAACAAAACAGAATGAGTTATTGTTACATAAATAATTTGTAAACGCTTATTTACTTACCGTAATTGTGTCTGTAAGACGGCAGTAAAACGGCTGATCAAACAAAACAGAATGAGTTATTGTTTCATACATATTTTGTAAACGCTTATTTACTTACCTTAGTTGTGTCTGCAAGACGGCAGTAAAACGGCTGATCAAACAAAACAGAATGAGTTATTGTTACATTAATATTTTGTAAACGCTTTTTACTTACCTTGATTGTGTCTGTAAGACAGCAGTAAAACAGCTGATCAAACAAAACAGAATGAGTTATTGTTACATAAATAATTTGTAAACGCTTATTTACTTACCATAATTGTGTATGTAAGACAGCAGTAAAACGGCTGATCAAACAAAACAGAATCAGTTGACACAAATATTTTGTAAATGCTTATTTACTTACCTTAACTGTCTGTAAGACGGCAGTAAAACGGCTGTTCAAACAAAACAGAATGAGTTGATACATAAATATTTTGTAAACGCTTATTTACTTACCTTAATTGTGTATGCAAGACGGCAGTAAAACGGGTGATCAAACAAAACAGAATGAGTTATTGTTACATAAATACTTTGTAAACGCTTATTTACTTACCTTAATTGTGTATGCAAGACGGCAGTAAAACGGCTGATCAAACAAAACGAGTTATTACATAAATATTTTGTAAACGCTTATTTACTTACCTTAATTGTGTTCTGTAAGACGGCAGTAAAACGGCTGATCAAAAAAAAAAAAATAAGAGTTCTTGTTACATAAATATTTTGTAGACGCTTATTTACTTACCTTAATTGTGTCCGTAAGACGGCAGTAAAACGGCTGATCAAACAAAACAGAATGAGTTATTGTTACATAAATATTTTGTAAACGCTTACTTACTTACCTTAATTGTGTCTGTAAGACGGCAGTAAAACGGCTGATCAAACAAGTCATCGTCATGGACCCACTAGTTGCGGAAGCTAGCTCTCCAATCAGCTGAACAGACTCAGTAACTCCACGGTGACATTTTGGTGGAGGAATTTGGGAACCTGAAACAATGCACAATAATGCTAACAACGCTAGCTTGGTTACATTACGATAGCACGTACAAATATGCATGAAAACACTCCTACAGACTACCCTGAATTGATTAACGTGGACCCCGACTTAAACAAGTTGAAAAACTTATTCGGGTGTTACCAATTAGTGGTCAATTGTACGGAATATGTACTGTACTGTGCAATCTACTAATAAAAGTTTCAATCAATCAATCAAAACATCACACGTGGGACTGTTTTAGTAAGTAAGAATTGTTTTAGTTACATTGTAAAACTTACAAACGTTGCTTGGAGTGACGAATGAAGAATGCATACGAGCAGAAACGCAATGGAAGGTTTTACTTCCGGTCCAAGGCATTAAAACAGGAAGTACATTTTCAACCCGCAGTGAGCGAACGCGTCCAAAAGATGGCGCCTTAGCACAAACAATAACACACCTTCTCAGTGTCTCTTATTGAAATGTATTGAACACAAGACTTTATGGCCATTAGCAAAGACATACCCATAAATTAGCTGCACCGTTTTATAAGTTGCAGGGTTCAAAGCGTTGGAGAAAAAAAAGAAACGTAATCCACTGGGAATGACATATAGTACAAATAATGTGGGGAAATGAGCTGTTATTAGTTTTTTCAATCTTACACAGAGCAAACTGTTTTTATGTGTCAAATTGCACCTTATTATTGCTTATGTACATTATGCATCTGTCTTTGTGTTGTAGTTTGATCAGCGAGGGACTCATTGACCTGGTGGTCAACCTGCCCACCAACAACACACGCCACTCGAAGGATAACTTCCTCATTCGCAGGATGGCTGTAGACCATGGCGTGCCTCTCATCACTAACTACCAGGTCAGAAACACAAGACTGTTCCATCAGGACAAAGTAACTGTACCACATCACCACGGCTCATTTAGTTTCATAGAAGTCACGTAAAAGAGGATTTTAATCTACACTTAAAACACATCCTTGTGGTCTCGTTCAGTCGTTTTTAATAGAGATGTCTGATAATGGCTTTTTTGCCGATATCCGATATTCCGATATTGTCCAACTCTTAATTACCGATTCCGATTAACACATTATTATGCCTAATTTTGTTGTGATGCCCCGCTGGATGCATTAAACAATGTAACAAGGTTTTCCAAAATAAATCAACTCAAGTTATGGAAAAAAAGTGCCAACATGGCACTGCCATATTTATTATTGAAGTCACAAAGTGAATAATTTTTTTTAACATGCCTCAAAACAGCAGCTTGGAATTTGGGACATGCTCTCCCTGAGAGAGCATGAGGAGGTTAGGTGTGCGGGGGGTGTATATTGTAGCGTCCCGGAAGAGTTAGTGCTGCAAGGGCTTCTGGGTATTTGTTCTGTTGTGTTTATGTTGTGTTACGGTGCGGATGTTCTCCCGAAATGTGTTTGTCATTCTTGTTTGGTGTGGGTTCACAGTGTGGCGCATATTTGTAACAGTGTTAAAGTTGTTTTTACGGCCACCCTCAGTGTGACCTGTATGGCTGTTGACCAAGTATGCGTGGCATTCACTTGTGTGTGTGAAAAGCCGTAGATATTATGTGACTTGGCCGGCACGCAAAGGCAGTGCCTTTAAGGTTTATTGGCACTCTGTACTTCTCCCTACGTCCGTTTACCACTCCATAGAGCGGCGTTTTAAAAAGTCATCAATTTAACTTTTTGAAACCGATACCGAAAATTTACGATATTACATTTTAAAGCATTTATCGGCCGATAATATCGGCAGTCCGATATTATCCGACATCCCTAATTAGGACTATAAACAAAGTCATGACAAGATCAAACAAACAGAAGACATCTGGTGCTATTGTCCCAGAAGTTTTTCAAGCGCAAAAAATATGACAACAATTTTTTTTATTTGCACTTTAATTTTACTGACAGTTCAGTTAAGAAACATATTCATTATTAATTTGGTTTATTGGTTTTAGCACAACAATTTAACATTATTTTTTGTCAGCTTGACCTAAGCCTAACGTTTAAGTGTTAAAGGGGAACATTATCATCAGACCTATGTAAGCGTCAATATATACCTTGATGTTGCAGAAAAAAGACCATATTTTTTTTTAACCGATTTCCGAACTCTAAATGGGTGAATTTTGGCGAATTAAACATGACGTCACATCGGGAAGCAATCTGCCATTTTCTCACTTTCGTCTGTGTGTTGTCGGAGGGTGTAACAACACGAACAGGGACGGATTCAAGTTGCACCAGTGGCCCAAAGATGAGAAAGTGGCAAGAAATTGGACGAAATGTGTTCAAAATACGAGGCTGTGGGGAAAGCCGACGAAATGGTCAGTCGTTTGTTCCGCACACTTTACCGACGAAAGCTATGCTACGACAGAGATGCCAAGAATGTGTGTATCCTGCGACACTCAAAGCAGATGCTGACATCAACTCCAAAACTGGACAGATCAGCTTTCAGGAAAAGAGAGCGGATGAGGGTATGTCTACAGAATATATTAATCGATGAAAACGTTATTCATTACTCGCGGTTTTACGTAAATTATTATACATAAACTGTGTTTACCAATAATTTAGCTTAAAAACATTTATTTTTTTCAATCATTCGAGTACATTCGGGTAGTCTTGTGTAATGCAGTATTTTGTGTCTATTTAGGTATGGTTAACCTGAGTGCTGAAATCGTGGAAAAATATATGTTCTTAGCGCGCCTGAAATGGGCTGTCTGCACTCTCAAAGTGCATGTTGTTGCCAAATGCATACCTGCCAACTACTCCGGTTTTCCCGTAATTAGTACGGTTTTCATCAACCTATTCCGGGTTACGGTTGCAGTGATAAAAAATACGTTTTTTCATTAATTAAAAAAAAAAAAAAAGTTTAAAAATGCGCGAGGCTATTTATAGCACCGCTGCCAAGCACGAGGCACTTGTTGCCATTGTTTCCAAACGAGCGAACGATCATGGAATCAGCCGGAGAAAAATCGCAAACGAGTCTTAAACCGAAAAGAAAACTGCAGTCATTCCGTGAAGAATATTCAAAAGCCTATCCGGGAATAATTATCCGTTCCAAAAAGGGTGAAAACTACGCGAATTGCACCTTGTGCAGACAAGATTTTTCGATCGGACACGGAGGAATTAGCGATGTAAAAGACCACGTTGGGACAAAAAAACACAAGTCTAATGTCGTTGCTAGCGATACAAGTGGAACATTTTCAACGTTTTTCGGATTTTAGCCACAAAAAGGTAATGACACCAATGTTATCTATTGGAATTGTTTAGTACTGTTATACTGTTAAAAGTGTTTATACTATTTATGCTTTCAAGTCCAAGTTGAAGAAATCTTGTTAAATGTTGACAGCATAACTACCAAAATACAGAAGTATGTCCTTAATATTTTTGCAGTGCTATTTCTGTTGAAAAGTTAAAATGATTACATTAGAGATGTGATGTGCCACTTTTCAAGTGTCTGATGGCTTAAATTAATTTGCATTAATTTTTCATATTTTGAATTCTTTTGAAAGGCTTACAAAAAAACTACATTTGAATTGTAATTCCATGCTATTGACAGGACTATTAATTTTAATGAAGTTAGCTTACCATGTTTACAGTATGATAATTGTGATAGAAATGTGAATTTTAGGCACAGAATATTTTTTACAATTGAACAAGGCAGTAGATTATACAAGCTTGGACAGAAAGTTAATAATGACACCAATTTTTTTTTTAATGGAATTGTTTAGTACTGTTTTACCATTTGTTTACTGTAAAAAGTGTTTATACTGTTTATACTTTCAATTAACAAATTGAAGTCTTGTGAAAGGTTGACAGGATAACTGGCATTAACTGTCAAAATAATTTCAAACTATTGAAGTTAGCTTACAGAATAAACATGTCAATCAACCCATATGATTTTTGCTGTAATATTTTTGTTTTGAAAAGTCACTGTGACTGATAGAAAAGTGATGGTTTTAGCAACATTTTAACCTGTCTGAATGCTAATAATCATTTTGCGTCGGGGGGCGAAGCCTGAACCCCCCCACCAGGACTTTGTCCTGGACCTACCGGGGCCTGCGGCCCCTGGACCCTGGCTACTAGGTTTTTCTGATTTCAAAAGTTGGCAGGTATGCAAATGTATTTCATATGCTGTAAACCTAGTTCATAGTTGTTAGTTTCCTTTAATGCCAAACAAACACATACCAATCGTTGGTTAGAAGGCGATCGCCAAATTCGTCCTCGCTTTCTCCCGTGTCGCTGGCTGTCGTGTCGTTTTCGTCGTTTTCGCTTGCATACGGTTCAAACCGATATGGCTCAATAGCTTCAGTTTCTTCTTCAATTTCGTTTTCGCTACCTGCCTCCACACTACAACCATCCGTTTCAATACATGCGTAATCTGTTGAATCGCTTAAGCCGCTGAAATCCGAGTCTGAATCCGAGCTAATGTCGCTATAGCTTGCTGTTCTATGCGCCATGTTTGTTTGTGTTGTGTGACGTCACAGGAAAATGGACGGGTGTATATAACGATGGTTAAAATCAGGCACTTTGAAGCTTTTTTTAGGGATATTGCGTGATGGGTAAAATTTTGAAAAAAACTTCGGAAAATAAAATAAGCCACTGGGAACTGATTTTTAATGGTTTTAACCCTTCTGAAATTGTGATAATGTTCCCCTTTAAATAAATAATAATCTTTGTGATTAACACATGCTTTCATATCATTTGACAAGGTTGTGAACTGTAAGAAGGTTAGATACAATTATCGAATGAAATCCCAGAGTAAACTTACTGATTCAGTGTTAATATTTGAGTGGGACCCCAGGCCCCTCTGTAGTGGAGAAGTTGAGCCCTGAGGCCAAAAAGGGTTTTGTGTGGTCTGAATCAGTGTTTTTCAACCTTTTTGGAGCCAAGGCACATTTTTGTTCATTGAAAAATGCAGAAAAATTAGAGATGTCCGATAATATTGGCCTGCCGATAAATGCGTTAAAATGTAATATCGGAAATTATCGGTATCGTTTTTTTTTATTATCGGTATCTGTTTTTTTAATTATTTTTTTAAATTTTGGTTTTTATTAAATCAACATAAAAAACACCAGATACACTCACAATTAGTGCACCAACCCAAAAATTCTCCCTCCCCCATTTACACTCATTCACACAAAAGGGTTGTTTCTTTCTGTTATTAATATTCTGGTTCCTACATTATATATCAATATACAAACCCCGTTTCCATATGAGTTGGGAAATTGTGTTAGATGTAAATATAAACAGAATACAATGATTTGCAAATCCTTTTCAACCCATATTCAATTGAATATGCTACAAAGACAAGATATTTGATGTTCAAACTCATAAACTTTATTTATTTTTTTTTCAAATAATAATTAACTTAGAATTTCATGGCTGCAACACGTGCCAAAGTAGTTGGGAAAGGGCATGTTCACCACTGTTACATGGCCTTTCCTTTTAACAACACTCAGTAATTGTTTGGGAACTGAGGAGACACATTTTTGAAGCTTCTCAGGTGGGATTATTTCCCATTCTTGCTTGATGTACAGCTTAAGTTGTTCAACAGTCCGGGGGTTTCCGTTGTGCTATTTTAGGCTTCATAATGCGCCACACATTTTCAATGGGAGACAGGTCTGGACTACAGGCAGGCCAGTCTAGTACCCGCACTCTTTTACTATGAAGCCACGTTGATGTAACACGTGGCTTGGCATTGTCTTGCTGAAATAAGCAGGGGCGTCCATGGTAACGTTGCTTGGATGGCAACATATGTTGCTCCAAAACCTGTATGTACCTTTCAGCATTAATGGCGCCTTCACAGATGTGTAAGTTACCCATGTCTTGGGCACTAATACACCCCCATACCATCACACATGCTGGCTTTTACACTTTGCGCCTATAACAATCCGGATGGTTCTTTTCCTCTTTGGTCCGGAGGACACGACGTCCACAGTTTCCAAAAACAATTTGAAATGTGGACTCGTCAGACCACAGAACACTTTTCCACTTTGTATCAGTCCATCTTAGATGAGCTCAGGCCCAGCGAAGCCGACGGCGTTTCTGGGTGTTGTTGATAAACGGTTTTCGCCTTGCATAGGAGAGTTTTAACTTGCACTTACAGATGTAGCAACCAACTGTAGTTACTGACAGTGGGTTTCTGAAGTGTTCCTGAGCCCATGTGGTGATATCCTTTACACACTGATGTCGCATGCTGATGCAGTACAGCCTGAGGGATCGAAGGTCACAGGCTTAGCTGCTTACGTGCAGTGATTTTTCCAGATTCTCTGAACCCTTTGATGATATTACGGACCGTAGATGGTGAAATCCCTAAATTCCTTGCAATAGCTGGTTGAGAAAGGTTTTTCTTAAACTGTTCAACAATTTGCTCACGCATTTGTTGACAAAGTGGTGACCCTCGCCCCATCCTTGTTTGTGAAAGACTGAGCATTTCATGGAATCTACTTTTATACCCAATCATGGCACCCACCTGTTCCCAATTTGCCTGTTCACCTGTGGGATGTTCCAAATAAGTGTTTGATGAACATTCCTCAACTTTATCAGTATTTATTGCCACCTTTCCCAACTTCTTTGTCACGTGTTGCTGGCATCAAATTCTAAAGTTAATGATTATTTGCAAAAAAAAAAATGTTTATCAGTTTGAACATCAAATATGTTGTCTTTGTAGCATATTCAACTGAATATGGGTTGAAAATGATTTGCAAATCATTGTATTCCGTTTATATTTACATCTAACACAATTTCCCAACTCATATGGAAACGGGGTTTGTATATCAATACAGTCTGCAAGGGATTCAGTCCGTAAGCACACATGATTGTGGGTGCTGCTGGTCCACTAATAGTACTAACCTTTAACAGTTAATTTTACTCATTTTCATTCATTACTAGTTTCTATGTAACTGTTTTTATATTGTTTTACTTTCTTTTTTATTGAAGAAAATGTTTTTAATTTATTTATCTTCTTTAATTTTTTTTTTTTTTTTTTTTTTTAAAGTACCTTATATTCACCATACCTGGTTGTCCAAATTACCGGTAGGCTTAATAATGTGTTAATTCCACGACTGTATATATCGGTTGATATCGGTATCGGTAATTAAAGAGTTGGACAATATCGGATATCGGCAAAAAGCCATTATCGGACATGCCTATTAAAAATGTAAACTCGGTAGTGGATATTGACAGTAAAAAGTAATTGTTGCAATTGTTTGATTTGAATTCAAACCATAACCAAGCATACATCACTATAGCTCTTGTCTCAAAGTAAGTGTCACCACATGTCACATCACGCTGTGACTTGTTTGGAGTTTTTTGCTGTTTTCCTGTGTGTAGTGTCTTGTGCTCCTATTTTGGTGGCTTTTCCTGTTTTGTTGGTATTTTCCTGTAGCAGTTTCATGTCTTCCTTTGAGCGCTATTCCCCGCACCTGCTTTGTTTTAGCGATCAAGACTATTTCAGTTGTGCGGACGCTATCCTTCTTTGTGGGGACATTGTTGATTGTCATGTCATGTACGGATGTACTTTGTGGACGCCGTCTTTGTTCCACAGTAAGTCTTTGCTGTCGTCCAGCATTCTGTTTTTTGTTTACTTTGTAGCCAGTTCAGTTTTAGTTTCGTTCTGCATAGCCTTTCCTAAGCTTCAATGCCTTTTTTAGGGGCACTCGCCTTTTGTTTATTTTTGGTTTAAGCATTAGATACGACGTTTACAAAGCAATTAGCTACCGGCTGCCACCTACTGATATGGAAGAGTATTACACGGTTACTCTGCCGAGCTCTAGACAGCACCGACACTCAACAACGGCACTTTGTTTGCAGATTATAATTACTGGTGTGCATAAAATATTTTTAACCCAAATAGGTGAAATTACATCATCTCCCACGGCACACCAGACTGTATCTCACGGCACAGTGGTTGAAAAACTCGGGTCTAGATAACAAGTATTGGATATGCTTTGGTGTGACTTGTCTTCCACAACCCATTGTTCGCGTATGTCTGCCAGATGTTCGATCCTGGAGGCGTTCACAGATTGCAAATGAATTTTGAAAATGTACTCTGTTTAAATACATATTTTGAAGACGAACATCCCGGCTATTTTTTTTTTTTTTACCAAACACCTTTGAAAATAAACCCAATAAACACTATTTAGATTCAGGTACACACTCTCCGATCGATTCAGGGTGCACAAAAAGGCCGATTTCAGCAGAATTTATTATGCGCACGATTAAATGAAACAATACAAAGACAAGATATTTAATGTTCCAACTGAGAAACTTGGTTTTTTTGTTGCAAATAATCATTAACTTAGAATTTAATGGCAGCAACACATTGCAAAAAAGTTGCCACAGGGGCATTTTTACCACTGTGTTACATGGCCTTTCCTTTTAACAAGACTCAGTAAACGTTTGGGAACCGAGGAGGCACATTTTTTAAGCTTCTCAGGTGGAATTATTTCCCATTCTTGCTTGATGTACAGCTTAAGTTGTTCAACAGTCCGGGGGTCTCCGTTGTGGTATTTTAGGCTTCATAATGCGCCACACATTTTCAATGGGAGACAGGTCTGGACTACAGGCAGGCCAGTCTAGTACCCACACTCTTTTACTATGAAGCCACGTTGATGTAACATGTGGCTTGGCATTGTCTTGCTGAAATAAGCAGGGGCGTCCATGGTAACGTTGCTTGGATGGCAACATATGTTGCTCCAAAACCTGTATGTACCTTTCAGCATTAATGGTGCCTTCACAGATGTTTAAGTTACCCATGTCTTGAGCACTAATGCACCCCCATACCATCACTGATGCTGGCTTTTGTACTTTGCGCCTTGAACAATCCGAATGGTTCTTTTCCTCTTTGGTCTGGATGACACAACGTCCACAGTTTCCATAAACAATTTGAAATGTAGACTCGTCAGACCACAGAACACTTTTCCACTTTGTATCAGTCCATCTTAGATGGGCCCAGCGAAGCCGGCAGCATTTCTGGGTGTTGTTGATAAATGGCTTTCGCTTTGCATAGTACAGTTTTAACTTGCACTTACAGATGTAGCGACCAACTGTAGTTACTGACGGTGGTTTTCTGAAGTGTTCCTGAGCCCATGTGGTGATATCCTTTACACACTGATGTCGCTTTTTGATGCAGTACCGCCTGAGGGATCGAAGGTCCGTAATATCATCGCTTACGTGCAGTGATTTCTCCAGATTCTCTGAACTTTTTGATATTACGGACTGTAGATGGTGAAATCCCTAAATTCCTTGCAATAGCTGGTTGAGAAATGTTGTTGTTAAACTGTTGGACAATTTGCTCACACATTTGTTCACAAAGTGGTGACCCTCGCCCCATCCTTGTTTGTGAATGACTAAACATTTCATGGAAGCTGCTTTTATACCCAATCATGGCACCCACCTGTTCCCAATTAGCCTGTTCACCTGTGGGATGTTCCAAATAAGTGTTTGATGAGCATTCCTCAACTTTCTCAGTCTTTTTTGCCACTTGTGCCAGCTTTTTTGAAACACGTTGCAGGCATCAAATTCCAAATGAGCTAATATCTGCAAAAAATAAAGTTTACCAGTGTGAACATTAAGTATCTTGTCTTTGCAGTCTATTCAATTGAATATAAGTTGAAAAGGATTTGCAAATCATTGTATTCTGTTTTTATTTACCATTTACACAACGTGACAACTTCACTGGTTTTGGGTTTTGTACTAAAGTCCACCTCACTGTAAACATTGTTTCACGCGAGTATCCGACATTGTAACATTTATAAGTCAGCAAAGAGTAGTCTTACAGTAACGCTCTTCTATGTTCTGTTTGATGAAAAAAATAATTGTTTTCTGGCCTTGCATCGCAGGTGGCCAAACTGTTTGCGGAGGCAGTTTGTTATGCGGGTGAGCTGGACTCCACCAGCCTCTTCCACTACCGGCAGAGAGAAAGCCAACACAGAGAACCTGAACAGCAAAGCTAGAAGAGAAGAAGTATTGTGCTTCTCTGTTTTTTTTACACGTTGTGTCCGTGTTATGATTATCTGTCAAGAAGACAATAACAATTCTTGCTACTTGGGGAAATGTTTCAAAGGGTCTTAATAATAATAATAAGCACACATTACTTTGCAGAGTTATTTTCATCTTTCAAGCAAGCTCCTTGCTAACGTGTGGTTTCATAAAAAAAACAAAAAAAACACACCATTTGTATCTTTGTATAGGAAAAGAGCAATTGTAAATGTATAATATATCTTTATTTTGGAATTGTGTCCATCATTCACAATCTTTATGTAAGACAGGAACACTTTTTTTAAATGCTTTCTAGTCAGCAAACAATGGAGCCAATGAGTTGCTCTATTCCGTTCTAAAAAAAAAACATCCAATAACCTCCAAAAAGTAGCTGTAAGTATATACTGTATGTAGTATCTAGTAACATTCATAATAACATGTAATATTTACATATTTTGATCATTATAAGTATAAACGTTCACTTTCCCTTCAACAACAACAAGACTCCTAATCATGGAAGACTTGATGAGAGACAACAGACTACATTGGGACAAATGATGATCCAGAAACTTCTATTTTTGAGCCTGAATATATGGAGGATGATCTACAAGTTTTAGCAGCTGCAGTTTTAGTCAAGCATTAATCATCATGTGTATTGCTAAGTGTTAAACAAGATATACAAACATAATACAACAATCACTTGCTGTACAATGTCTGCTCTCCCTGGGATATAGACAGATGGGATGTTTATATCTTCCCCTTTACATCAACAATTCATCATAATCCTCACAAATGGTTAAAAAGTGGTATTTCGTCCCTTTCTCGTCATCTCCGGGTCTAAGTTGGATGTCAAAGTTGACCAACCTGCTTTCTAAATCGTAAATAAATGTTAGTAAAAGTCAGCTAACAATGGAGCCAATGAGTTGCTCAATTCCGTTCTAAAAAAAACATCCAAAAACCTCCACCAAGTTGCTGTAAGTATATATGTAGTATCTAGTAACATTCATAATAACATGTAATATTTACATATTTTGATCATTTTAAGTGTATTAATTTCACAGACGCATCACAACGTTCACTTTCCCTTCAACAACAACAAGACTACTAATCATGGCAGACTTGGTGAGAGGCAACAAAGACCACTTTGGGACAAATGATGATCCAGAAACTTCTATTTTTGAGCCTGAATATAAGGAGGATGATCTACAAGTTTTAGCAGCTGCAGTTTTAGTCAAACATTAATCATCACGTAGCAGTATTGCTAAGTGCTAAACAAGATATACAAACATAATACAACAATCACTTGCTGTACAATGTCTGCTCCCACTGGGATAAAGACTGATGGGATGTTTATAGCTTCCCCTTTACATCAACAATTCATCATAATCCTCACAAAGGGTTAAAAAAAAAGTCTTTTTTTGTCTCTCGCCTTCAACATTAGCAATAGTCAGCTAACAATGGAGGTAATAGAAGTCGCTCTGGTCCACCTATAAAGCATTTTAAGAAATATTCAAAAACCTCTATCAAGGTTTTATGTAAGTATATATGTAGTATCTAGTAACATTCATGATAACATGTAATAATTACATATTTTGATCATTTTAAGCATACGGCGGCGCATTCATTTCACAGACGCGTCACAACGTTCACTTTGCCTTCAACAACAAGACTACTAATCATGGCAGACTTGAGAGACAACAAAGACTACTTTGGGACAAATAATGATCCAGAAACTTCTATTTTTGAGCCTGAATATAAGGAGGATGATCTACAGGTTTTAGAAGCTGGGTGCGAAACAAACACTAAGCATCATGTAGCAGTATTGCTAAGTGCTAAACAAGATATACAAACATAATAAAACAATCACTTACTGTACAATGTCTGCTCTCACTTGGATAAAGACTGATGGAATGTTTATATATTCACCTTTACATCAACAATTCATCATAATCCTCACAAAGGGTTAAAAAAAAGTGTTTTTTTGTGTCTCTCGCCTTAAACAACAACATTACTAATCATGGCAGACTTGATGAGAGACAACAAAGACTACTTTGCGACAAATGATGATCCAGAAACTTCTATTTTTGAGCCTGGCTATAAGGAGGATGTGTTTTTTCGTGCCTTTCTCGTTATCTCTGGGTCTAAGTTGGATGTCAAAGTTGACCAACGTGCTTTCTAAATCGTAAATAAATGTTAGCAAAAGTCAGCTAACAATGGAGCCAATGAGCTGCTCTATTCCGTTCTAAAAAACATCCAAAAACCTCCAAGTTGCTGTAAGTATATATGTAGTATCTAGTAACATTCATAATAACATGTAATATTTACATATTTTGATCATTTTAAGTGTATTAATTTCACAGGTCAGGTCCTGCTTCCTCTCCGCTTTGTAGATCTCGGGTCAAGACAAAATCTTCCTGTGGATTACAATACATAAAAAAAAAACGACACCTTCATGTCGCTTCCCATCCTACACAGTGGAGTTTTACAAGCCTTTTGATTGGTAAGATCAAAGACAGCTTTTGTCTGCTCGCCCGGAACTCATTGAAACACAGAGTTTTGTGATAACTTAAATGCAATTATTCTAACAAAAACGATGCACTGTACACAAAAGTCATTTGGCCACATCACAACAGAAAGTGAATATTTTAGGAAGACTAGAAGAAGAGACATCATCTCACATCGTTGTTTATCTCTTTGAGCAAATAAAGGCCAACGCTAGTCACTTCTAAGGCTGGGGAAATACTCGCGTAACACTTTAACAGAATTGGGTCTTCCCAAAAACTGTTCCCACTAAGTTGGGAGCGTACAAATAGCCAGAAAAGTATTGGTAAGATAAAGGATTACGACACTCTCGAGTGGTATTTTGGAAAAAATAAATACCTTTCCATATATTAGCCGTAGATATAGACGTTGTAAAATGAGTTATTTACCCAGAAATATTTTGTAAATGTTTATTTACATACCTTAATTGTTTCCAAAGGGTGTCTGTAGCAGGGCAGTAAAATGGCTGATCGAACAAAACAGAAGTCATCGTCATGGACCCACTAGCTGCGCAAGCTAGATCTCCAATCAGCTAAACTGACTCAATAACTCAACGGTGACATTTTGGTGATTTTAATGAGGAATTTGTGAAATTGAAACAATACAAACACAGACACTCGTAAAGGTGTTAGCATATAAATGCTAAAGACGCTAGCTTTATTACATTACGGGGCGGCGTGGCGTAGTGGGTAGAGAAACCGTGCCAGAAACCTGAGGGTTGCAGGTTCGCTCCCCGCCTCTTACCATCCAAAAATTGCTGCCGTTGTGTCCTTGGGCGGGACACTTCACCCTTTGCCCCCGGTGCCACTCACACCGGTGAATTGAATGATGAATGATAGGGCAGCTGTGGCTATGAAAGTAGCTTACCACCACCAGGTGTGAATGATTGATGGGTTCTACATGTAAAGCGACTTTGGGTACTTAGAAAAGCGCTATATAAATCCCAGTTATTATTATTATTATTACGTTAGTACGTACAAATATGCATGAAGACACTCCGATATACAGGTAAAAGCCAGTAAATTAGAATATTTTGAAAAACTTGATTTATTTCAGTAATTGCATTCAAAAGGTGTAACTTGTACATTATATTTATTCATTGCACACAGACTGATGCATTCAAATGTTTATTTCATTTAATTTTGATGATTTGAAGTGGCAACAAATGAAAATCCAAAATTCCGTGTGTCACCAAATTAGAATATTACTTAAGGCTAATACAAAAAAGGGATTTTTAGAAATGTTGGCCAACTGAAAAGTATGAAAATGAAAAATATGAGCATGTACAATACTCAATACTTGGTTGGGGCTCCTTTTGCCTCAATTACTGCGTTAATGCGGCGTGGCATGGAGTCGATGAGTTTCTGGCACTGCTCAGGTGTTATGAGAGCCCAGGTTGCTCTGATAGTGGCCTTCAACTCTTCTGCGTTTTTGGGTCTGGCATTCTGCATCTTCCTTTTCACAATACCCCACAGATTTTCTATGGGGCTAAGGTCAGGGGAGTTGGCGGGCCAATTTAGAACAGAAATACCATGGTCCGTAAACCAGGCACGGTTAGATTTTGCGCTGTGTGCAGGCGCCAAGTCCTGTTGGAACTTGAAATCTCCATCTCCATAGAGCAGGTCAGCAGCAGGAAGCATGAAGTGCTCTAAAACTTGCTGGTAGACGGCTGCGTTGACCCTGGATCTCAGGAAACAGAGTGGACCGACACCAGCAGATGACATGGCACCCCAAACCATCACTGATGGTGGAAACTTTACACTAGACTTCAGGCAACGTGGATCCTGTGCCTCTCCTGTCTTCCTCCAGACTCTGGGACCTCGATTTCCAAAGGAAATGCAAAATTTGCATGGTTGGGTGATGGTTTGGGGTGCCATGTCATCTGCTGGTGTCGGTCCACTCTGTTTCCTGAGATCCAGGGTCAACGCAGCCGTCTACCAGCAAGTTTTAGAGCACTTCATGCTTCCTGCTGCTGACCTGCTCTATGGAGATGGAGATTTCAAGTTCCAACAGGACTTGGCGCCTGCACACAGCGCAAAATCTACCCGTGCCTGGTTTACGGACCATGGTATTTCTGTTCTAAATTGGCCCGCCAACTCCCCTGACCTTAGCCCCATAGAAAATCTGTGGGGTATTGTGAAAAGGAAGATGCAGAATGCCAGACCCAAAAACGCAGAAGAGTTGAAGGCCACTATCAGAGCAACCTGGGCTCTCATAACACCTGAGCAGTGCCAGAAACTCATCGACTCCATGCCACGCCGCATTAACGCAGTAATTGAGGCAAAAGGAGCCCCAACCAAGTATTGAGTATTGTACATGCTCATATTTTTCATTTTCATACTTTTCAGTTGGCCAACATTTCTAAAAATCCCTTTTTTGTATTAGCCTTAAGTAATATTCTAATTTTGTGACACACGGAATTTTAGATTTTCATTTGTTGCCACTTCAAATCATCAAAATTAAATGAAATAAACATTTGAATGCATCAGTCTGTGTGCAATGAATAAATATAATGTACAAGTTACACCTTTTGAATGCAATTACTGAAATAAATCAAGTTTTTCAAAATATTCTAATTTACTGGCTTTTACCTGTAGGTCACACATGGGACGGTTTACTAAGTAAGAATAGTTTTAGTTATATTGTAAAACTTACAAACTTTGCTTGGAGTGATGAACAAGCATCCTTTGGAGTAGAAACGCTATGGACGGTTTCATTTCCGGTTCAAAGCAGAAACGGGAAGTACATTTTTTAACCGGCAGCAAATGCAATGAGCCAACTCCTCCAAAAGATGGCGCCATAGCACAAGCAGTAACACACCTTTTCAGTGTCTCTGAAAACTATTTGTTGAATACAAAACACTATGGCCGTTAGTGAAGAAAAATACACTGTTTTATAAGCCGCAGGGTTCAAAGTGTAGGAAAACACTCTCGACTTCTAGTCTGGGAAATACAATAGTCATACTTAAGTTTATGTTGTTTAAAAAGTATACTTCATTTGAAAAAGTTTGACTTCATACTTGTGTCTGTATAAACAATTTTACAGGGACGAGGTAACAGCAACATTCTACAAACAGGTGAATAATTTAACGTTAATTAAAAGAAACACATTTCAAATGATGACTCATTTGTATTGAACTGTGATGACATGGCAGCCTTCTTTTTGCACACCTTATGCTGTGACAGCATAATCACCATCTGTCCTTTTTGTGTCATCAAGTGTGCGAGTGAAACGTTGAGTCGTTAAAAAGTGTTGTGTTGGTATCATTGAGACACAACCATTGTTGAAAGCAGACAACATGGCGTGTGTGTGTGTGTATTAATTCACAGCAAAAAGTCATATCACAGATCTTTCCGTATGGAAAACTCTTTTTAAAAATAAATAAATAAATAAAAGCACACGACAGAAAATACAAGCAGTTCTCAGAGAGATGAGTTCAGTTCTGAGAATACGAAACAAAGTGTGAGCACCTTCACACCAGGTGAGGCATACACATACTTGCCAACCTTGAGACCTCCGATTTCGGGAGGTGGGGGGGGGCGTGGTTAAGAGGGGAGGAGTATATTGACAGCTAGAATTCACCAAGTCAAGTATTTCATACATATATATATATATATATATATATATATATATATAGACAGGGGCGCCGAAAAAGGGGGGGTAAAGGAGACGGATTCTAGGGACCCATGATGGAGGGGGCCCCAGAGAGGCCCCTAATGATGATGAAATTATAATACAGAAAAAATAATGACACTGTGTTGGGGGCCCTGTAAAGATTATTTTCATGGGGCCCAAAATCCCTAGCGGCGCCCCTGTATATAGATATATAGATATCTACATTCTGAAATTATGCAAAAAAAACTGTGTTTAGATAATTGATACTTCAAACTTGCTTAAATAAATATTAAGGAATATAGCATAACTTGGCTTCTGAGAGTTTTAAAATGTAATGAATAAAATGCTAAAGTTGTTGATAAACAAGCAATTGTTTTAATAATTCAATATGTTCATTTTAATTTAAAATCAATTGTTTCAAATATGTTTATTTTAATGTATAATTCTATGGCTGGATGTAATAAGGAGTCAGGAAAAAATAAAAATACAATTTTGATGTTTTTAGCAAAATATAGTAAAAACCTTTTTTTTTTTTTTTTAATTAACAAATATATTTATTTTTAGGTAAGATAAACATCCATCCATCTTCTTCCGCTTATCCGAGGTCGGGTCGCGGGGGCAGCAGCCTAAGCAGGGAAGCCCAGACTTCCCTCTCCCCAGCCACTTCGTCCAGCTCTTCCTGTGGGACCCCGAGGCGTTCCCAGGCCAGCCGGGAGACATAGTCTTCCCAACGTGTCCTGGGTCTTCCCCGCGGCCTCCTACCGGTCGGACGTGCCCTAAACACCTCCCTAGGGAGGCGTTCGGGTGGCATCCTGACCAGATGCCTGAACCACCTTATCTGGCTCCTCTCGATGTGGAGGAGCAGCGGCTTTACTTTGAGCTCCCCCCGGATGGCAGAGCTTCTCACCCTATCTCTAAGGGAGAGCCCCACCACCCGGCGGAGGAAACTCATTTCGGCCGCTTGTACCCGTGATCTTGTCCTTTCGGTCATAACCCAAAGCTCATGACCATAGGTGAGGATGGGAACGTAGATCGACCGGTAAATTGAGAGCTTTGCCTTCCGGCTCAGCTCCTTCTTCACCACAACGGATCGATACAGCGTCCGCATTACTGAAGACACCGCACCGATCCGCCTGTCGATCTCACGATCCACTCTTCCCTCACTCGTGAACAAGACTCCGAGGTACTTGAACTCCTCCACTTGGGGCAAGATCTCCTCCCCAACCCGGAGATGGCACTCTACCCTTTTCCGGGCGAGAACCATGGACTCGGACTTGGAGGTGCTGATTCTCATCACAGTCGCTTCACACTCGGCTGCGAACCGATCCAGTGAGAGCTGAAGATCCTGGCCAGATGAAGCCATCAGGACCACATCATCTGCAAAAAGCAGAGACCTAATCCTGCAGCCACCAAACCAGATCCCCTCAACGCCTTGACTGCGCCTAGAAATTCTGTCCATAAAAGTTATGAACAGAATCGGTGACAAAGGGCAGCCTTGGCGGAGTCCAACCCTCACTGGAAACGTGTCCGACTTACTGCCGGCAATGCGGACCAAGCTCTGGCACTGAGCATACAGGGAGCGGACTGCCACAATCAGACAGTCCGATACCCCATACTCTCTGAGCACTCCCCACAGGACTTCCCGAGGGACACGGTCGAATGCCTTCTCCAAGTCCACAAAACACATGTAGACTGGTTGGGCAAACTCCCATGCACCCTCAAGGACCCTGCCGAGAGTATAGAGCTGGTCCACAGTTCCACGACCAGGACAAAAACCACTCTGTTCCTCCTGAATCCGAGGTTCGACTATCCGGTGTAGCCTCCTCTCCAGTACACCTGAATAGACCTTACCGGGAAGGCTGAGGAGTGTGATCCCACGATAGTTAGAGCACACTCTCCGGTTCCCCTTCTTAAAGAGAGGAACCACCACTCCAGAGGTACCGCCCCTGATGTCCACGCGATGCTGCAGAGTCTTGTCAACCAAGACAGCCCCACAGCATCCAGAGCCTTAAGGAACTCCGGGCGGATCTCATCTACTCCCGGGGCCTTGCCACCGAGGAGCTTTTTAACTACCTCAGCAACCTCAGCCCCAGAAATAGGAGAGCCCACCACAGACTCCCCGGCACTGCTTCCTCATAGGAAGACGTGTTGGTGGGATTGAGGAGGTCTTCGAAGTATTCCCTCCACCGATCCACAATATCCGCAGTCTAGGTCAGCAGAACACCATCCCCGCCATTCACGGTGTTGATAGTGCACTGCTTCCCCTTCCTGAGGCGGCGGATGGTGGTCCAGAATTGCTTCGAAGCCGTCCGGAAGTCGTTTTCCATGGCTTCCCCGAACTCCTCCCATGTCCGAGTTTTTGCCTCTGCGACCGCTGAAGCCGCACACCGCTTGGCCTGTCGGTACCTGTCCGCTGCCTCGGGAGTCCTATGAGCCAAAAGAACCCGATAGGACTCCTTCTTCAGCTTGACGGCATCCCTCACCGCCGGTGTCCACCAACGGGTTCTAGGATTACCGCCACGACAAGCACCAACTACCTTGCGGCCACAGCTCCAATCAGCCGCCTCGACAATAGAGGCGCGGAACATGGTCCATTCGGACTCAATGTCCAGCACCTCCCTCGTGACATGTTCAAAGTTCTTCCGGAGGTGGGAATTGAAACTCTCTCTGACAGGAGACTCTGCCAGACGTTCCCAGCAAACCCTCACAATGCGTTTGGACCTGCCAGGTCTGTCCGGCATCCTCCCCCACCATCGCAGCCAACTCACCACCAGGTGGTGATCGGTAGAAAGCTCCGCCCCTCTCTTCACCCGAGTGTCCAAAACATGAGGCCGCAAATCCGATGACACAACTACAAAGTCGATCATGGAACTGCGGCCTAGGGTGTCCTGGTGCCAAGTGCACATATGGACACCCTTATGTTTGAACATGGTGTTCGTTATGGACAATCTGTGACGGGCACAAAAGTCCAATAACAAAACACCGCTCGGGTTCAGATCCGGGCAGCCATTCTTACCAATCACGCCTCTCCAGGTTTCACTGTCGTTGCCAACATGAGCATTGAAGTCCCCCAGTAGAACGAGGGAATCACCCGGGGGAGCACTCTCAAGTACTCCCTCGAGTGAATCCAAAAAGGGTGGGTACACTGAGCTGCGGTTTGGCGCGTAAGCGCAAACCACAGTCAGGACCTGTTCCCCCACCCGAAGGCGGAGGGAAGCTACCCTCTCGTCCACCGGGTTGAACTCCAACGTACAGGCTCTGAGCCGGGGGGAAACAAGAATTGCCACCCCAGCCCGTCGCCTCTCACTGCCGGCAATGCCAGAGTGGAAGAGAGTCCAGCCCCTCTCGAGAGAACTGGTTCCAGAGCCCTTGCTGTGCGTCGAAGTGAGTCCGACTATATCTAGCCGGAACTTCTCCACCTCGCGCACTAGCTCAGGCTCCTTCCCCCCCAGCGAGGTGACGTTCCACGTCCCAAGAGCTAGCTTCTGTAGCCGAGGATCGGACCGCCAAGTGCCCTGCCTTCGGCCGCCGCCCAGCTCACATCGCACCCGACCTCTATGACCCCTGCTATGGGTGGTGAGCCCATTGGAAGGGGGATCCACGTTGCCTCTTCGGGCTGTGCCCGGCCGGGCCCCATGGGGACAGGCCCGGCCACCAGGCGCTCGCCATCGTGCCCCACCTCCGGGCCTGGCTCCAGAGGGGGGCCCCGGTGACCCGCGTCCGGGCGAGGGAAATCTGGGTCCTTGGTTTTTATTTTTCATGGAGGTCTTCGAGCTGCTCTTTGTCTGATCCCTCACCTAGGACCAGTTTGTCTTGGGAGACCCTACCAGGGGGCATAAAGCCCCCGGACAACATAGCTCCTAGGATCATTGGGACACGCAAACTCCTCTACCACGTTAAGGTGGCAGCTCAGAGAGGAGTAAGATAAACATAATAATACAATTATTAATACAATAATACAAACATCCAGACTAGAGATAAATTGTATTAAGATAAACATAATAATACAATTTATCTCTAGTCTGGATGATTTAGTTCTTGTCACCCTGTTGTCCTCCGGTCATGAAAAAAGGCTGTCCTCACTCAGGTCCGCATGGAGCTGGAGGGGGCGTGGCTTCCAAGTCCGGCTAAAAATCGGGAGATTTTCGGGAGAATATTTGTCCCGGGAGGTTTTCGGGAGAGGCGCTGAAATTCGGGAGTCTCCCGGAAAATTCGGGAGGGTTGGCAAGTATGGGCATACATGCCTTTGGAGTTTGTTTTTGTTCATATGTTTTAGGTTGTTTTTATTAATCAGTTCAACAAAATAATACAATTACAATTACAAAACCGAACATTCAGAATAGCAGTCAACAGAGTCATTGAGAGGACACACTCAGCCCTTTTGAGACACTTGTGATTTAGGGCTATATAAATAAACATTGATTGATTGATTGACACGAACATGACACAAAACTAGAGATGTCCGATAATAGCTTTTTTGCCGTTATCCGTTATTGTCCAAGTCTTAATTACCGATTCCGATATCAACCGACACCGATATATACAGTCGTAGAATTAACACATTATTATGCCTAATTTTGTTGTGATGCCCCGCTGGATGCATTAAACAATGTAACAAGGTTTTCCAAAATAAATCAACTCAAGTTATGGAAAAAAAATGCCAACATGGCACTGCCATATTTATTATTGAAGTCACAAAGTGCATTTTTTTTTTTTTTTAACATGCCTCAAAACGGCAGCTTGGAATTTGGGACATGCTCTCCCTGAGAGAGCATGAGGAGGTTGAGGTGGGTGTATATTGTAGCATCCCAGAAGAGTTAGTGCCGCAAGGGATTCCGGGTATTTGTTCTGTTGTTTTTATGTTGTGTTACGGGGCAGATGTTCTCCCGAAATGTGTTTGTCATTCTTGTTTGGCGTGGGTTCACAGTGTGGCGCATATTTGTAACAGTGTTAAAGTTGTTTATACGGCCACCCTCAGTGTGACCTGTATGGCTGTTGACCAATTTTGCCTTTGTAGATATTATATGATTGGGCCGGCACGCAAAAGCAGTGCCTTTAAGGTTTATTGGCGCTCTGTCCGTGTACACAGCGGCGTTTTAAAAAGTCATACATTTTAACTTTTTGAAACCGATACCGATACATTTGAACCAGATACCAATAATTTCCGATATTACATTTTAAAGCATTTATCGGCAGTCCGATTATTATCGGACATCCCTACACAAAACAATCCAAAAGTAGCCAAATAAAAATTAATAATATAGAAAAACGTTATCAATATTAATAAGAATTCCAACATAGCAGTGATTAGAAATCCCTCATTGACATTATCATCACAGCCATTTATAAAAAAAAATAGATAAAATAAAAACATTTAAAAAATGAATAGTCTTACACTTGCATCGTTTTTGGTCATGTTAATAGAGATGTCCGATAATATCGGGCTGCCAATATCGGCCGATAAATGCTTTAAAATGTAATATCGGAAATTATCGGTATCGGTTTCAAAAAGTAAAATGTATGACTTTTTAAAACGCCGCTGTGTACACGGACGTAGGGAGAAGTACAGAGCGCCAATAAACCTTAAAGGCACTGCCTTTGCGTGCCGGCCCAATCACATAGTATCTACGGCTTTTCTCACACACAAGTGAATGCAAGGCATGCTTGGTCAACAGCCATACAGGTCACACTGAGGGTGGCCGTATAAACAATTTTAATACTGTTACAAATATGCGCCACACTGTGAACCCACACCAAACAAGAATGACAAACACATTTCGGGAGAATATCCGCACCGTAACACAACAGAACAAATACCCAGAACCCCTTGCAGCACTAACTCTTCCGGGACGCTACAATATACCCAACCCCGCCCACCTCAACCTCCTCATGCTCTCTCAGGGAGAGCATGTCCCAAATTCCAAGCTACTGTTTTGAGGCATGTTAAAAAAAAAAATAATGCACTTTGTGACTTCAATAATAAATATGGCAGTGCCATGTTGGCATTTTTTTTCCATAACTTGAGTTGATTCATTTAAGAAAACCTTGTTATATTGTTTAATGCATCCAGCGGGGCATCACAACAAAATTAGGCATAATAATGTGTTAATTCCACGACTGTATATATCGGAATCGATAATTAAGAGTTGGACAATATCGGATATCGGCAAAAAAGCCATTATCGGACATCTCTATAAATTAGTATATATAATCTCTTCAAATAATGAGTATTTCACTTTCATGAAAATGTTATTTGCTTTGGTAAATTAAACATTTGGAGTCTTCTACTGTACTTGTATGCAAGTATTGCTCGGTCTTTCGAGATGCATTAAAGAGGACATCAATTCCATCGATCACTTTTACGGAGCAAAAACGTCTTATTTCCAGCCGTAACCACAATAAAAACAGTAAAAAAACAAACAAACGTCTATCTCATTTTATGCCGTACAAACCGGGCCAAGACCAACTCTTTGTCGTCTCATATCATCCACTGATGCGTCTGACCAGTCTTTCTCTCAGGGAATAAAAGTCACTGGTCAATCCCAAATTCTTTCAGATGACATATATGTTGAGTAAAAAGGACCATCAAGACAGAATAGGAATATTATCAAGTTTTACTAAAGCTTTAGGAGACCAGTCCTTACAAATGCGCTAATACCAGCATCTCGAAGTGGTCTGAGAATCAAACGGGAAGAGACAAGAAAAGAAAAGAAAGGAATACAGCCTCTTTGTTCTAATACTGATAAGGTAAAAAGAGAGTATGCTATACTCCCACATTCCAACCCTTCAAGGTAAAGCACAGAGTTTACTTGCGGACATAAGATACGAGCAAAAAGAGTACACAAGGGAAAATATTAGCTGTTTTAAACATGACTATGAATAAAGAAAGAACTCTTAAAAAATATATGCATTCTCCACAAAGGCCACACA
The DNA here is from genome assembly GCF_033978685.3 of Nerophis lumbriciformis. NCBI lineage: Eukaryota > Metazoa > Chordata > Actinopteri > Syngnathiformes > Syngnathidae > Nerophis > Nerophis lumbriciformis. Next base: position 10,117,393 of record NC_084560.2, read on the forward strand.
AAACGTCAGACAACTCCAACATTACACATAAAGTGTAAATGGAATGCCCTCCCGGTAACAATTAGAGATGCTACCTCAGTAGAAGCATTTAAGTCCCATCTTAAAACTCATTTGTATACTCTAGCCTTTAAATAGCCCCCCTGTTAGACCAGTTGATCTGCCGTTTCTTTTCTTTTCTCCTCTGCTCCCCTTTTCCTTGAGGGGGGCGGGGGGGGGGCACAGGTCCGGTGGCCATGGATGAAGTGCTGGCTGTCCAGAGTCGGGACCCGGGGTGGACCGCTCGCCTGTGCATCGGCTGAGAACATCTCTGCGCTGCTGACCCGTCTCCGCTCGGGATGGTGTCCTGCTGGCCCCACTATGGACTGGACTCTTACTATTATGTTGGATCCACTATGGACTGGACTCTCACAATATTACGTCAGACCCACTCGACATCCATTGCTTTCGGTCTCCCCTAGAGGGGGGGGTTACCCACATATGCGGTCCTCTCCAAGGTTTCTCATAGTCATTCACATCGACGTCCCACTGGGGTGAGTTTTTCCTTGCCCTTATGTGGGCTTTGTACCGAGGATGTCGTTGTGGTTTGTGCAGCCCTTTGAGACACTTGTGATTTAGGGCTATATAAATAAAGATTGATTGATTGATTGATTGAAATGCCAGGTCGTTATGCTATGACTCCTCAATCGAGCTTATTCTACTGTCATTTATTAAGAAAGTTAATTTAGGGATATTAATAATGAAATGCTCATAAAAATATATGTTTTACAGACAGAACATTACAGGATGGTATACACTCCATTACATGCTTACATCTCATTGTGCAACATGAGAACGTTTTAAGGGGAATTGAATGAGATCTCTGAAAGGGGTACACATTATTTCCAAAGTACATAGCTCATGAAAAACATTTGTTTTATTTTCATTGGAAGTCACTCAAATTAGAACATTTGATTATCATGATGAAAGATATAACTTGTTATTAAGTCGAATTTGGGACAGGTGTGATGCCGGTGTGGCCACAGTCTGTTCACTCTGGGCTCTGGAAGTTTTTGCATTTGCTCAGACACATGAAAAATTTGAGGGAACATTGCTTCTATGCGAAGCACAGTGTTTTTCGTACCATAGGGCGCATTAAAGGGGTCGTATTACGATTTTTTTCTACATGTAAAATACTTCCTTGTGGTCTACATAACATGTAATGGTGGTTCTTTGGTCCAAACGTTGCATAGATTATGTTAACAGATCATCTTCAAGCCGCTTTCTGACCGTCTCTTCAAGATGCGGCGTTCTTATTTACGTGCCTCCACTTCGACAGCGTCTTCTCCGTCAATCTTTTAATTTTTTTTACCGGTAGTTTTTAGCACTTCCATAGCGAGTCTACTGACAGATATAAGTTAGAACTTTACACTACTTTATATTAGAAATTGCAACAGCGGAATATGAATGCCTCATAAGAAGGAGTTTATTGACTACGGCGCAAGATACAGTTTTTTGGGACCTTTTGTAAATCCCAAATACACATCAGCAGGTACCAGAAGGTAAGAAAAGTTGGTCTTGCATAATATTGCGAAACAAAACGCCAGATAATGTCTCCTAATAGGTGCCATTAACCATAATAATACCTCAATGGAACATCAACATTTTGCTTACGGTTACTTGCTAGCGTCATTTATTGAGCAGGCGTCAACCTACAGTCCACACGTATCTCTTATGTGTGACTGCCATCTACTGGTCACACTTATCATTACACTATGCACCAAATAAAATAGCTTAGAGGTCGGTAAGCCCAACCAGAATTAAAACGTACATAAGGCGCACCGGGTTATTCGGTATCGTTTTTGGAGAAAACATTACAGTGCACCTTACAGTCTGAACAATACAGTACATTAAATCTGAAAGGACTCCTCGAGTAATTCGATTACAAAATATATTCGAGGAATTTTCCCTGTATGATCAGTGTCAGAGCTTGGTCCGCATTGCCGGTAGTAAGCTGGACCCGTTTCCAGTGAGGGTTGGACTCCACCAAGGCTGCCCTTTGTCACTGATTCTGTTCATAACCTTTATGGACAGAATTTCTAGGCGCAGTCAGGGCGTTGAGGGGATCCGGTTTGGTGGCTGCAGGATTAGGTCTCTGCTTTTTGCAGATGATGTGGTCCTGATGGCTTCATCTGGCCAGGATCTTCAGCTCTCACTGGATCGGTTTCGCAGCTGAGTGTGAAGCGACTGGGATGAGAATCAGCACCTCCAAGTCTGAGTCCATGGTTCTCGCCCGGGAAAGGGTGGAGTGCCGTCTCCGGGTTGGGGTGGAGACCCTGCCCCAAGTGGAGGAGTTCAAGTACCTCGGAGTCTTGTTCACGAGTGAGGGAAGAATGGATGGTGAGATCGGTGCGGCGTCTTCAGTGATGCGGACGCTGTATCGATCCGTTGTGGTGAAGAAGGAGCTGAGCCGGAAGGCAAAGCTCTCAATTTACCGGTCGATCTACGTTCCCATCCTCACCTATGGTCATGAGCTTTGGGTTATGACCGAAAGGACAAGATCACGGGTACAAGCGGCCGAAATGAGTTTCCTCCGCCGGGTGGCGGGTCTCTCCCTTAGAGTCATCCGGGAGGAGCTCAAAGTAAAGCCGCAACTCCTCTACACGGAGAGGAGCCAGATGAGGTGGTTCAGGCACCTGGGGCCGTATTTATCAAGCGTCTTAGAATTACTCCTAAGAAGTCTGCGAAGAGTTGAGAGTAAAGAAATTCTTCGCTGAAAGCTGCACTTAAAAGTTAGTTATCAAGCGTCTTACTCACACTTTCAGCGAAGTGTCGGACTGAATCTTAAGTGTCACACTCAGAGCTGAATTACGACATTACTATTTAGGTGACGTCATTTCTGTGTCCATAGAAATGACCAATCACGGAAGGGAAGCCAGCTACCTGCATGCATACTTGCCAACCCTCCCGGATTTTCCGGGAGACTCCCGAAATTCAGCGCCTCTCCCGAAAACCTCCCGGGACAAATTTTCTCCCGAAAATTTCCCGAAATTCAGGCGCCCCCTCCAGCTCCATGCGGACCTAAGTCCGCTTTCCTACAATATAAACAGCGTGCCTGCCCAATCACGTTATAACTGTAGAATGATGGAGGGCGAGTTCTTGGTTTCTTATGTGGGTTTATTGTTAAGCAGTTTCATTAACGTCCTCCCAACACACAACAACAGCAGTCACGTTTTTGTCTACCGTAAAGCAGTTTGTCTGCCGTAAACAGCAATGTTGTGACACTCTTAAACAGAACAATACTGCCGTCTATAACATCAATAACATATACGGCTTTTAGAGAGTGCAGTGCACAACTGCGCACACAACAAGGAGACTAAGCAGAAGAACGAGGAAGATACAGCCATGGCGACGCCGACGACGAGTAAGATGAAGAAATACGCTTTGTTGCACCTTTTCTGCTTCTTGCTCCCAGACCGCAGTCGAAGAGCGCAGGGGAGACACTTGTCCAGAGCCGATGCAACACCCTTCACTTTACCCGGCAGTGGGTCTCCACAGCGGACGACTTTAGGGCGAATGATGAGTCCGGCGATTAGTTGCAAATCTTGCTTTATTGATTGCTTGCACACAGCCAATCCAACACAAAACAAACTAGTCCCCGGCCGCACTCACGCTACCGCTCCCTCTCTTCTATCGCCCACACACTCACTGACGTCACTCACTTCACATGCTGTCACCTTTTAAAGGGCCACACACACACATACGCTACTCTCATAACAGCTTGTAAGTTCCAAGCCGCAGCTGCCATTGGACCTGGAGAGCCTCCGGGAAGAAGTAGTGGACTACCAGGTGCTTGGCAGTGAAGATCTTCCTCAGGAAGCAAAGATTGACCGGTTTTGGGCCATGCTAGGGAGAGATGGAAGATTCCAGACTCTTTTGTGCGTGCCACACATCAATGCATCATCAGAGAGGGTGTTCAGCATGGTTAGAAAAATAGTGACAGAGAATAGAACAAGGATGGACAATTCAACCCTTAACTCAACAATGAGTAGATGAGTGTTATGTGTGTGTATATGTGTAAATAAATGAACACTGAAATTCAAGTATTTCTTTTATTTGTATATATATATACATATAATAAAATATATATATATATATATATATGAAATACTTGACTCTGTGAATTCTAGCTGTAAATATACTCCTCCCCTCTTAACCATGCCCCTAACCACGCCCCCGCCCCACCCCGACCACGCCTCCCCACCTCCCGAAATCGGAGGTCTCAAGGTTGGCAAGTATGCCTGCATGAATGCAGTTTGCTTCTGCTGAATTATCCGGGGTGTAGTTGGAAAGTCAATGAAGCGCATGACGAGGTGAGGAGCAGTAAGGGCCGTGATTGTTTCCATAACAATTCTGCTTACTGATGGTTGTGATGGCCCCAAATCATCAGCGTTACACCGTTGCATTTTCCCAGTGGCGAGATATCGAAGCATTGTGATGACCTTTAGTTCTGCTGTGTGATGTTGCTGATGAGATGACGCCCCTTATTATTAAATCTGTGACAAAAATAATACCCGCTCTGTCTAAACGATACCGTTTGATCAGCTGCTCGTCATCAAACAAAGCCAGGACATCCTTCCGCTCCCTTCCCTCTCGCCTCAGTGCCATCCCCCGCTCGCAACTCCTAACCACTTAGGACACCTCTGAAGGTCTCTTAAATATCGTGGAGAGTAGGAGTGATTCTTAGACTTAAGAAAGTTGATAAATAGCTTTTATTAAGTTTGAGAGTAGGACTAAATTTCGCAAATTCTCAGGACTTAAAGGGGAACATTATCACCAGACCTATGTAAGCGTCAATATATACCTTGATGTTGCAGAAAAAAGACCATATATTTTTTTAACCGATTTCCAAACTCTAAATGGGTGAATTTTGGCGAATTAAACGCCTTTCTATTATTCGCTCTCGGTTGTGACGTCACATCGGGAAGCAATCCGCCATTTTCTCAAACACCGAGTCAAATCAGCTCTGTTATTTTCCGTTTTTTCGACTGTTTTCCGTACCTTGGAGACATCACGCCTCGTCGGTGTGTTGTCGGAGGGTGTAACAACACGAACAGGGACGGATTCAAGTTGCACCAGTGGCCCAAAGATGCGAAAGTGGCAAGAAATTGGACGTTTGTTCCGCACACTTTACCGACGAAAGCTATGCTACGACCAGGCCCGGCCCTAACCAATCTGGCGCCCTAGGCAAGATTTTAGGTGGCGCCCCCCCACATCGGCAGTGAAGTGTATATACTCACAAGAACCCGAAAAGCTTTGTCTTTGACCTTTTTTTTTTACTTACAACTATACCTAATATATAAAGGGGTGGAAAAGTGACTATTACCTGCAGGGCAAACATTAGCTAACCAGAAGGCAATAACAATGTAAACAAAAAACACCTGCTTAAAAGATCTAATACAAATGTCCCTGAGGAATGTAAGGTGGGAGTACTGTAATTACCTAACGTTACATTATTATTTTCCATAACAATTTAGCCCCCTCCACAATATTAACCCGACGTTAAAACAGAACTCGCTATTTATTGATTAGCAATTGCCGAATCATGTAACATTAGCTTAATGCTAAAAAGCCAGGTTACTATCACATTCTGTAACAGACAAATAATTTCATGTAGGCTAACGTTACCTACCTGCTACCTCTGTCTTTTCTCGTTTCTCCTCTTCTTTTCTCTTTTTTCTTCCCTGGGCACCTGACAGTTTTGGCCGTTTTGACATCTTGTGTTGATTTTTTTGATGTGGTGACGTCCAAAAAGAGTCATGATACGGGAAGGGAGGGGGCGCACCGTGCGGGGGGTGGAGGGGGGCGTAATGTTGTAACAAATAATATTTCTATTAAATAGGCTTTACTTTGCATTTTAATTAACGTGGGATTATTTTTTGTATTTAGAAATAATAGTAACAACTTTTTATTATTATTTTCTTTTTCTCCAACATTTGTGGCACTGGCGTGGCGCCCCCTGATGGACGGCGCCCTTAGCATTTGCCTATACGGCCTATGCCACGGGCCGGCCCTGGCTACGACAGAGATGGCAAGAATGTGTGGATATCCTGCGACACTCAAAGCAGATGCATTTCCAACGATAAAGTCAAAGAAATCTGCCGCCAGACCCCCATTGAATCTGCCGGAGTGTGTGAGCAATTCAGGGACAAAGGACCTCGGTAGCACGGCAAGCAATGGCGGCAGTTTGTTCCCGCAGACGAGCGAGCTAAACCCCCTGGATGTCTTGGCTCACATCGTCCCTAACGCCACCGAAGATGATCAAGAGAAGAATATCGACCCTAGCTTCCCTGGCCTGCTGACATCAACTCCAAAACTGGACAGATCAGCTTTCAGGAAAAGAGAGCGGATGAGGGTATGTCTACAGAATATATTAATTGATGAAAATTGGGCTGTCTGCACTCTCAAAGTTCATGTTGTTGCCAAATGTATTTCATATGCTGTAAACCTAGTTCATAGTTGTTAGTTTCCTTTAATGCCAAACAAACACATACCAAATCGTTGGTTAGAAGGCGATCGCCGAATTCGTCCTCGCTTTCTCCCGTGTCGCTGGCTGTCGTGTCGTTTTCGTCGGTTTCGCTTGCATACGGTTCAAACCGATATGGCTCAATAGCTTCAGTTTCTTCTTCAATTTCGTTTTCGCTACCTGCCTCCACACTACAACCATCCGTTTCAATACATGCGTAATCTGTTGAATCGCTTAAACCGCTGAAATCCGAGTCTGAATCCGAGCTAATGTCGCTATAGCTTGCTGTTCTTTCCGCCATGTTTGTTTGTGTTGGCTTCACTATGTGACGTCACAGGAAAATGGACGGGTGTATATAACGATGGCTAAAATCAGGCACTTTGAAGCTTTTTTTTAGGGATATTGCGTGATGGGTAAAATTTTGAAAAAAACTTCGAAAAATATAATAAGCCACTGGGAACTGATTTTTAATGGTTTTAACCATTCTGAAATTGTGATAATGTTCCCCTTTAAGTGTAAAATGGCACTCTAAGACGCTTGATAAATACGGCTCCTGGTCAGGATGCCACCCGAACGCCTCCCTAGGGAGGTGTTTCGGGCACGTCTGACCGGTAGGAGGCCACGGGGGAAGACCCAGGACACGTTGGGAAGACTATGTCTCCCGGCTGGCCTGGGAACGCCTCGGGATCCCCCGGGAGGATCTGGACGAAGTGGCTGGGGAGAGGGAAGTCTGAGCTTCCCTGCTTAGGCTGCTGCCCCCGCGACCCGACCTCGGATAAGCGGAAGAAGATGGATGGATGAATTTTCGCTGTCTCGAGGCGTCAAGTTTTTGTTTTTTTATCTAGTTTTTTTTCCTCGACATTTTGCCTTGTTTAGTAGTCAAAGCACACGTTTCGCACGGACTGTTTAGGTATTGCACGGCGTGTTTACGTCAGATCATACGCCCCCCCGCACTGCACAACACCGCTCCTTGAAATGGTTTAGTAAACTTTTCTTGCCGACGACTCTCAATGGCAGACGCCGCAAGAAGCAGTGGACAAGAGCCGTAGCGAAACGAGGGAATTAAGAAGCGACAAAAGATGTCTAAAGGTTGTGGGAACACTTCACACTAAAAATGGAAGGAAAACGCATTAGTATGCAAACATTGCAAAGTGGAGCTGGCATACCACAATAGCACAAGTTCGATGCTGCAGAACCTGTCCAGAAAGCATCCGGTTTGAGGGACGTCCGGAGGCGAGGTAAGTCATCTATTATCAAATGCAGTATTAAAGGCACTACCTAATCCCCTTTTTATGTTTGATATAATGAAATTAATGATAGCAAAATGAACATTATTATTTTGCATGCAAAGAATGCAATGAACTGTATCGCATTCTTAAAATTCAAAACTTGTCGTCATTAAGTGGCTTGTCTTTTTATATTGTTTATGTATTGTTGGCAGGTTGTCTGCGCATTTGATTGTGGTATTTTAGGCTTCATAATGCGCCACACATTTTCAATGGGAGACAGGTCTGGACTACAGGCAGGCCAGTCTAGTACCCGCACTCTTTTACTATGAAGCCACATTGATGTAACACGTGGCTTGGCATTGTCTTGCTGAAATAAGCAGGGGCGTTGTTGCGTTTTGGACCAGTTGTTCCTCCCAGGGAATTCAAGTCACAAGTCGCTCCCAAGCTCTTTACGACACTTAAAGCTGAGTTGAAAAACCACCAGAGACAGAATAGGTATTTTGTTGTATATTTTCAAAGCTTTGCAGATATACATTTGAGACCAGTCCAGCATAGAACATTCTATCGCCCCGCCAAGATGGTCTGCCCCCCGAAACACCCTCTCCCCCCTTAAGTCCCTGGCAGTCCTGTGTCTCTAGCCAAAACAAATGTCCGTTATCTCTCTCTCTCTCTAACATTCCTCATTCAAGGTTAAGCACACAGTTTTGCAGACAACCAAAAGACCACAATTGGAGGAAAAACACTAGCTGTTTTGTAATATGATTATGAAATAAAAATTCGGATATATGTAAATATCTGCCTCCGACAGCGTCCATGGTAACGTTGTTTGGATGGCAACATATGTTTCTCCAAAACCTGTATGTACCTTTCAGCATTAATGGCGCCTTCACAGATGTGTAAGTTACCCATGTCTTGGGTAATCATCAAAAACGCACAAGAGACAAGAACGTTTGTTTATGCGGTCACACCACACAGCACGTAGGGCTGTGAGCGCACCTGTTATTAGCACACACTAATTGGCACAATCAACCACGGACGCATTTCAGCTGTGCGTGTCAGCCTTCAATAATGAAAACAGGCGTTTAGGAAATAAAAGACAAATAGGCCAAAAGCAATAATTGAGGGCACATCTTAACACGTATAATTAAGCAAAAATATTGCTCCGGCCCGGCTGCACCAATTAATAATATAAATCAATTAAATCAAGTCAAAATACAAATATGGCAACATATTTTTGTAAATATGGGTATCTACATACTATATGATTTGCCTGAGAAGCTGGACAGGACAAAAAAAAAAAAAGCAAAAATATGATTTATTCCATTACGCGATTAATCGATCGGGATATTCGATTGGCAGAGGCGGGTAGTAACGCGCTACATTTACTCCGTTACATCTACTTGAGTAACTTTTGGGATAAATTGTACTTCTACAAACCCTGTTTCCATATGAGTTGGGAAATTGTGTTAGATGTAAATATAAACGGAATACAATGATTTGCAAATCATTTTCAACCCATATTCAGTTGAATATGCTACAAAGACAACATATTTGATTTTTGCAAATAATCATTAACTTTAGAATTTGATGCCAGCAACACGTGACAAAGAAGTTGGGAAAGGTGGCAATAAATACTGATAAAGTTGAGGAATGCTCATCAAACACTTATTTGGAACATCCCACAGGTGAACAGGTAAATTGGGAACAGGTGGGTGCCATGATTGGGTATAAAAGTAGATTCCATGAAATGCTCAGTCATTCACAAACAAGGATGGGGCGAGGGTCACCACTTTGTCAACAAATGCGTGAGCAAATTGTTGAACAGTTTAAGAAAAACCTTTCTCAACCAGCTATTGCAAGGAATTTAGGGATTTCACCATCTACGGTCCGTAATATCATCAAAGGGTTCAGACAATCTGGAGAAATCACTGCACGTAAGCAGCTAAGCCCGTGACCTTCGATCCCTCAGGCTGTACTGCATCAACAAGCGACATCAGTGTGTAAAGGATATCACCACATGGGCTCGGGAACACTTCAGAAACCCACTGTCAGTAACTACAGTTGGTCGCTACATCTGTAAGTGCAAGTTAAAACTCTCCTATGCAAGGCGAAAACCGTTTATCAACAACACCCAGAAACGCCGTCGGCTTCGCTGGGCCCGAGCTCATCTAAGATGGACTGATACAAAGTGGAAAAGTGTTCTGTGGTCTGACGAGTTCACATTTCAAATTGTTTTTGGAAACTGTGGACGTCGTGTCCTCCGGACCAAAGAGGAAAAGAACCATCCGGATTGTTCTAGGCGCAAAGTGTAAAAGCCAACATCTGTGATGGTATGGGGGTGTATTAGTGCCCAAGACATGGGTAACTTACACATCTGTGAAGGCGCCATTAATGCTGAAAGGTACATACAGGTTTTGGAGCAACATATGTTGTCATCCAAGCAACGTTAGCATGGACGCCCCTGCTTATTTCAGCAAGACAATGCCAAGCCACGTGTTACATCAAAGTGGCTTCGTAGTAAAGAGTGCAGGTACTAGACTGGCCTGCCTGTAGTCCAGACCTGTCTCCCATTGAAAATGTGTGGTGCATTATGAAGCCTAAAATACCACAACAGAGACCCCCGGACTGTTGAACAACTTAAGCTGTACATCAAGCAAGAATGGGAAAGAATTCCACCTGAGAAGCTTCAAAAATGTGTCTCCTCAGTTCCCAAACGTTTACTGAGTGTTGTTAAAAGGAAAGGCCATGTAACACAGTGGTGAACATGCCTTTTTGCAACTACTTTGGCACGTGTTGCAGCCATGAAATTCTAAGTTAATTATTATTTGCAAAAAAAAAAAAAAAAGTTTATGAGTTTGAACATCAAATATGTTGTCTTTGTAGCATATTCAACTGAATATGGGTTGAAAATGATTAGCAAATCATTGTATTCCGTTTATATTTACATCTAACACAATTTCCCAACTCATATGGAAACGGGGTTTGTAAGAGTAGTTTTAATGCAACATACTTTTACTTGAGTATATTTATAGAGAAGAAACTCTACTTTTACTCCGCTCCATTTATCTACATTCAGCTCGCTACTCGCTACTGATTTTTATCGATCTGTTAATGCACGCTTTGTTTGTTTTGGTTTGTCAGATAGACCTTCAAAGTAGGATTTATCGCATGCCAATCAAATGCAGTCACTGGTGACGTTTGACTCCGTTTCACCAATCAAACAGAGCCAGGCGGTCACGTGATTAACTGCACATAAAGTTTCAGCGGCAACAAGCTTAAACTTACATGAACTCAACGTCAAATTTGAGGAAGCACATGGCGGTAAGTAACGTTAGTAGATATTTTCCCTGCTATGAATCACTGTCAAATGTACATTGTGTGGGGACATTTATTAAAGGGGAACATTAAAAATCAGTTCCCAGTGGCTTATTTTATTTTTCAAAGTTTTTTTCAAAATTTTACCCATCACGCAATATCCCTAAAAAAAGCTTCAAAGTGCCTGATTTTAACCATCGTTATATACACCCGTCCATTTTCCTGTGACGTCACATAGTGATGCCAATACAAACAAACATGGCGCATAGAACAGCAAGCTATAGCAACATTAGCTCGGATTCAGACTCGGATTTCAGCGGCTTAAGTGATTCAACAGATTACGCATGTATTGAAACGGATGGTTGTAGTGTGGAGGCAGGTAGCGAAAACGAAATTGAAGAAGAAACTGAAGCTATTGAGCCATATCGGTTTGAACCGTATGCAAGCGAAACCGACGAAAACGACACGACAGCCAGCGACACGGGAGAAAGCGAGGACGAATTCGGCGATCGCCTTCTAACCAACGATTGGTATGTGTTTGTTTGGAATTAAAGGAAACTAACAACTATGAACTAGGTTTACAGCATATGAAATACATTTGGCAACAACATGCACTTTGAGAGTGCAGACAGCCCAATTTTCATCAATTAATATATTCTGTAGACATACCCTCATCCGCTCTCTTTTTCCTGAAAGCTGATCTGTCCAGTTTTGGAGTTGATGTCAGCAGGCCAGGGAAGCTAGGGTCGATATTCTTCTCTTGATCATCTTCGGTGGCATAAGGGACGGTGTGAGCCAAGACATCCAGGGGGTTTAGCTCGCTCGTCTGCGGGAACAAACTGCCGCCATTGCTTGCCGTGCTACCGAGGACCTTTGTCCCTGAATTGCTCACACACTCCGGCAGATTCAATGGGGGTCTGGCGGCAGATTTCTTTGACTTTATCGTTGGAAATGCATCTGCTTTGAGTGTCGCAAGATATCCACACATTCTTGCCATCTCTGTCGTAGCATAGCTTTCGTCGGTAAAGTGTGCGGAACAAACGACTGACCATTTTCGTCGGCTTTCCCCACACCCTCGTATTTTGAACAAATTGCGTCCAATTTCTTGCCACTTTCGCATCTTTGGGCCACTGGTGCAACTTGAATCCGTCCCTGTTCGTGTTGTTACACCCTCCGACAACACACCGACGATGATGTGTTTGAGAAAATGGCGGATTGCTTCCCGATGTGACGTCACGTAGAAAGGCGTTTAATTCGCCAAAATTCACCCATTTAGAGTTCGGAAATCGGTTAAAAAAATATATGGTCTTTTTTCTGCAACATCAAGGTATATATTGACGCTTACATAGGTCTGGTGATAATGTTACCCTTTAACGCACTGCAGCCTCATAGACAGACACACACACACACACACACGCACACACACAGTCGCGCACACACACACACACACACACACACACACACACACACACACACACACACACACACACACACACACACACACACACACACACACACACACACACACACACACACACACGCATGCATAGAAACACCAATCAGAAGTGCACAGTGTGTTCCCAGATGCAGTCCACACCTATCAGTTTATGGTTTGCATAAAGGCTAACTTGTTATTTTCCTTCGTAATCTCTGCCTACTGAGCCTATGGTGCTGTTAAGTTATTGTGGTTCAATTTACCTTAATTTTTTTAATGTTAATGTATTATTATTTAATATAAATTATTGTTTTACTTGCTTAAGAGATATTCCTGGCTCTGAATTTGCTCATTGCTATTTTTATGTTTTTGTGCATTATTTGTTGCCGTCATCATTAAACGAACAGGTTACTCATCAGTTACTCAGTACTTGAGTAGTTTTTTCACAACATACTTTTTACTTTTACTCAAGTAAATATTTGGGTGACTACTCCTTACTTTTACTTGAGTAATACATCTCTTAAGTAACAGTACTCTTACTTGAGTACAATTTCTGGCTACTCTACCCACCTCTGTCGATTGGTAGCGCGGCCGTGCTAGCAACTTGAGGTTGAGGTTCGATCCCCGCTTCCGCCATTCTTGCCGTTGTCCTTGGGCAAGGCACTTTACCTACCTGCTCCCAGTGCCACCCACACTGGTTTATATGTAACTTAGATATTGGCTTTCACTGAGTGATGAGATACAAGCAGAAACGCTATTGACGGTTTTATTTCCTGCAACTCCCCCGAGCGCTGGGAGTTGCAGGTGCAACACGTGTGGTTTGTGCTAACGACCGAGCTAAAAGCCCAGGGAGTGAGGTTTACCAACGTACTCGTGGCCCTGGCTGGCCTCCGTCCTGGACTTTCTGCTCCTAACCTCAAGCATAACAGTTAAATGGTGCTTTCAAGTGCAGCCTTCTTTGCACCTGAAGGTCTTTGGACAGGTGTGGTGCCAAACAAGGACTTTGAGGACCTGAGCCAGCTCCAGGTGACGCCTGAAGGTCCGAGAGTCCGAGTCCATGTTTGATGGATGAAACCCAATGGTGAGGAGTTGGAATGATTGGACATTAGCACTTTTCCCCAGAAGCAACACCTCTCCTCTTAGCTGGAGGCTGAAACCCCTGACCAAACCGCTAAAGACCCTGTTGCATTGTGGGTAAATCAGTCTGTATATCTGGTGTTTTTTCCCCCTCTAATGACCAGCAACTATTCCTCTACCAAGTTTCTAAACTTTTTTGAATATAGGAAATGTTAAGTTAAAGTTAAAGTACCAATGATTGTCACACACACACTAGGTGTGGTGAAATTATTCTCTGTATTTAACCTATCACCCTTGATCACCCCCCTGGGAGGTGAGGGGAGCAGTGGGCAGCAGTGGTGGCCGCGCCCGGGAATCATTTTTGGTGATTTAACCCCCAATTCCAACCCTTGATGCTGAGTGCCAAGTAGGGAGGTAATGGGTCCCATTTTTATGGTCTTTGGTATGACTCGGCCGGGGTTTGAACTGGATCAGTAAATTATATATACCGTATTTTTCGGACTATAAGTCGCAGTTTTTTTTCATAGTTTGGCCGGGCTCCAGTGCGACTTATATATATATATATATTTTCCTTCTTTATTATGCATTTTCGGCAGGTGCGACTTATACTCCAGTGCGCCTTATACTCCGAAAAATACGGTATATATACAGTCGTGGTCAAGAAGTTTATATTTCTACAACTTTAATTTTTTTTGTGATAGAGTGATTGGAGCACATACTTGTTGGTCACAAAAAACATTCATGAAGTTTGCTTTTTAATTAATTAAAATAACAAATGCATTTAGTGAAATAAAGTATTTTACTGGCACATTTTTTCCAGACTTTCGTGGGCCACATAAAATGATCAGGGGTTGAGTTGGGTGCTCTATAGCAGTGTTTTTCAACCTTTTCTGAGCCAAGGCACATTTTTTTCATTAAAAAATTCTCGAGTTATTGAGTTATTGAGTCTGTTTATCTGATTGGAGAGCTAGTTCATGCAGCGAGTGGGTCCATGGCCGTGACTTCTGTTTTGTTTGCTCAGCCGTTTTACTGCCGTGTTACAGACACCGTTTGGAAACATTAAGGTATTTAAAAAAACATTTACAGAATATTTATGTGTAAATAACTTATTTGACAACGTATATATGTGTATATATATCAACGACTGTGTGACTAATAAAGTCCGGAGAATACAGTTTTTAATTCTAATTTTACAAAAATATTGTTGTAATACAATATATAATATATTTGGCATGATCAGATAATTTTAAACTGTAAAAGATTTGCTTCTTTTTTTTCCCGTCAAAACTAAAATAACAAATGCATTTAGTGAAATAAATTAAGTATTTTACTGGCACATTTTTTCCAGACTTTCATGGGCCACATAAAATGATCGGGCCCTCGGGCTCTATAGCAGTATTTTTCAACCTTTTCTGAGCCAAGGCACATTTTTTTCATTGAAAAATTCTCGAGGCACATCACAAGCAGAAAATATTTTAAAAAATGAAACTCAGCAGCTGATATTGACAATAAAAAGTTGTTCTTGCAATTGTTGGATATGAATGCAAACCATAACCAAGCATGCATCACTATAGCTCTTGTCTCAAAGTAGGTGTACTGTCACCACTTGTCACATCACACCCTGACTGTTTGCAGTTTTTTGCTGTTTTCCTGTGTGTAGCGTTTTAGTTCTTGTCTTGCGCTCCTATTTTGTTGTTGATTGTCATGTCATGTATGGATGTACTTTGTGGATGCCGTTTGCTGCTCTACACGCTGTAAGTTGTTGCTGTCGTCCAGCATTCTGTTTTTGTTTACATTGCAGCTAGTTCAGTTTTAGCTTCGTTTTGCATAGCCATCCCTAAGCTTCAATGCCTTTTCTTAGCTGCACTTGCCTTTTGTTTAATTTTGGTTTAAGCATTAGACACCTTTTTACCTGCACGCTTGTCATTATATTTGCATATAACCAGATTAAGGACTCTAATTTAAGGTGCGGTAGTGGAAACAAATATGGAATAAAAATAAATCACAAGTAGTAGTAAAGATAAAAAATAAGAATTGAAATAAACACAATACTATCCAATAAAAACAATAAGCAATCCTATACAATCTATCTGGAATACATGCCGTGTCCTGGGTAAATAGAGCAATAAAGTTCCTTTCATAAGAAAACATAATTTACAGAAGAACACACATCAAATTCAAATTAACGGTTGGACCTTTGAGAGTATGTTTCCGCAAAAAGATAAACGATTGACAATTTGTCTGCAGAGAAACCTGCCGTTTTCGTTTAAGGAGCAAAATAACATAACTGGCATGGGGTTTTAAATTCAAGCAGTGGTTAATACATTCTGTATGGAAGTTGCAGGAACTTTAACAACAGTTTTCACACACGACGGATTGGAAATAAAACAATCAGGAGGCGAGTCAAGTTTTACTTTAGTTTGAATTTCTCACACCTTAGACCAGTGGTCTCCAACCACCGTTCCGGGGACCGGTAGAGGGCCACTTGTAACCGTAAACAATTAATGAATTTTTACATAAAGAGTAACAAAAATCTGTGGATTTGACCACTGTTTTTTACAGTTTGGCAGCTTAGTTGGCAGACTTTTACTGCAAAATATATGGTGTTTATTTTATTATTATTATTTTTACAACATATTACTGTAGATAGAAATACAGTACCGCTGTTTAATTTTATTTTGGCAACTCAGATGTCAGTTTTTTTACCATAATAAAATGTGGTACCATAAAATCATGAACCGTGGATTTAAAAAACCCCAAACTGACAGATCAGTCGACAGAATTTTACTGTAAAAAAAACAAACATTGATCCCCCCCCCCCCCCCCCCCCCCCCCAATTCACTGTAATATGCTGTAAAAAAAACTCCCTAAATTTTACAGTAGAATCTATTGGTCATTTTTAAAGTGTACAATTTGATGGATAACTTGCTACAAAACCATAAAAGAATAGAATGTATACTATCCATGTATAGAGAAAATACTTCAGGCAGTGATGTAGTGGAGGGAATACAAC
This sequence comes from Nerophis lumbriciformis, assembly GCF_033978685.3. Taxonomy (NCBI): domain Eukaryota; kingdom Metazoa; phylum Chordata; class Actinopteri; order Syngnathiformes; family Syngnathidae; genus Nerophis; species Nerophis lumbriciformis. The sequence goes on from NC_084560.2 coordinate 10,133,964, forward strand.
CTGTTTGAGCCCACTGCAACAAGCCCGCTATTTTGACTACCACATTCACCCAGTGTTGTATAATTGCAATTATATAACAAGCTCTAAATGAAATTTGATGCGTCTGTTCCGCAATAACTACATATGTACATGCTCTAGACATCGTAACAACAACCACAAAATATATAAAATACATTTTACTTTACTTAAATCTGATTAATCCAGTCCAATGAAACTAATTGATGTTGTTCGAAGGAAACTTTGAGATATTGTGTGAGTTCATGGCCAGAAGGCGTGACTTATAAACAAATGTACGATCCAATAGCCTTGTGAGATTGAACAATAGGACCCAATGACTATGTAAATGTGGTAATATATATATATATATATATATATATATATATATATATATATTGTCGGAGGCAGATATTTACATATATCCGAATTTAAGTATTACTTCTTTTATTTCATAATCATATTACAAAAGAGCTAGTGTTTTTCTTCCAATTGTGGTCTTTTGGTTGTCTGCAAAAAACTGTGTGCTTAACCTTGAGTGAGGAATGTAAGAAAGAGAGATAATGGGCATGTGTTTTGGCTAAAGGGACATGACTGCCAGGGTGGGAGGAAGAGAGACTTAAGAGGGAGAGGGTTTTTCGGGGGTGGGGGCGGGGGGCAGACCATCTTGGCGGCGCGATTGAATGTTCTATGCTGGACTGGTCTCAATGTATATGCAAAGCTTTGCAAATATATTACAAAATACCTATTCTGTCTCTGGTGGTTTTTTTACTCCGCTTTAAGTGTCGTAAAGAGCTTGGGAGCGACTTGTGATTTGAATTCCCTGGGAGGAACAACTGGTCCAAAACGCAACAATATATAACAGATTGTTTTTTAGGATGGTTAAAGGTAACGTTGTAATTTTACAACAAGGAGTGTTACAGGGTTAAGCAGATATTTAAGTATTTTTTTGGATTTTGACCAACAAAGTTAGATAATATAATAGGGTGTACTCCGCCTTCCGCCCGATTGCAGCTGAGATAGGCTCCCCCCCGCTACCCCGTAAGGGATAAGCGGTAGAAAATGGATGGTTGGAATATTTTTTTTTTTTCTAGTTTGACAGGGGGAAAAAACCCTAATGCCTTCAGTGAGAAAATAAGAAAGTGAAGAAAGAAAATATGAGGTATTTTATTGACACATGTTATTTCCAGGCTTTTGCGGGCCATATAAAATGAGGCGGAGGGCCAGATCTGGCCCGCGGGCCTTGAGTTTGACACCTGTGCACTAGACACACCAATGAGCTTGTTTATAGATGTACAATAAAACTCCTCATAAGAAGTTGCCATTTGGTGTAACTTTGTGACATGATACAATGCACATTAATGAACATATCAAATATAAATGTGACAGATTGTAGCCAAATAAGGCTGATAGATAGATAGATAGATAGATAGATAGGTCTTTATTGTCATTGCACAAGTACAACAACATTTTGTTTTCAGCACAAACCCGTTCAAGATTAGACAAACAAACAGTGTACAGGGTTACAGAACAGGAACGCTGATGGGTCGCCATAAGGCGCCCCGTAAAAGATGGGAAAAAGGTAAAACGCTGGGGAAGAAGATGAGTAAAAAAATAGACAGGGCTCAAGACTGGGCTACTAAGGGGGCCTAGTCTGGAGTGAGAAAAAACCTCCACACATAAACACGTTGCATTTAATCACGACAAACTCGCAACAGAGGGGTGGGGTGTTGGGTCCCTGGAGGTCGACTGCTGCTATGAAGCGCTGCCATCCGACTATCACCCCGAGAGGAAACAAGCGGTGGTGAAGGCGTGGGGAGGGGGATTGTGTGCGTGTGTGCCCAATTGTCTTGGGTGTGATGATGTAATGTTTTTTATAGACTGAGGCCAAAGTTCGACTCCAGGTGTCGTTGAGGAGGGAGGGAGGTCAAAAGCGTCCATCATTGAGGTGTCCTCGGGGGTGTTTTTCAGAACAGCCTGGTCCTGTTTCCACAGCGTCAAGGCCATTCGAGGTAGTCAAATTGTAGATTAAGATGTTTGTTTTCTCAGAGCAGACAAAACAATGACTTGTCTGTTCTATTCGTCCATGCTGGGTGCTCTCAAATTCAATCAAATTTTCCTTTTTAGCTTCTCCAAGATGTGATCCATCTTGCGATTCAGTTCAGAAATCGCCACAGTCTGTGATCCCACAGCCCGGCCCAAACCTTCCATTGCGACGAACAGCCTTTGGGCTCCTTGAGTGGCTGCCATCGTCTTACGAATTTGAAGATACACCAGTGCCAAGCCCAATCAGCAGGTGCCCCTCGATCACGGTTCCAAATAAGTAGATGTCTTCCACGTCCTCGATGGAAAGGACTGAGAGGCACATGATTCTCCATTTATCCCAGGAGTCTCTCACGTACCCCGCAGCAATGGTTCCATCAGGGCAGCCAGGCTCCCCCGAACCTCTTTTCCTCGTCAAAAAGATTTTGTCAATTGCGTCGAGAGTCCAGCTAATCATTTCCATGTCTGATGTTTAGATTTGAGGACAGTGCAAAGAAAGAGGCTTCAAAAAAGTTCAGACAAGACAAAAACAAAGAGAGCAAGCTGGGAGGAGAGGGAGCGGAAAAAAATGCGACCGCCCTCACCAGAGGCAAGACAGAAAGATCATTGCAAAGAAACAAGCCCACAGGGCTCCCACTAATTCAGCGTTATAGTGAGTTGTATTTTTCACAAGTGGGAAGCCGGTACCTGAAAATAATACCTACATTAAACTGGTCCCTGGTGCAAAAAAGGTTGGGGACCACTGCCTTAGACCACTTACATGCAGAAAGTCCCTCTTATGGACTTTTCAAAACACGCATTTCTTATCAGCAGATGGAAATGTTGCGGACTCTGGCCTCATGCAGTCCGACCTGGCCTCCATGAAATATGCACGCAGGAATGAAGCAACCTTTTGGGTCAGCCAGGTAAGCTTCAGGTTCGGCTGGGGATGTTTCAAAGCTGCACGACGTGCTGCCTTTTTGATGCGATGTCACCATGGTAACGCACACTGGGGAACCGGTCTGAGATCTTGAGCAGGTTTTTTTGACAGAGACTGGGATCCAAAACACGAGTTCTGAAAGATGCCAGGGACTTGAACACAAAAGATTGATGGAAATCAAAACAAAGATCAACGAATGAAAAGATCCCAAAGGTCATTTGGGTTTTCAGTTTGCGGAAGGTCTTTAAAAACAAGCAGAAATGCAATATATGTATTTATATAGCGTTTTTCTCTAGTGACTCAAAGCGCTTTTACAGCGTGAAACCCAATATCTAAGTTACATTTAAAGCAGTGTGGGTGGCACTGGGAGCAGGTGGGTAAAGTGTCTTGCCCAAGGGCACAACGGCAGTGACTAGGATGGATGGATGGATGATGAAGCGGGGCTCGGACCCGGAACCCTCTAGTTGGATGGCACGGCCACTCTACCAACCGAGCGATGCCGCGGAGCGCTCCTGTAGCTCTGACAAAATAAATAGACCACAATCAGATGTCCACTGTAAGGGACATTGGTTCTCCAGAACATTCAAAATAAGAATAGTGAAGTCCAAAAAAAATAAAAAATACATCTTACTTTATGCTGTTCTTCAAATCTGAATGAATACCATTTTTCTTTGCAGACGGCCATAAAAACAAAACAAAAAACTGAGCAAAACATGTGCTGCATTGTCCTCCTGTTTAGACTGAGCTTTGAACCGGAAGTAAAAGTGCCATTCGGTCCTTTACTCGTCCATAGCGTCTCTACTCATATGGATCCCTAATTCATCAGTCCAAGCAACGTTTGTAAGTTTTACAATATAACTAAAACCATTCTTACTTACTAAAGTGTTCCATGTGTGATGTCTGTAGGAGTGTTTCCATGCATATTTGCATGTTCTATCGTAATGTAGTGACGCTATTATCGTTAGCATTAGCTAATATGCTAACAGGTTTACGAGTGTCTGTGTTAGTATTATTAACTAACAATGGCATTCGTTTTGTATTGTTTCAGTTTCGTAATTCACCTAAACCACACGGTGGAGTTATTTATAAATAACAGAGTCTAAATATAATATACTGTAATATGGTAATATACTATATGGCATACTAATGTAAACAAACATTATACATGCATGCATTAAACATATGGTTCTAATGGCGCTCAAAGAACAACTTTAGAAGATCCATCCATCCATCCATCCATCTTCTTCCGCTTATCCGAGGTCGGGTCGCGGGGGCAGCAGCCTAAGCAGAGAAGCCCAGACTTCCCTCTCCCCAGCCACGCCGTCCAGCTCTTCCCGGGGGATCCCGAGGCGTTCCCAGGCCAGCCGGGAAACATAGTCTTCCCAACGTGTCCTGGGTCTTGCCCGTGGCCTCCTACCGGTCGGATGTACCCTAAACACCTCCCTATGGAGGCGTTTGGGTGGCATCCTGACCAGATGCCCGAAGCACCTCATCTGGCTCCTCTCGATGTGGAGGAGCAGCGGCTTTACTTTGAGCTCCCCAGGATGGCAGAGCTTCTCACCCTATCTCTAAGGGAGAGCCCCGCCACTCAGCGGAGGAAACTCATTTCGGTCGCTTGTACCCGTGATCTTGTCCTTTCGGTCATAACCCAAAGCTCATGACCATAGGTGAGGATGGGAACGTAGATCGACCGGTAAATCGAGAGCTTTGCCTTACGGCTCAGATCCTTCTTCACCACTACGGATCGATACAGCGTCCGCATTACTGAAGACGCCGCACCGATCCGCCTGTCGATCTCACGATCCACTCTTCCCTCACTCGTGAACAAGACTCTGAGGTACTTGAACTCTTCCACTTGGGGTTGGGTCTCCTCCGCAACCCGGAGATGGCACTCCACCCTTTTCCGGGCGAGAACCATGGACTCGGACTTGTAATAGGTCGATTATATTCTTGTGGTTGACATTTCATTAGCACTAGTTCTCTGTAGGCTCGTTTCGCATGAGTTTGATTCTGAAAGGGTCGGCTCAGCTTCTTGATGGCGACGTTCCTTTCCAAGCTGTGGTTGTAAGCTGAACAGACAATTCCACTCAGCTGCGAACCGATCCAGCGAAAGCTGAAGATCCTGGCCAAATGAAGCCATCAGGACCACATCATCTGCAAAAAGCAGAGACCTAATCCTGCAGCCACCAAACCGGATCCCCTCAACGCCTTGACTGCACCTAGAAATTCTGTCCATGAACGTTATGAACAGAATGGGTGACAAAGGGCAGCCTTGGCGGAGTCCAACCTTCACTGGAAACGGGTCCGACTTACTGCCGGCAATGCGGACCAAGCTCTGACACTGATCATACAGGGAGCGGACCGCCACAATCAGACAGTCCGATACCCCATACTCTCTGAACACTCCCCACAGGACTTCCCGAGGGACACGGTCGAATGCCTTCTCCAAGTCCACAAAGCACATGTAGACTGGTTGGGCAAACTCCCATGCACCCTCAAGGACCCTGCCGAGAGTATAGAGATGGTCCACAGTTCCACGACCAGGACGAAAACCACACTGTTCCTCCTGAATCCGAGGTTCGACTATCCGGCGTAGCCTCCTCTCCAGTACACCTGAATAGACCTTACCGGGAAGGCTGAGGAGTGTGATCCCACGATAGTTGGAGCACTCTCCAGTACTCCCTCGAGTGAATCCAAAAAGGGTGGGTACTCTGAGCTGCCGCTTGGCGCGTAAGCGCAAATCACAGTCAGGACCCGTCCCCCCACCCGAAGGCGGAGGGACGCTACCCTCTCGTCCACTGGGTTGAACTCCAACGTGCAGACTCTGAGCCGGGGGAAACAAGAATTGCCACCCCAGCTCGTCGCCTCTCACTGCTGGCAACGCCAGAGTGGAAGAGAGTCCTCTCGAGAGAACTGGTTCCAGAGCCCTTGCTGTGCGTCGAAGTGAGTCCGACTATATCTAGTCGGAACTTCTCCACCTCGCGCACTAGCTCAGGTTCCTTCCCCCCCAGCGAGGTGACGTTCCATGTCCCAAGAGCTAGCTTCTGTAGCCGAGGATCGGACCGCCAAGTGCCCTGCCTTCGGCTGCCGCCCAGCTCACATTGCACCCGACCTCTATGGCCCCTGCTATGGGTGGTGAGCCCATTGAAGGGGGGACTCACGTTGCCTCTTCGGGCTGTGCCCGGCCGGGCCCCATGGGGACAGGCCCATCCACCAGGCGCTCGCCATCGTGCCCCACCTCTGGGCCTGGCTCCAGAGGGGGGCCCCGGTGACCCGCGTCCGGGCGAGGTAAATCTGGGTCCTTTGTTTTTATTTTTCATGGAGGTCTTCGATTTGCTCTTTGTCTGATCCCTCGCCTAGGACCAACTTTAGAAGATTAAATATATATTAAAAGGCATTAAACACATTAGGCTTTTCTGGTTGCACACAAAGAACAATTCACCATTTTCCATATTACATAAAGTCTGCCATAATCAAGGATTAGATTAGAATATAATTAAAAAAAAAGCTTTATTGACATTATATTAAATGCGTCATGATTTATGGTTGCCAATCCTGGTCTGTGCTTTAAGAAAACTACAATTATTAGTAAGTACTAAAACAACACTTTGGCTAAAAGTACACAGATTAAACATGTAGCAGGTAAAACACACTTTTGTTAAAGATAAAACTAAAATTGTAGCAATTTGTCACAAAATTCAGTCATTTTACTTGCATTAGTTGACGCTACGTGGGCTGTCTAAATCTATTATTATTTGGCATCAATCCAAGCAGCTGTGTGCGCATGTACGTATCTACAAGTTATGCATCTACATGTTACATATCTACATGTTATGTTATGCATCTACATGTTACGTACCTACACTTTGTTATGTATCTACATGTTATGTTATGTATCTACATGTTACGTACCTACACTTTATGTATCTACATGTTACTTATCTACATGTTATAATACGTATCTACATGTTACGTATCTACATGTTATGTATCTACATGTTATGTATCTACATGTTATGTTACGTATCTACATGTTACCTATCTGCATGTTACGTATCCACATGTTACGTATCCGCATGTTACGCATCTGCATGTTACATATCTGCATGTTACGTATCTACACGTTATGTATCTACACGTTATGTATCTACATGTTACGTATCTACATGTTACGTATCTCCATGTTACGTATCTACATGTTATGTTATGTATCTACATGTTACGTATTTGCATGTTACGTATCTACATGTTATGTATCTACATGTTATGTTACGTATCTACATGTTACCTATCTGCATGTTACGTATCCGCATGTTACGTATCTGCATGTTACGTATCTGCATGTTACGCATCTGCATGTTACATATCTGCACGTTACGTATCTACACGTTATGTATCTACACGTTATGTATCACCATGTTACGTATCTACATGTTACGTATCTACATGTTATGTTATGTATCTACATGTTACGTATCTACATGTTACGTATCTGCATGTTACGCTCCACATGTAATGTATTGACACGTCACGTATCTACATGTTACGTATCTGCATGTTACGTATCTGCATGCTACGTGTCTACATGTTAAATATCTGCATGTTACGTATCTACACGTTATGTATCTATACGTTATGTATCTACACGTTATGTATCTACATCTTATGTATCTACACGTTATGTATCTACACGTTACGTATCTACACGTTACGTATCTACACGTTACGTATCTGCATGTTACGTATATGCATGTTACGTATATGCATGTTACGTATTTGCATGTTACGTATTTGCATGTTACGTATCTGCATGTTACGTATCTGCATGTTATGTATCGACACGTTACGTATCTACAAGTTAAGTATCTACACGTTACTTATCTGCATGTTACGTATCTGCATGTTACGTATCTACATGTTACGTATCTGCATGTTACGCATCTGTATGTTACGTATCTGCATGTTACGTATCTACATGTTACATATCTGCACGTTACGTATCTACACGTTATGTATCTATACGTTATGTATCTACATGTTACGTATCTACATGTTACATATCTACATGTTACGTATCTACATGTTACATATCTACATGTTATGTTATGTATCTACACTTTACGTATTTGCATGTTACACTCCACATGTTATGTATCGACACGTTACGTATCTACATGTTACGTATCTGCATGTTACGTATCTGCATGTTACGTATCCGCATGTTACGTATCCGCATGTTACGTATCTACATGTTACATATCTGCATGTTACGTATCTACACATTATGTATCTACACGTTATGTATCTACACTTTATGTATCTACACGTTATGTATATACATGTTACGTATCTGCATATTACGTATCTGCATGTTACGTATCTGCATGTTATGTATCGACACGTTACGTATCTACATGTTACGTATCTACATGTTACGTATCTGCATATTACGTATCTGCATATTACGTATCTGCATGTTACGTATCTGCATGTTATGTATCGACACGTTACGTATCTACATGTTACGTATCTACATGTTACGTATCTGCATGTTACGTATCCATCTACATGTTATGTATCTGCATGTTACGTATCTTAATGTTACGTATCTGCATGTTACGTATCTGCATGTTGCGTATCTGCATGTTACGTATCTACATGTTACGTATAGTGGAGATTGCATATATGTTTAAGAGTTCTTTCGTCATTCATAGTCATGTTTAAAGCGGTTAATATTTTCCCATGTGTACTCTTTTTGCTTGTATCTTATATCCGCAAGTAAACTCTGTGCTATACCTTGAAGGGGTTGGAATGTGGGAGTTGGAGTACTCCCTTCTTATCTTATCTACGTTAAAACAATGAGGCTGTATTCTTTTCTGCGCAGGGTGAGGGCTGTTTTCGTATTCAATAAGTTGTCTCTTCCCGTTTGATTTTCAGACCGCTTCTAGATGCCGCTATTAACAGACTGTGGGACTGGTCTCCTAAAGCTTTAGTAAAACTTGATAATATTCCTATTCAGTCTTGATGGTCCTTCTTACTCAACATATATGTCATCTGAAAGACATATATGTTTTATCCCCTGAGAAGAAGACTGGTCAGACGCAACAGTATCTGCATGTTACGTATCTGCATGTTACGTATCTGCATGTTACGTATCTACATGTTACGTATCTACATGTTACGTATCTACATGTTACGTATCTGCATGTTACGTATCTACATGTTACGTATCTACATGTTACGTATCTGCATGTTACGTATCTGCATGTTACGTATCTACATGTTATGGATCTACATGTTAAGTATTGTTGCGTTTTGACCAGTTGTTCCTCCCAGGGAATTCAAGTTGCTGTTCACTCCCAAGCTCTTTTTATGACACATAACGCTGAGTAGAAGAACCACCAGAGACAGAATAGGTATTTTGTAATTTTATTTCCAAAGCCTTTGGAAATAAACTTGAGACCAAATCCCGTACAGAAGCGCTCACTAGCACAGCTACAATGGTCTAATCCAACATACGGAAAACTTCTCTTCTATAACGTCTCTCTTGCCCCCACCCTCCTTGTCCCTTCCTCCACAGCTGGGCAAAGGGAAAGATAAGAGAAAGGGATTTATTGCTACTCCCCCTCTCTCTCTCCTCACCCCACGTCCCTTTTGTTTATTATCTAAAGTCGGCTTTAGACAAGAAGCAGAGAAGATCTCCCCCTTCACATTCCTAAAAGTTGGCACGCAGTACTTGCAGACAACCAAAAGATGACAAATAAAGAACACTAGCTGTTTTGTAATATGACTATGAAAATAAAGAAGTAACACACAAATATAGATATATGTAATTATCTGCCTCCAGTTAGCTAAGTTTGAAGCAAAGATTGTAGTACTTTGCACAGTGTTACATGTTTTAAAGCATCATCTTGATCGATAGTTTTGAAGCCCAAATACCTTCAGTATCGTAGCGTTTTCAATTAATTGGTACCACGGTACTTTATCAGTACCGCCAGTCACTACTGGTCCCACCTTTCCTAAAAATAATGTTCATAAACAACTTAAATCCTTGTCCAGATATTTACTGACATATAATATTCATATTTAAATACTTTTTACTGCAAATGGATATCACCTCCAAATATCGTTTCTAATAATCTGTATCGGCCCTGATCTCTAATATAAAGCATGCACACAAGAGCAAAACGTCATATTTTAATCACCGATTGACGCAAAGCTGATTTCTAATTTCCTACTTTTGATCTCCACTCGGCAGCAAAGACTTCTTCACACAAATCGATTACATTTGGACGTTCTGGTGAAGCTCTGTGCTTAAAAGTCTTGACACGGCCCCGTGTGGCGTTAAATACTGTTGTGACAGCAAGACATCACCCCATTAGCTACCATGGCTCCTCGTTCCACTCGCTTAATTGTCTCCCACGCCATCAAACAGTTGGAGTCGCCATCTGTGGAGAGGAAGTGCCCGCACTAAAGTGGTGAGCACGCTGCACTCACCTGTTGTTAGACAGGTAGAGTTCACCACATGGCCTTTGAAGCATTCCCATGTACTTCAGCAGGAACATCTTCATGTTGTGGTTTAGGTTTATTTCCAACATGCATACATGGACAGTGTGATTCATCACATGTTTCACACATTCTCATTTTTTCCTTAAATCATGTCGGAAAAGGAGCAGGAAGACGTTGAGTTTATTGAACCAGTTTCCATCTCAAAGCAGTTATTAACACACATTATACAAAACCCTAAACCAGTGAAGTTGGCACGTTGTGTAATTCGCAGTGTTGGGTTAGTTACTGGAAACCAGTAACTAGTTACAGTTACTAGTTACTTTATTTCAAAAGTAACTCAGTTAATAACTCAGTTACTTACAGCAAAAAGTAACGTGTTACTGTGAAAAGTAACTATTTAGTTACTTTTTTTGTTTTTTGTTATGGCTCCCTTTAATGTCCTTTTAGCCGTCATTTCAGTACTGTTATTGCACTGGAGAATAATACAATCTGTTGATCAACTTGACAAGTATTTGCATCACCGAACTCTGCTAAGCAATGTGGTCTACATACAACACACAAAGACAAAGATATGTTTCAAAGGGTCAATTTATTTCAGGCCAGAACAAATTGACAAAACTATTTTAATTAGCTGCAACTTAACATACATAAGTAACAAACTGCATAATAACAACATGTCACAACATAGCTGTAAACCTGGCTTCACCCAAGGAAGGCACACATGACATACACAAAGCCTAACCTGGCATTTTTTTTCTCTCAAGGAATTGTGAAATAAAATCATGTCTTCATGAGATCAACACTGTACTGAAGCCCAGAACAATCTACGCATTTCCCCAGTTTTAGTTTAGAGATAAGGAAAGATTGGCCTGGCCCACTAGGATCCCTCTTTATGTTTGTGAACTTTATAGTCTATACATTTAGAGTGATGTGATAATCAAACACTCTAGAAGTCTAGAATGAAAGAGTATATAAGAGAATTGACAGAGTGTGTGTACCTTCAGTGATGAATGATGAGCAGAGGCAGAGTTTGGAGTGTTTTCTTTAGCTCGCTTTCCATATTTATGTACTCACTGTCCAGGTACGTGAAAATGTTTTCCGTGCCATTTGCTGTTTGACGCCGGTATCATGCTAAGTAGCTGCCTGAAAACGGGTGACTCCACTGTAGAAATAGCCTGCATGTCTTCTAGCACATACGCTGCAATAGCTCTATCAATGTTGCCCTGGCTAGCAGTGCCTCCGTTAAAATCCTTAAGTGGAGGTGAAGTGATATCGGAGTCTGTGTCTCTCTTTACTAGCTTCGTCGAAGCATGTTGCTTTTGTAGCTGTTTCAGCAGATTTGAATTGCTGTTTTGGGCAATATTCTCGGGCGCGGTCACTGCTGCTGCTCACTGCTCCCCTCACCTCCCAGGGGGTGATCAAGGGTGATGGGTCAAATGCAGAGAATCATTTCGCCACACCTAGTGTGTGTGTGACAATCATTGGCACTTTAACTATAAGTAGATAGGAGCTTTGATCCAAGACACAACTTACATTTAACTAAAATGTTCTTTTCTTTGTGCTCGACAAAAGAAAAGTATTGAGAATGTCTCCATGTTAAGAAACTCGACTTCTGGCTTCGCCATGATGTCTTGTTAGTTGTTATTAGAGTAGCATATGTGTGTGTGTGTGTGTGTGTGCGTGGCCCTTTAAGATATGACAGCATGTGAGTGAATGCAGTTGCTCTAGCTTGGTGGATGGCTACATGCAAGACACCAATAAAGTCACAAAGTTGCAACAAACCGCCGGCCTCATCATTCACCCTCGAGTCCGGAGCTGTAAAGACCCACTGCCGGGTAAAGTGAAGGTTGTTAGCCCCGAAGTACATAGGCCCTGGAGGAACGTCTCCCCTGCGTTCCTCAACTACGTCCCCACCCACACAAAGCGCGCCTATTCTATTCCTCGTGACACAGAAGGACGACACCGCAGCACTCCAATAAAACACACTCAGATCTTCTGTTTCTAGCCGATACTACATCAAAAATAACGTAAAATAACGCAGTAACGCATCATGTAGTAACGGTAACTGAGTTACTGAATATAAAAAATAACGCGTTAGATTACTAGTTACCGCCGAAACTAACTTTGTAACGCGTTAGTCCCAACACTGGTAATTCGTAAATAAAAACAGAATACAATGATTTGCAAATCCTTTTCAACTTATATTCAATTGAATAGACTGCAAAGACAAGATATTTAACTTTCAAACTGAGAAACGTCCTTTTTTTGTGTGCAAATAATCATTAACTTAGAATTTAATGGCAGCAACACATTGCAAAAAAGTTGGCACAGGGGCATTTTTACCACTGTGTTACATGGCCTTTCCTTTTAACAACACTCAGTAAACGTTTGGGAACTGAGGAGACACATTTTTTAAGCTTCTCAGGTGAATTCTTTCCCATTCTTGCTTGATGTACAGCTTAAGTTGTTCAACAGTCCGGGGGTCTCCGTTGTGGTATTTTAGGCTTCACACATTTTCAATGGGAGACAGGTCTGGACTACAGGCAGGCCAGTCTAGTACCCGCACTCTTTTACTATGAAGCCACGTTGTTGTAACACAGGGCTTGGCATTGTCTTGCTGAAATAAGCAGGGGCGTCCATGTTAACGTTGCTTGGATGGCAACATATGTTGCTCCAAGACCTGTATGTACCTTTCAGCATTAATGGTGCCTTCACAGATGTGTAAGTTACCCATGCCTTGGGCACTAATACACCCCCATACCATCACAGATGCTGACTTTTACACTTTGACCCTAGAACAATCCGGATGGTTCTTTTCCTCTTTGGTCCGGAGGACACAACGTCCACAGTTTCCAAAAACAATTTGAAATATGGACTTTTCCAGTTTGCATCAGTCCATCTTAGATGAGCTCGAGCACAACCAATGTCGGCAGCGTTTCTGGGTGTTGTTGATAAATGGCTTTGGCTTCGCATAGTAGAGTTTTAACTTGCACTTACAGATGTAGCGACCAACTGTAGCTACTGACAGTGGTTTTCTGAAGTGTTCCTGAGCCCATGTGGTGATATCATTTACACACTGATGTCGCCTTTTGATGCAGTACCACCTAAGGGATCAAAGGTGTGTAATATCATCTCTTACGTGCAGTGATTTCTCCAGATTCTCTGAACCTTTTGATGATATTACGGACCGTAGATGGTGAAATCCCTCAATTCCTTGCAATAGCTGGTTGAGAAACGTTGCTCTTAAATTGTTTGACAATTTGTTGACAAAGTGGTGACCCTCGCCCCATCCTTGTTTGTGAATGACTGAGCATTTCATGGAAGCTGCTTTTATACCCAATCATGGCACCCACCTGTTCCCAATTAACCTGTTCACCTGTGGGATGTTCCAAATAAGTGTTTGATGAGCATTCTTCAACTTTCTGTCTTTTTTGCCACTTGTGCCAGCTTTTTTGAAACATGTTGCAGGCATTAAATTCCAAATGAGCTAATATTTGCAAAAAATAACACATTTTTCAAGTTGGAACATTAAGTATCTTGACTTTGCAGTCTATTCAATTGAATATAAGTTGAAAAGGATTTGCAAATCATTGTATTCTGTTTTTATTTACCATTTACACAACGTGCCAACTTCACTGGTTTTGGGTTTTGTGCATGAACCTTTCCTGTTCTCATTTTGCAATTATACCTAAAACAATGAATGAGATTACGATTTACATTTTTGCACTTACTGTATTATAACAATAGTTGGGGAAAAAATTGTATTTTCATATTTGTTATATTTAAAATAGAACAATCCTGTTTGCTTCCGGCATAAAGTAGGACAACTTTTTACAGAGTTCACAACGAATCTGAGTGTTAATCCAAATTTCCCGCTGAATATAATCAGGCTTTTGACGTTATTCCTTGCCGGGATGAAGCTCTTTTGTGGAACTTGTGATTCAAGCCTACAGAAATTAGTTGTGATTGATCAACCTGAATTCCAGACTATAAACCGCTACTTTTTTCCTACACTTTGAACCCTGCAACTGATAAAACGGTGCGACTGATTTATGGCTTTTTCTCCGCTGACGGCCTTAATGCAATTAGTTTTCATTAAACATAAGCGAAGACACCGAAAATGTGTGTTATTGTTTGTGCTATGGCGCCATCTTCTGGACAAGTTCACTCACTGCAGCTGCAGCTGGTTGAATGCCTACAATTGTTTCCTGCTGTTTGAAGCTTTGAACCGGAAGTAGAAGAACCATTCAGTCTTCTAGACGTCCATAGCATTTCTACTCGAAAAGATTCTTCATTCAACACTCCAAGCAATGTTTGTAAGTTTTACAATATAACTAAAACAATTCCTACTTACTAAACCGTCCCATGTGTGATGTCTGTAGGAGTGTTTCCATGCATATTTGTACGTGCTATTGTTTTGTATTCAAGCTAGCGTCGTTAGCATTAGCTAATATGCTAACACGTTTACGAGTGTCCGTCTTGGTATGATAAACTTATAATGGCATTCTTTTTGTGTTGTTTCAGTTTCACAAATTCCTCTGTAAATTCACCAAAATGTTACCGTGGAGTTATTGAGTCTGTTTAGCTGATTGGAGAGCTAGCTTGCGCAGCTAGTGGTTCCATGACGATGACTTATGTTTTGTTTGATCAGCCGTTTTACTGCCGTGTTACAGACACCGTTTGGAAACAATGAAGATATGTAAATAAACATTTACAAAATATTTCTGTGTAAATAACTCATTTCTCAACGTTTATATGTGCAGCTTATAGTTCGGTGCGGATAAATAATGGATAAATAAATCATTTTCTACCGCTTGTCCCTTTTTTTTTTTTTTACCATAAAAACAGCAGTACTGTTTTTCCATTTACAGTAAAGTACACAAAATTTTTAAAAAAGGCAGCTCAGTTGCCAGAATTTTTACTGTAAAATGTACATTTGTTTTTTTACTGTATATAAAAAAACCTGCAATTTTACAGTAAAATTTTGGCACCTGAGCTGCCTTTTTTTAAACCATAAAAACAGCAGTACTGTTTTTCCATTTACAGTAAAGTACACACAATTTTAAAAAGGCAGCTCAGTTGCCAGAATTTTACTGTAAAATGTACATTTGTTTTTTTTACTGTATATAAAAAACCCTGCAATTTTACAGTAAAATTTTGGCACCTGAGCTGCCTTTTTTTTTTTTTTACCAGAAAAACAGCAGTACTGTTTTTCCATTTACAGTAAAGTTCACAACATTTAAAAAAAAAAGGCAGCTCAGTTGCCAGAATTGTACTGTAAAATGTACATTTGTTTTTTTACTGTATATAAAAAAAACTGCAATTTTACAGTAAAATGTTGGCACCTGAGCTGCCTTTTTTTTTTTTACCATAAAAACAGCAGTACTGTTTTTCCATTTACAGTAAAGTACACACAATTTTAAAAAAAGACAGCTCAGTTGCCAGAATTTTACTGTAAAATGTACATTTGTTTTTTCCTGTATATAAAAAAACCCTGCAATTTTACAGTAAAATTTTGGCACCTGAGCTGCCTTTTTATTTAATTTTTTTTACCATAAAAACAGCAGTACTGTTTTTCCATTTACAGTAAAGTACACAAAATTTAAAAAAAAGGCAGCTCAGTTGCCAGAATTTTACTGTAAAATGTACATTTGTTTTTTTTTACTGTATATAAAAAAACCTGCAATTTTACAGTAACATTTTGGCACCTGAGCTGCCTTTTTTTTTTAACCATAAAAACAGCAGTACTGTTTTTCCATTTACAGTAAAGTACACAAAATTTTTAAAAAAGCAGCTCAGTTGCCAGAATTTTACTGTAAAATGTACAGTTGTTTTTTTTACTGTATATAAAAAACCTGCTATTTCACAGTAAAATGTTGGCACCTGAGCTGCCTTTTTATTAAAATTTTTTTTACCATAAAAACAGCAGTACTGTTTTTCCATTTACAGTAAAATACACAACATTTTGAGGTGACATTATTGCAACTTACCAAACAAAAAACAAACTGGCAGCTCAGTTGCCAGAATTTTACTGTAAAATGTACATTTGTTTTTGTTACAGTATATATAAAAAAACTGCAATTTTACAGTAAAATTTTGGCACCTGAGCTGCCAGCTTGTTTATTTTTATTTTTATTTTTTTACCGCAAATCAACAACAGTAGATTTTTCGGTGTATTACTGTACATGCCAAAACGGCACTACAGTTTATTACAGTAAAAAAAGTACTTTTTTTTTTTCATTTAGAGAAAAATGCTGTATAAACCACAGTAAATTTCACAATTTTACCATGAAATCTATTGCTACTTTTACATTATTATTAGTATTTATTTCTATTAAAACAATGGTTTGAATGTTTGATCATATATTTTTGCATAATTAGACAATATTTAAGTTAACATAATTTGCGATTACATGGAGTACATGTTTTTTTTCTCCCCAAATAGAGAGAAATAATACATTTAGTAAGAAAAGTTACAGTACTTTATTGATACATGTTAGTTCCAGGTTTTCGAGGGCCAAATAAAATGAACACACATCTGGCCCCCGGGCCTTGAGTTTGGCACCTGTGATCTAAAAAAACCCCACAATGGCAATAATCACGTTAATTTGCAGGTCAATCTATCATCCAACTACACTCTTAGAAATAAAAGTGCTAAGTAGAACCATATAAGGTTCTTCGGCTCGTCCTCATAGGAGAACCCTTTTTGGCTCCAGGTAGAACCTTTTTATAAAGGTTCCAACTGGAACCCTTTTGGAGGGTTCTACCTAGAACCCAACATGAAGGGTTATACCTAGAACTGTGTGTGCAAGGTTCCACCCAGAACCCCCCATGAGAGGTTCTACAAAGAACCCACGCAGGGAGTTCCACTAAGAACCCTTTCATGTTTCAAGGGTTTCATCTAGAACCCACACAGGGAGTTCCACTAAGAACCCTTTCGTATTTTAAGGGTTTCATCTAGAACCCACACAGGGAGTTCCACTAAGAACCCTTTCGTATTTCAAGGGTTTCATCTAGAACCCACACAGGGAGTTCCACTAAGAACCCTTTCGTATTTCAAGGGTTTCATCTAGAACCCACACAGGGAGTTCCACTAAGAACCCTTTCGTATTTCAAGGGTTTCATCTAGAACCCACACAGGGAGTTCCACTAAGAACCCTTTCTTTGTCAAGGGTTTCATCTAGAACCCATGCAGGGAGTTCCACTAAGAACCCTTTTATGTTTCAAGGGTTTCATCTAGAACCCATGCAGGGAGTTCCACTAAGAACCCTTTCATGTTTCAAGGGTTTCATCTAGAACCCACACAGGGAGTTCCACTAAGAACCCTTTCATGTTTCAAGGGTTTCATCTAGACCTGACATAGGGGGATCTAAAAACATCCCTTTTCAAAGGTTTTCTCCGATAACCGTCTTGTCTTCTGAGGGTTCTATAAAGAACCATGTTGTATTCTACAGATCAGTTTAGTTCATATTATATTGTGGTCATTTATCATGTTGACATTGAACAAACATTCAAAACATTTTAATGAGAAAAACATTTATTTAAAGATAGTCCAACAAAACAGGAGAGGCTGTGTAGGTCCCAGGGGAGAACAGGTCAAAAGTCAGCATAGGTCCAGTGGAATCTGCAACATGACAGGCCAGACACATCATGCTGTCCTCAGTAGGTGAATTTGTGTAAATAAATCTCCAGCAAAGGTGACATGGCAGAAAGAGACACACAATAGTTTTAGTTCAATCAATCCAAGGTGCCCTTACTGCATTTACTGCGCCTTATTGTAAGCTATCTACAAACAATAAAATAATGCATGGTCCAATGAAAAGAATCAGTGTACATACTGTATGTACTAATTGTGACAGTGGAACAGAATCATGAGAAAGTGAGGGAATCCCACAAAGTTTTCACATTGATTTAAATAATGTTGAAATACTTTTCAGTGTTATGTAATAAGTACTCAAAATGTTACGTATTGTAACAATAATGGAAATCTAGAGACGTCACTATGCCAAAATCAAACAAAATGTATTGGTCCAAAATATGTATTAAATAAGGGATATTTTTTTATCAATATGTACAAACAAAGAGCAGCAGCAGGAATTTGACCATTAACAAGAACATAAAACATGAAATCCCATGCTGCAACACATCTACTCACTACTCCCCACTTCCGACACAGTTGTATAGTCTCTTCACTGAAATGGGTACAACACTGTGGTCCTTGATCCCCAACACAAATCTTTCAATGAAAATAAGAGTTTTTCTCAGTTCCTTTGGGTACTGGACAGCAAAAACAAAATAGAGTGACATTAATGCACTCATAGCATATGCTTTGTCCATGCTGCTGTCCTCAGTCAAAACCTGTATACCATCCAGGTATAGGGTTATCCTTTGTGCCTGCAAAGGGTTCCCCTCGTGTGTGTTATGGAGCATGATTGCTGGAGTAGGCACGCTTGGCTCCTATGCAATAAAAAGAGATACATGTCAGTAAATAAAGCCTGCTGTGAAAACAGCAAAATGACTCAATGTTGCCATAATATGGATAATGCCAATTCCTAAATCTTGACCTTAAATGCAGTATTTACCTCCAGTAGAGTGTATAGAAAGGATGCTGCATCCCTAATGAGTCCTGAGGAAATAAAATTATTCTGTAGTATTTTTTGTTTTCAGAAATACAGATTGTGGCTCCTATAGATACACATATAGGCCTAGATGCCTCGTCTTACTGAATCATCCAGGCAGGTATTGATTGCCCTCTGGCAGCAGTCCTTTAGGCACATAGATGCTCTTTGAACCATCTTCGTTGCCATTCGAACCAGCTCTGTGACCATTCTGCGATCAGCTTCTACAAGGAATTGCTCCTTCATCTCCCACAGAAGCTGTAAGGAGGGATGCAAAGTGTCATCTCAAAATACTTGATGATCATAAATGAAATAATACACATACAATTAAATATGGTCAATTCAATGCTTGAAGATACCAACTATTTTAGGAAGCTTCAGTGCGGGAAACTTTTCGATGATTTCCTCTGCCTTGGCAGTTGCCATGAAGGTCTTTCGGTATGCATTGGTTCGTCTCATTCTCTCCTTTAAAGAGTTTAGATCTGGGTGTACCTTAAGCATCTCTGTAGACATTTCATTGATATGAGCTTCAATGCTCCTTTCATCCTCTCTACATTCTTCACTCTCCTGAGCCTATATGCATTCAAGAAAAATGACAAGCAATATAGTAAGAGGTAACCATTAAGATGAGGTGTACATTTTTTTTAAAGTTATATAATATGGAAGAATCATCCTCTCTGTAACCTTCGTCTTGTGTTATCTTTCTGCTACCACTATGTTGGAGACCAAGGTCAAGCCCAGTCTCCCTGCTCCACCTACCCGCACATTAGTGTGTGCTCAACATGGATGTATTAGATCCATGGTGCTCACCAGCCCACCCATCCCTCCAAAGACGAGCTAGATGGCGACCGCAACGCCGCTACCGACAACGTTAAAGCTCCTTCTAACATTGACAATTTATACTATAATATTTCATTAAAATAACAACTACGATAACCTTTTTAGAATGATTTAAGATTAATTGTACAGATATATTGTAACCTATTTCGTTATGGCAGCTCTCAGCAGAGCTTTGTCAGGTATTGTATTGTTTGACCACAATACAATTTGTTTGTTTGTTTTCTACAAGAAAACAAACAAATAAGCAAACGAACAAAACATAACAAGAAACAAATGCTTAGTCCACCTTTTACCATAAAAGTCCTCAGCTAGGGTCAAGCATGCTGAAATAAGATATTATATTTAGCTCACCTTGATTCTCAGAAGTTTCTTCTGTTCTCTCTCCTGTTCTTCTTTGTTCTGTTCTGTTCACAGTAATCACTATTGGTATGTCACACCTGGTTTGTAGGCAGGGAAGACCAGACCATGTGGTGCAATCCATGGGGCAACCAGCTCTTAACTCACACATGACAGCCACCATCATGCCAGCTCCCTGGCCCAACACACCAAACCTTGCCCTTTCCCCTGGGAGATCAGGGTTCAATTCCCAGCATCAACAAACCCTGATGTAGTAGCCTAAAAGTCAGCATTACAGTGTGATTTTTGCATCAGTAAAGGCTTGGCCTCTGACATCAAAGACCGTTGTCTATCAATGAACTTATGTGCAGCTTCACAACTGGACTAAGCCAGTCAGCAGGGTACAGCAGCCATGGGATGAGTCCGATCATGGAAAAGTATGAGGAGGAGAGATACATGAGTAAAATTGTCTGTAAAATAAGTGTTTAATATTTTTTAAATTGTCTGTCACTAATCCACACATCACCTCAGTATGCATTAACATGGTCACTCTGCATCAACCAGGCCTTGAACTCACAACTTCCAACTGTATCCCTAGATCACCTGACTTGTAACAAACTTTCAAAAGTCTTTGTCCAGTGAGTCGTATAGCTCACTTAGATGCCCCAGAAAGAGGGGTTATATCCTTGCTGCAGGGATCACCTTGCTAGTTCTTTGCTGTGTGTCATTTCCTCCTGAAGAAGGGAGTAGTGTAACTAAACTGAATAAACACAATTATAACTGCTGTGCAGCGATGGGTCTGGTCCGGGCGATTTTTGGCAAATTAAGGCAATTCTGAGCAACAAACAGGAGAACAGGAAGGCAATTGACATTGTAATGTTCCTTTTGCACCAGTTGAGGCTAAAATCCACAACAATAGAACCAAAGACTGTGGTCTATCATGCTGAGCTAATTGGCAAGTGACAATTCAACAGTGGCTTCACAAATTGATTAAGCTATTCACTGTTGTGCATGCAGATTTGAAACCACTGTAAATATATAAGTTATCAAGACAAAAATCTGCCCTGCGATGAGGGGGCGACTTGTCTAGGGTGTACCCCGCCTTCCGCCCGATTGTAGTTGAGATAGGCTCCAGCGCCCCCCGCGACCCCAAAGGGAATAAGCGGTAGAAAATGGATGGATGGATGGAAGACAAAAATCTGAAAATACACATATTGCATCTAGACACAATGGAGATATTGGTAATTAGATTTTTTAATTGATTCGATTTGCTCCATAAGTTAATAACTGATGTTTAATCTATCATGACTCTAAAATGTATATGTTTGCTTCACAAAGACCATCTGGCATTTTCATGAGCTGTCATCACCACCTTTGTCAGGGCTTGAACCCAGGTTCTTTGGCACCAAGAACCAGCTCCTAAATCACTGAGCTATTTCTCAAATGGAATCACCAGCCAGACAGCAGTTGTCAAGGCAGATTTCAAAAATGGTCCTCCCAGTCACAGCTAATCTTTGCCTGAGTCAACAAGATTTGCTGATGAAGATCTTGCTTTCTTATAATTAATGGTTGTGGAAATAAATTGGTAACAGAACATTTCAGTTATAGGACTGCCATTATTTGTATGTCTGATCATAAGGTGTAAGGTAATAGACTAGTATGGTGGACCTGATGACTGAAGGCAGCCAGCTGGTTAGCTCAGTCACTATTGCCAGTGACTTTAGACTGGGTGGCAGGTGTTCAAATCCCAAGATGGGCAATTATGTTACAGTTTGATCAACAGGATCTGGGGAAGAAGAGTTTGCTTTAAAATAAACAAAAAAATTGAATATGAAAAGTATTTGTATCAGTAGTCACAAGGAAATGTATTTTGCACCATTATTGGCAAATGTTATCAGGAAGTATGTCCCTGGTGACACAGGATGCTTACCCATGCTTTCAACAATCCCTGAAGAACTCTTTCTTCCAAAAACGGTTCTCTGGATCAAAATAGTTCTTACTGGAACCCTTAGTGTTAGTGAGAACCCTTTTAAAACCAATTATTCAGAAAAGGGGTTTTAAAGGGTTCTCTGGATCAAAATGGTTCTTACTGGAACCATTAGCGTTACCAAGAACCCTTGAAAAACCCTTTCTTCAGGAAAGGGTTTTTCAGAAGCAAATGGTTCCAGTTAGAACCTCAGCCCTTGTAGAAGAACCCTTTTGGAACCCTTATTTCTAAGAGTGTACTTAAAGCAGGGGTCGGCAACCCAAAATGTTGAAAAAGCCATATTGGACCAAAAATACAAAAAACAAATCTGTCTGGAGCCACAAAAAATTAAAAAGTCTTATATAAGTGTTATAATGAAGACAACACATGACCTAAATGTCTATATTAGCTATATTAGCCTACTATCAAAATGACTGTGTGTCACAGGCTGAAGCAAATCTTCGTTGACAGAAATGTTGAAATGTAAAATTTATTTTACACATTTTACA
The DNA here is from genome assembly GCF_033978685.3 of Nerophis lumbriciformis. Classification (NCBI taxonomy): domain Eukaryota; kingdom Metazoa; phylum Chordata; class Actinopteri; order Syngnathiformes; family Syngnathidae; genus Nerophis; species Nerophis lumbriciformis. Next base: position 10,156,698 of record NC_084560.2, read on the forward strand.
ACATTAAAAAACATCAGTAAATCAGAGGCTACTCAGAGGGTGAAATAACTCCTGGAAATGAGTGTCTTAGAATGGCCAAAGGTATAGATGTGTGTGTCCAAGTTAAAGGAAACGACAGGCTGTCTTCTTTTAATTGATTTATTACAATCTTTGGCAAGCTAGGTAATGTTTGCTGTGGTCTGGAACAATATGGCACACAAACAATGCAGCCAATATTACATACAGATAATGTGTCATGGACATGGAAAAGTAAATTATATACAACGAGGATAAAAGTAAAGGAAATTAAATGAGCTCAAATGTAGCTACAAATGAGGCATAATGATGCAATATGTACATACATCTAGCCTAAATAGCATGTTAGCATTGATTAGCTTGGCAGTCATGCACTGACCGAATATGCCTGATTAGCACTCCGACAAGTCAATAACATCAACAAAGCTCACCTTTGTGCATTCACACACAGTATAAAACATTTGGTGGACAAAATGAGACAAAGAAGGAGTGGAAGATTTTACATGTAAACAAACTGTTGCGTCACGGTCCACACTGTGGTGAGTTCAAGAACCCGCTGAAATTAGTAGGACGAAACGATGTTCACCAAATAGTGTCAAACATATTAAACAGTGGTAGTTCTAACAATTGGGAAGGTTTGAGTCATTTTTGTCTTCAAACAAAAAACATACTAAAACAAAAATAGTATTTTTTCTCCATCTTTTTCCATTATCAGTCCTTTTTTAAAAATGCTGGAGAGCCGCGGGTTGCTGACCCCCGACTTAAAGGATCTGAATCTAAGTCGAGACAATATTTCATCACTGTTGTCTGATGCCAATCCTCTTATTCTGAAAATATCGGACCTCACCTTCAAAAAACTCCTCCGCATGTTTATCATTATAGCCGTCTTTGTGTGTACCTTCAAAAACCGACCTATGTGACTATAAAGGTGCAGAACTGAACACTGCAGGGCAATAACAAAACACGTGTGTGTGTGTGTGTGTGTGTGTGTGTGTGTGTGTGTGTGTGTGTGTGTGTGTGTGTGTGTGCCTCACCATCCTTGTGTGGACATACACTTGACAAACTACCCTTTCTGTGAGGACCTTTTGACTTGTGAGGACATTTGCCTGCTCCTCACAACTACAGAAGTACAAATTTATTTTACTTTGTGTGTTTTGCATTCTGAAGTGAGGTTGCAACTCTCTACTCCCATCTAGGGATCGATATATGTTTTTCATCATTCTAGCTATAGTGGAAAGGGGGGCCCTCACAACCTACTAACCAAACATGGGTCCACACAAAGTAGGCAAGACATGTCTGTGTGTGTGTGTGTGTGTGTGTGTGTGTGTGTGTGTGTGTGTTTTCTGGCAATGCTTACTTAATGGGGACATGGCTCTGTTTACACAGTCCCCTTTAGGGGACCTCTGACGGTACGGGGACAAAAAAACAGGTACCCTAAAGGGTAACCTTTTTAAATGATAGTCAGATCCATTCTGAAGATGCCTAAGTGATGTTTAAGCTTTGGCCCATAAACATACTTGTGTAGAGGGGAGGAGTATATTTACAGCTAGAATTCACCAAGTCAAGTATTTCATGGATGCCACCCGATCGCCTCCCTAGGAAGGTGTTTAGGGCACGTCCGACCGGTAGGAGGCCACGGGGAAGACCCAGGACACGTTGGGAAGACTATGTCTCCCGGCTGGCCTGGGAACGCCTCGGGATCCCCCGGGAGGAGCTGGACGAAGTGGCTGGGGAGAGGGAAGTCTGGGCTTCCCTGCTTAGGCTGCTGCCCCCGCGACCCGACCTCGGATAAGCGGAAGAAGATGGATGGATGGATGGAAGTATTTCATATATATATATATATATATATATATATATATATATATATATATATATATATATATATATATATATATATATATATATATATACATCCTGAAAATATGCAAACAAAACTGTTTAGATAATTGATACTTCAAACTTGCATAAATAAATCTTAAGGAATAAAGTTAAAGTTAAAGTTAAAGTACCAATGATTGTCACACACACACTAGGTGTGCCGAAATTATTCTCTGCATTTGACCCATCACCCTTGATCACCCCCTGGGAGGTGAGGGGAGCAGTGAGCAGCAGCGGGAATCATTTTTGGTGATTTAACCCCCAATTCCAACCCTTGATGCTGAGTGCCAAGCAGGGAGGTAATGGGTCCCATTTGTATAGTCTTTGGTATGACTCGGCCGGGATTTGAACTCCCAACCTACCGATCTCAGGACGGACACTCTAACCACTAGGCCACTGATATAACATAACTTGGCTTCTGAGAGCTTCAAAATGTAATGAATAAAATGCTAAAGTTGTTGATAAACAAGCAATTATTTTAATAATTAAATATGGTCATTTTAAATGAATTATTATGATCATTGAAAATTAATTATTTCAAATATATTTATTTTAATGTATAACTCTATGGCTGGATGTAATAAGGAGTCAGAAAAAATACAAATAAAAATACAATTAGTTTTGATGTTTTTAGCAAAATATAATAAAAATGTATTTAGTTTTTTTTTAAAAATTAATAAATATATTTATTTTTAGATAAGATAAACATAATAATTAGAGATGTCCGATAATAAATGCGTTAAAATGTAATATCGGAAATTATCGGTATTGTTTTTTTTATTATCGGTATCGTTTTTTCATTTTTTATTTAATCAACATAAAAAACACAAGATACACTTACAATTAGTGCACCAAACCAAAAAACCTCCCTCCCCCATTTACACTCATTCACACAAAAGGGTTGTTTCTTTCTGTTATTAATATTCTGGATCCTACATTATATATCAATATATATCAATACAGTCTGCAAGACTCTGCAACATCGCGTGAACATCGGGGGCGGTACCTCTGGATTGGCAGACCGGGGTGGTGGTTCCTCTCTTTAAGAAGGGGAACCGGAGGGTGTGTTCCAACTATCGTGGGATCACACTCCTCAGCCTTCCCGGTAAGGTCTATTCAGGTGTACTGGAGAGGAGGCTACGCCGGATAGTCGAACCTCGGATTCAGGAGGAACAGTGTGGTTTTCGTCCTGGTCGTGGAACTGTGGACCAGCTCTATACTCTCGGCAGGGTCCTTAAGGGTGCATGGGAGTTTGCCCAACCAGTCTACATGTGCTTTGTGGACTTGGAGAAGGCATTCGACCGTGTCCCTCGGGAAGTCCTGTGGGGAGTGCTCAGAGAGTATGTGGTATCGGACTGTCTGATTGTGGCGGTCCGCTCCCTGTATGATCAGTGTCAGAGCTTGGTCCGCATTGCCGGCAGTAAGTCGGACACGTTTCCAGTGAGGGTTGGACTCCGCCAAGGCTGCCCTTTGTCACCCATTCTGTTCATAACTTTTATGGACAGAATTTCTAGGCGCAGTCAAGGCGTTGAGGGGATCCGGTTTGGTGGCTGCAGGATTAGGTCTCTGCTTTTTGCAGATGATGTGGTCCTGATGGCTTCATCTGGCCAGGATCTTCAGCTCTCACTGGATCGGTTCGCAGCCGAGTGTGAAGCGACTGGGATGGGAATCAGCACCTCCAAGTCCGAGTCCATGGTTCTCGCCCGGAAAAGGGTGGAGTGCCATCTCCGGGTTGGGGAGGAGATCTTGCCCCAAGTGGAGGAGTTCAAGTACCTCGGAGTCTTGTTCACGAGTGGGGAAAGAGTGGATCGTGAGATCGACAGGCGGATCGGTGCGGCGTCTTCAGTAATGCGGACGCTGTATCGATCCGTTGTGGTGAAGAAGGAGCTGAGCCGGAAGGCAAAGCTCTCGATTTACCGGTCGATCTACGTTCCCATCCTCACCTATGGTCATGAGCTTTGGGTTATGACCGAAAGGACAAGATCACGGGTACAAGCGGCCGAAATGAGTTTCCTCCGCCGGGTGGTGGGTCTCTCCCTTAGAGATAGGTTGAGAAGCTCTGTCATCCGGGGGGAGCTCAAAGTAAAGCCGCTGCTCCTCCACATCGAGAGGAGCCAGATGAGGTGGTTCGGGCATCTGGTCAGGATGCCACCCGAACGCCTCCCTAGGAAGGTGTTTCGGGCACGTCCGACTGGTAGGAGGCCACGGGGAAGACCCAGGACACGCTGGGAAGACTCTGTCTCCCGGCTGGCCTGGGAACGCCTCGGGATCTCCCGGGAGGAGCTGGACGAAGTGGCTGGGGAGAGGGAAGTCTGGGCTTCCCTGCTTAGGCTGCTGCCCCCGCGACCCGACCTCGGATAAGCGGAAGAAGATGGATGGATGGATGGACAGTCTGCAAGGGATACAGTCCGTAAGCACACATGATTGTGCGTGCTGCTGGTCCACTACTAACCTTTAACAGTTAATTTTACTCATTTTCATCAATTACTAGTTTCTATGTAACTGTTTTTATGTTGTTTTACTTTCTTTTTTATTGAAGAAAATGTTTTTAATTTATTCATCTTGTTTTATTTTATTATTATTTTTAAAAAGTACCTTATCTTCACCATACCTGGTTGTCCAAATTAGGCATAATAGTGTGTTAATTCCACGACTGTATATATCGGTTGATATCGGTATCGGTAATTAAAGAGCCATTATCGGACATCCCTAATAATAATACAATTTATCTCTAGTCTGGATGATTTAGTTCTTGTCACCCTGTTGTCCTCCCGTCTCTTCCCTGAGGATGGCTCCATGAGCTGGGCAAACGCCTGGAGATGCCCTGCGTCAACAACACGGTCGGCAGCTCGTACATCACCGCCCTCTACTTCACCCTCAGCAGCCTGACCAGCGTCGGCTTTGGCAACGTGTGCGCCAACACGGACGCCGAGAAGATCTTCTCCATCTGCACCATGCTCATCGGCGGTATGCCGGACACCTCCTATGGAATAACGTGATTAGGCAGGCACGCTGTTTATATCGTGGGAAAGCGGACGTGAAAAAAGGCTGTCCTCACTCAGGTCCGCGTGGAACTGGAGGGGGCGTGGCCTCCAGCTCTGTCAAAACTGTCGCACTTACAAATCTGATGTCATCTCTCACATCTAATGCAACTTTGACTGTCAATACTGTCCCACTGACACATATGATGTTATATTTCAAATCTGATGCAACTTTCACTGTCAATATTGTCCCACTGACACATCGGATGTCCTCTCTCACGTCTGATGTAACTTTGACTGTCAATACTGTCCCACTGACACATCTGTTATCTCTCACATCTAATGCAACTTTGACTGTCAATACTGTCCCACTGACACATATGATGTTATATTTCAAATCTGATGCAACTTTCACTGTCAATATTGTCCCACTGACACATCTGATGTCATCGCTCACATCTGATGCAACTTGGACTGTCAATATTGTCCCACTTACACATCTGATGTCATCTTTCAAGTCTGATGCAAATTTGACTGTCAATACTGTCCCACTGACACATCGGATGTCCTCTCTCACGTTTAATGCAACTTTTACTGTCAATACTGTCCCACTGACACATCGGATGTCCTCTCTCACGTCTGATGTAACTTTGACTGTCAATACTGTCCCACTGACACATATGTTATCTCTCACATCTAATGAAACTTTGACTGTCAATACTGTCCCACTAACACATCTGTCATTTCTCACATCTGATGCAACTTTGACTGTCAATACTGTCCCACTGTCACATCTGATGTCATCTCTCACGTCTGATGCAACTTTGACCGTCAATACTATCCCACTGACACATCTGATGTCATCTCTCACATCTGATGCAACTTTGACTGTCAATGCTGTCCTACCTACACATCTGATGTCATCTCTCACGTCTGATGCAACTTTGACTGTCAATACTGTCCCACTGACATATCTGTTATTTCTCATGTCTGAGGCAACTTTGACCGTCAATACTGTCCCACTGACACGTCGGATGTCATCTCTCACATATATTGCAACTTTAACCGTTAATACTAGCCCACTGACACATCTGATGTCATCTTTCACCTATGATGCAACTTTGACTGTCACCTTGGTGAGACTGCTGACGTCAGATGTGTAAGTGGGACAGTATTGACAGTCAAAGTTGCATCAGATGTGAGAGATGACCTCAGATGTGTCAGTGGGACAGTATTGATTGTCAAAGTTGCATCGGATGTGAGAGATGACCTCAGATGTGTCAGTGAGACAGTATTGATTGTCAAAGTTTAATCGGATGTGAGAGATGACCTCAGATGTGTCAGTGGGACAGTATTGATTTTCAGCCGGAGCTGTAGGCCACGCCCCCTCCAGCTCCGGCTGAAAATCGGGAGATTTCCGGGAGAATATTTGTCCCGGGAGGTTTTCGGGAGAGGTGCTGAATTTCGGGAGTCTCCCGGAAGATTCGGGAGGGTTGGCAAGTATGCCCATAAAACATGTTTACTGTGTGTGTGTGTGTGTGTGTGTGTGTGTGTGTGTGTGTGTGTGTGTGTGTGTGTGTGTGCAGTAAAGCAGGTATGACAGCAGTGCCCAGAGGACTAATGGGTGCCTGAGTGAGGAGACAAAAAGCATAATGAGATAAGAGTTCTCAGGATGAGCCCACATTACAACGCCGTTAATCCCCGCCTTTTAATATTCATGGGAGGTGACACGCCTCCCCGACTTCCTGTTTCCTATCTCTGCGGACCCCAGCTGTGTCGTTTCTGCCTTTGCATCCGTTTCACGCTGCAGGAGATTAGAGAAGACAAAGCAGGCCGGAGCTAATTGAAAACTAATGCAACTGTCTCCGTGGTAACCAGCACGGAGGCGGTGCTCTCTGCTGGCAGCAGCTGGGAGGTCACTGAGACGCAGGCCTTTGGAATGATTTGCCGTCTCCAACGCGTATGAACGTGATTTGTGTCTCTGAACGCACCCTCATTCTTTCCCCCCAGGCCTTCTTCTACATCATGGAAATAGTTGAGAGCTAACATTTATTTTCATACTTTGTTTTAACTGACCAGCATTGTTTGAAATGTTGGTACTGTATCCACTATTGCAACTTTGACTGTCAATACTGTCCCACTGACACATCGAATGTCCTCTCTCACGTCTGATGCAACTTTGACTGTCAATACTGTCCCACTGACACATCGGATGTCCTCTCTCACATCTGATGCAACTTTGACTGTCAATACCGTCCCACTGACACATCTGATGCAACTTTGACTGTCAATACTGTCCCACTGACACATCTGTTATCTCTCATGTCTGATGCAACTTTGACTGTCAATACTGTCCCACTGACACATCGGATGTCCTCTCTCACGTCTGATGCAACTTTGACTGTCAATACTGTCCCACTGACACATCGGATGTCCTCTCTCACATCTGATGCAACTTTGACTGTCAATACCGTCCCACTGACACATCTGATGCAACTTTGACTGTCAATACTGTCCCACTGACACATCTGTTATCTCTCATGTCTGATGCAACTTTGACTGTCAATACTGTCCCACTGACACATTGGATGTCATCTCTCACATCTGATGCAACTTTGACGGCCAATACTGTCCCACTGACACATCTGTTATCGCTCATGTCTGATGCAACTTTGACTGTCAATACTGTCCCACTGACACATCTGTTATCGCTCATGTCTGATGCAACTTTGACTGTCAATACTGTCCCACTGACACATCTGATGTCATGTCTCACATCTGATTTAACTTTGACTGTCAAGACTGTCCCACTTACACATCTGATGTCATCTCTCACATCTGATGCAACTTTGACTGTCAATACTGTCCCACTGACACATCCGATGTCCTCTCTCACATCTGATGCAACTTTGACTGTCAATACCGTCCCACTGACACATCTGATGCAACTTTGACTGTCAATACTGTCCCACTGACACATCTGTTATCGCTCATGTCTGATGCAACTTTGACTGTCAATACTGTCCCACTGACACATCTGATGTCATGTCTCACATCTGATTTAACTTTGACTGTCAAGACTGTCCCACTTACACATCTGATGTCATCTCTCACGTCTGATGCAACTTTGACTGTCAATACTGTCCCACTGACACATTGGCTGTCATTTCTCACATCTGATGCAACTTTGACTGTCAATACTGTCCCACTGACACATCGGATGTCCTCTCTCACGTCTGATGCAACTTTGACTGTCAATACTGTCCCACTGACACATCGGATGTCCTATCTCACGTCTGATGCAACTTTGACTGTCAATACTGTCCCACTGACACATCTGATGTCATTTTTCAAATCTGATGCAACTTTGACTGTCAATACCGTCCCACTGACACATCTGATGCAACTTTGACTGTCAATACTGTCCCACTGACACATCTGTTATCTCTCATGTTTGATGCAACTTTGACCGTCAATACTGTCCCACTGACACATTGGATGTCATCTCTCACATCTGATGCAACTTTGACCGTCAATACTGTCCCACTGACACATCTGTTATCGCTCATGTCTGATACAACTTTGACTGTCAATACTGTCCCACTTACACATCTGATGTCATCTCTCACGTCTGATGCAACTTTGACTGTCAATACTGTCCCACTGACACATTGGATGTCATCTCTCACATCTGATGCAACTTTGACTGTCAATACTGTCCCACTGACACATCGGATGTCCTCTCTCACGTCTGATGCAACTTTGACCGTCAATACTGTCCCACTGACACATCGGATGTCCTATCTCACGTCTGATGCAACTTTGACTGTCAATACTGTCCCACTGACACATCTGATGTCATATTTCAAATCTGATGCAACTTTGACTGTCAATACCGTCCCACTGACACATCTGATGCAACTTTGACTGTCAATACTGTCCCACTGACACATCTGTTATCTCTCATGTCTGATGCAACTTTGACTGTCAATACTGTCCCACTGACACATTGGATGTCATCTCTCACATTTGATGCAACTTTGACCGTCAATACTGTCCCACTGACACATCTGTTATCGCTCATGTCTGATGCAACTTTGACCGTCAATACTGTCCCACTGACACATCTGATGTCATCTCTCACGTCTGATGCAACTTTGACTGTCAATACTGTCCCACTGACCCATTGGATGTCATCTCTCACATCTGATACAACTTTGACTGTCAATACTGTCCCACTGACACATCGGATGTCCTCTCTCACGTCTGATGCAACTTTGACTGTCAATACTGTCCCACTGACACATCGGATGTCCTATCTCACGTCTGATGCAACTTTGACTGTCAATACTGTCCCACTGACACATCTGTTATCGCTCATGTCTGATGCAACTTTGACTGTCAATACTGTCCCACTGACACATTTGATGTCATGTCTCACATCTGATTTAACTTTGACTGTCAAGACTGTCCCAATTACACATCTGATGTCATCTCTCACATCTGATGCAACTTTGACTGTCAATACTGTCCCACTGACACATTGGATGTCATCTCTCACATCTGATGCGACTTTGATTGTCAATACTGTCCCACTGTCACATCGGATGTCCTCTCTTACGTCTGATGCAACTTTGACCGTCAATACTGTCCCACTGACACATCGGATGTCCTCTCTCACGTCTGATGCAACTTTGACTGTCAATACTGTCCCACTGACATATCTGTTATTTCTCATGTTTGAGGCAACTTTGATCGTCAATACTGTCCCACTGACACATCTGATGTCATCTCTCACATCTGATACAACTTTGACTGTCAATACTGTCACACTGACACATCTGTTATATCTCACATCTGATGCAACTTTGACTGTCAATACTGTCCCACTGACACATCGGATGTCCTCTTTCACGCCTGATGCAACTTTGACTGTCAATACTGTCCCACTGACACATCAGATGTCCTCTCTCACATCTGAAGCAACTTTGACCATCAATACTGTCCCACTGACACATCCGATGTCCTCTCTCACATCTGAAGCAACTTTGACCGTCAATACTGTCCCACTGACACATCGGATATCCTCTCTCACGTCTGATGCAACTTTGACTGTCAATACTGTCCCACTGACACGTCTGATGTCATCTCTCACGTCTCATACAACTTTGACTGTCAATACTGCTCTACTGACACAACTGAGGTCATCTCTCACATCTGATGCAACTTTGACTTTCAATACTGTCCCACTGACACATCTGATGTCATCTCTCACATGTGATGCAACTTTGACTGTCAATACTGTCCCACTGACACATCGGATGTCCTCTCTCACATCTGATACAACTTTGACTGTCAATACTGTCTCACAGACACATCTGATATTATCTCTCACATCTGATGTACTTTGACTGTCAATACAGTCCCACTGACACATCTGATGCAACTTTGACTGTCAATACTGTCATACTGTCCCATTGACATATCCGTTATTTCTCACATCTGATGCAACTTTGACTGTCAATATTGTCCCACTGACACATCTGATGTCAACTTTCACATCTGATGCACCTTTGACTGTCAATACTGTCTAATTTACACATCTGATGTCATCTCTCTCATCTGATGCAACTTTGACTGTCAATACTGTCCCACTTGCACATCTGATGTCAGCAGACAGCAGGCAATAAATGATAAATGATAAATGGGTTGTACTTGTATAGCGCTTTTCTACCTTCAAGGTACTCAAAGCGCTTTGACACTACTTCCACATTTACCCATTCACACACACATTCACACACTGATGGCGGGAGCTGCCATGCAAGGCGCTAACCAGCACCCATCAGGAGCAAGGGTGAAGTGTCTTGCTCAGGACACAACGGACATGACGAGGTTGGTACTAGGTGGGGATTGAACCAGCGACCCTCGGGTCGCGCACGGCCATTCTTCCACTGCGCCACGCCGTCCAATGTGACATTATATGTGTAAGTTGGATAGTATCAACAGTCAAAGTTGCATCAGACATGAGAGATAAGATCAGATGTGTCAGTAGGACAGTATTGATTATCAAAGTTGCATCGGATGTGAGAGATGACATGTCTCAAATCAGTTTTGCTCCAAAAACATTTTAGCCAGAGTCACAGGCACACGGGTAGCATTGTAATTATCGCCGCTTTTACTTTGAAAATCAAATTTTTGGTGTCTGCAAATTCTATTTACTGGTTATTTTTATGTTTGTCATTAAATATGAAATGAAAATTAAACCGTTTTTTTATTATTAGTCATTACTTTTCAACACCAAAAAAAAAAAAAAAATTTTATCATTTTTTTAATCCGCACTTGAAAATACAATTCAATCAAACCAGTCAATTTATGAAAAGAGAATTCAACTACCAAAACATACACTGATCACTTTTGTACACGTGACGTTTTAGGGACAAGCGGTCGTAAATGGATGTATTTGCAAATTTTCAAATTAGAAATAAAAAAAACTTTTCACATTGTCATTATTGGGTATTTTGTGTGGAATTTTGAGGACAAAAATTAATTTATTCCGTTTTGAAACAAGACTGTAACATATCATGTGTAAAAAGGTAAGCCCTTGGAGTACCAGCAGATGACTTTTACTCTTGTAATGTAAAATAACTAGCACGACGTGCAACCGTTAAAAATACGTCTTTATTCGAAGGAGGTTATTGAGGAATGCCTTTCATTAAACGAGTTTGTCAAGTAAAACTGTAAAATCTATTGGTCAATAATAACCTTCACAAACATCATGGCGTCATGCACCGTCAGGCAACAATTGAGCAATATTGCATTTGTGTAAAAAAAAAAGAGAAGAAGATACAATAATCAATGGCAACAAACAAGAGTGGGAATTCTTCGCCTGAGGCAACGTTGCATCACACATTAAGTCAGTAACAAACAGCATTGATGAAACGCCTGATGGACAATTAGCCAACAGCATCTTATTGACTACACAATCTTGAAAAAGCCTTTTCAGGAGTGGAACTACTGCTCAGTCTGCCTCCAGTCTTGCCTTTTCTTTGCCTTTTGTGGAGAATGCATATATGTTTAAGAGTTCTTTCTCTATTCATAGCCATGTTTGGATCAGCTAGTATTTTTCCTTTGTATATTCTACCAGTTTCTCTTGTCTTCAGAGGTCTGTTTAGTGTCTTAAACCATCGGAATGTGAATACAACCCCCAATTCTTCCTTATCAGTGTTACGAGAGGGAGAGGTGGGGGATTTCTCTGTGTGCAAGAAGTGGGCTCTTCCGTTTTGAGTGTTAGATCAACTAGAGTAGCTGATATGAATGTATTGATTAAGGTGATCTCCTGAAATGTCAGTAAAACTTGATAATATTCCTATTCTGTCTTGATGGTCCTTCTTACTCAGCATATATGTCATCAAAAGAACTTGGGATTGACCAGTAATTTAGATTCGCTGGGAGGAAGAGCTGGTCGACGCAACACTTTCCTCGCCTTAAACCCCAGTTTCTCATGTCCTGGGATTAACTGTACATTAAGATTAAGATAAGTTTATTTCAAAAGGGACAATGCAATTTCATAAAACACATGACTACACATTGTTAAAAAAGCCAGAATTAGCCAGAAGGAAAGTTTTCATCTGTAGTCCCCTGGCCATGATGTAAAAAAGGCAGTAAATTTACAATTTCAAAGAAAAAGAGAGATAAAATAAAAATTTATAACAGCATCAAAACAGGCTCATCTTTTAGTGCACATCTGATGTCATCGCTCACGTCTGATGCAACTTTGACAGTCAATACTGTCCCACTGACACATCGGATGTCATCTCTCACATCTGATGCAACTTTGACTGTCAATACTGTCCCACTGACACATCTGATGTCATCGCTCACATCTGATGCAACTCTGACTGTCAATACAGTTCCACTGACACATCTGATGTCTCTCACATTTGATGCAACTTTGACTGTCAATACTGTCCCACTGACACATCGGATGTCATCTCTCACATCTGATGCAACTTTGACTGTCAATACTGTCCCACTTACACATCTGATGTCATCTCTCACTTCTGATGTAACTTTGACTGTCAATACTGTCCCACTGACCCAACTGATGTCATCTCTCACATCTGATGCAACTTTGACTGTCAATACTGTCCCACTGACACATCCGTTATCTCTCACATCTGATGCAACTTTGACTGTCAATACTGTCCCACTGACACATCTGATGTCATCTCTCACATCTGATGCAATTTTGACTGTTAATACAGTCCCACTGACACATCTGTTATCTCACATTTGATGCAACTTTGATTGTCAATACTGTCCCACTGACACATCTGATGTCATCTCTCACATCTGATGCAACTTTGATTGTCAATACTGTCCCACTTACACATCGGATGTCCTCTCTCACATCTGATGCAACTTTGACTGTCAATACTGTCCCACTGACACATCTGAGGTCATCGCTCACATCTGATGCAACTTTGACTGTCAATACTGTCCCACTGACACATCCGTTATCTCTCACATTTGATGCAACTTTGACCGTCAATACTGTCCCACTGACACATCTGATGTCATCTCTCACATCTGATGCAACTTTGATTGTCAATACTGTCCCACTTACACATCGGATGTCCTCTCTCACATCTGATGCAACTTTGACTGTCAATACTGTCCCACTGACACATCTGAGGTCATCGCTCACATCTGATGCAACTTTGACTGTCAATACTGTCCCACTGACACATCCGTTATCTCTCACATTTGATGCAACTTTGACCGTTAATACTGTCCCACTGACACATCTGATGTCATCTCTCACATCTGATGCAACTTTGATTGTCAATACTGTCCCACTTACACATCGGATGTCCTCTCTCACATCTGATGCAACTTTGACTGTCAATACTGTCCCACTGACACATCTGAGGTCATCGCTCACATCTGATGCAACTTTGACTGTCAATACTGTCCCACTGACACATCCGTTATCTCTCACATTTGATGCAACTTTGACCGTCAATTCTGTCCCACTGACACATCGGATGTCCTCTCTCACATCTGATGCAACTTTGACTGTCAATACTGTCCCACTGACACATCTGATGTTATATTTCAAATCTGATGCAATTTTGACCGTCAATACTGTCCCACTGACACATCTGAGGTCATCTCTCACATCTGATGCAACTTTGACTGTTAATACTGTCCCACTGACACATCTGTTATCTCTCACATTTGATGCAACTTTGACTGTCAATACTGTCCCACTGACACATCGGATGTCCTCTCTCACATCTGATGCAACTTTGACCGTCAATACTGTCCCACTGACACATCTGATGTTATATTTCAAATCTGATGCAACTTTGACTGTCAATACTGTCCCACTGACACATCTGAGGTCATCCCTCACATCTGATGCAACTTTGACCGTCAATACTGTCCCCCTGACACATCTGTTATCTACATCTGTTATCTCTCACATTTGATACAACTTTGACTGTCAATACTGTCCCACTGACACATCGGATGTCCTCTCTCACATCTGATGCAACTTTGACTGTCAATACTGTACCACTGACGCATCTGATGTTATATTTCAAATCTGATGCTACTTTGACAGTCAATACTGTCCCACTGACACATCTGAGGTCATCTCTCACATCTGATGCAACTTTGACAGTCAATACTGTCCCACTGACACATCTGTTGTATTTAAAATCTGATGCAACTTTGACCGTCAATACTGTCCCACTGACACATCTGAGGTCGTCTTTCACATCTGCTACAACTTTGACTATCAATACTGTCCCACTGCCACATCGGAGGTCATTTTTCACGTCGGATGCAACTTTGTTTGTCAATACTAGGCGTTGATAACATGACATCATTTTCTCCTTGTTTATTTCTGAAAAACTTTTGGATTTACTGTAACACTGATGAATGATATGCTAAACATGCATTTGTAAAAATAAAGGCTTCCACTCTATTAGCTGCCTCCCCAAATCTACGCTTGAGATTCATCCGGCCACTAAATGAGTACGTATGGTATTTATCTTCGTGAAAACTGCGCATCTAAGCCTTGCTGAAACCCCTCCCCCCCACTTCATTCATTTATTTTGTGTCGCCCCTGCAGGCAAAAAGCAGGGCGCAGCATTGTTGAGGAGGCGGAGCCCTGCACGTCACTTGCTGCACAACACTGCTAGTCACGTCGCAGCGCGTCAGCGTGTGTACCTTTTCTGTGTTTTTTACACTTTGGAAAAGTGCTAACTCAACATGAGTCCCGGAAAGACAACAGACCAGCGTGGAAAGAAGAAGGGAATGGCAGTAGATTAAATTTTTTTTTAAATTAAATAATATATGCAAGGAGTACATTAATGGCGCTCACAAGTATGGAAGAATTGACAAAACAGGTTTCGTACCACGGCAAGTTTTAATTGTGATGAGACAGGACTTTTCTGGAAAAAGATGCATATATATATATATATATATATATATATATATATATATATATATATATACACATGTGTGTGTGTGTGTGTGTGTGTGTATATGTATATGTATGTATGTAAATATATATGTGTGTATATATATAGATATCTATATATACATATATATGTAAATGTATAGATTTAGATATATATACACATATATTTACATATATACATATATATGTATATGTATATATGTGTGTGTATATATGTGTGTATATGTACATATGTATATGTATATATGTGTGTGTGTGTATAAATTTAAAAAAAAAAATATATATATATACACATATATATATATATATATATATACATACATATATATATACATACACATATATATATACATATATATATATATATATATATATATATATATATATATATATATATATTTTTTTTTTTTATTTATTTATTTATACACACACACATATATACATATACATATGTACACATATATACATATATACACACACATATATACATATATATATAAGTATTAAATGTTTGGGTAAAATTGTATTCAACAAAACCAGTTTTCTTTTAAGTAATATAGAAATTTATCACAGCTGTTTTTTGTATTTTATGGAGGAATATAGTTAATCATAGAACTGGCTTCCAATGTTATTAAAAAAGTATTGAATTTGAATCGAATCATTACCCCAAGAATCAAATTGAATCGAATCTTGTGGTGCCTAAAGATTCACAGCTTTCTCTCTCTCTCTCTAGCACCTTATTGAAGTTGTAAGGGAGTGAGGTCTGGCCCCCGTGACACTAGGGCCGCAATCAACAACCCGCGGCCCTGTGGCTCTTTAGTGCCACCCTAGTGGCTCCTTGGAGCTTTCTCAAAAGTGTATGAAAACGGAAAAAATGAGGGGGAAAAAAATATATTTTTGTTTTAATTTGGTTTCTGTAGGAGGACAAACATGACACAAACCTTCCTAATTCTTAGAAATCCCACTGTTTATATTGAACATGCTTCACTGATGAGAGTATTTGGCCAGTGTGGTTTTGTACTGCTAGTTTCAGCAGTCCTTGAACTCACTGTAGTCTGTTTACATACACAACTTTCTCCGACGCTGCCACAGAAAGTTTTTTGCCACTCCTTCTTTGTCTCATTTTGTCCACCAAACGTTTTATGCTGTGCGTGAATGCACAAAGGTGAACTTTGTTGATTTTATTGACTTGTGTGGCGTGCTAATCAGACGTATTTGGTCAGTGAATGACTGCCAAGCTAATACATGCTAACATGCTATTTTGGCTAGTTGTATGTACATATTGCATCATTATTCCTCGTTTGTAGGTATATTTGAGCTCATTTAATTTCCTTGACTTATGTCCTCTGTGTATTTAATTTATATTTGCATGTCTCATGACACATTATCTGGATGTAATATTGGCTGCATTTCTCATAGTTGTTTGTGTGCCATGTTGTTCCAGACAACCCAGCTTGCAAAGATTGTAATAAATCCATCTAAACCAGTAATTTCCAGGAGTTCTCTCGCCCTCTGAGAAGTTTTACTAATGTTTTCCAATGTTGTAAAAATGTGTAGAATAAATATTACTTATCACTTATATAAGACTTTTAAAATAATTTGGATAGTAGGCTAATATCGCTAATATAGACACTTAATCATTTGTTGTCTTCATTATAACACTTATACAAGACTTTTTTTAAAGTCATTTTGATAGTAGGCTAATATAGTTAATATAGACACTTCTTTTCTTTCTTTCTTTCTTTAGTTTATTTCGAACATGAACACACTTACTACATCATAATACATCACACAATTTCATATCATTTCATTTTACATCATGCCCGAAAAGGAGTAGGAAGAAGCAAAGCTTATTTAATCCTACCCCTTTCCCACTTCAGAGCATTTACAAATATATAGAATCATTTACTGACCTTTTTATATAATAAAATAACATCTATGAATTAGTATACAACAGTTTTGTAATATGTAATTAATTAATTAATTCAGTCATTATTAACATACTGAGATGAAGAATATCTTATTTTCAATAAGGTTGAAAGTATTTCTCATAATTCTTCTTCTTTGTACTTTGTAAGCACTATTATTTTGAACAACCTCTTAAACTGGATCATATGAGTACAATTTTTAAATTCTTTACTTAATCCATTCCATAATTTAATTCCACATACTGATATGCTAAAAGTTCTAAGTGTTGTACGTGCATATAAATGTTTTAAATTATTTTTTCCTCTAAGGTTATATTTCTCCTCTTTAGTTGAGAAGAATTGTTGTACATTCTTTGGTAGCAGGTTATAGTTTGCTTTGTACATCATTTTAGCTGTTTAAAATTTTACCAAATCACCGAACTTTAATATTTTTGACTCAATAAATAAATGTTCTCTATATCCAACATTATGTATTATTCTAACTGATCTTTTTTGTAACACGGTTAGCGAATGTAGCGCACATTTGTAGTTATTTCCCCATATTTCTGCACAATAACTCAGATATGGTAACACTAGCGAGCAGTAGAGAATATGAAGTGATTTGTGGCCCAGGACATATTTTGCTTTATTCATTATTGAAATGTTTTTTGCCATCTTATGTTGTATGTTTTGTAAATGAGATTTCCAGTTCATTTGATCATCTATTAATACTCCCAAAAATCTAGTTTCTTTTACCCTTTCTATGTCTACTCCGTCTATTTGTATTTGTGTATGATGCTCTTTTCTACTATTACCAAATAGCATTATTTTAGTTTTACTGAGATTCATTTCTTCTGTTATTATTTGTAATATCTTCTGTGTGCTCTCTCCTGAACAGGAAGCAGTTGTGTCGTCTGCAAATAAAACTAACTTTAATTCCTTCGTAACCTTACAAATGTCGTTTATATAAAGATTAAACAATCTTGGTCCCGGTATTGATCCCTGGGGTACACCACAGGATATATCTAGCCGTGTTGACATATTTTCACCCATCTTCACATATTGCTTCCTGTTGGTTAAATAACTTCTTACCCAATTCAAGACCAAACCTCTGATGCCAAATCGTTCTAATTTTCGTATTAAAATATCATGATTAATGTGTTGTCTTCATTATAACACTTATATAAGACTTTTAAAATCATTTTGATAATAGTTTAATATAGGACTCTCACACTATTATGTTAGATCCACTATGGACTGGACTCTCACACTATTATGTTAGATCCACTATGGACTGGACTCTCACTATTATGTTAATAATAATAATAATAACTGGGATTTATATAGCGCTTTTCTAAGTACCCAAAGTCGCTTTACATGTAGAACCCATCAAACATTCACACCTGGTGGTGGTAAGCTACTTTCATAGCCACAGCTGCCCTGGGGTAGACTGACGGAAGCGTGGCTGCAATTTGCGCCAACGGCCCCTCCGACCACCACCTATCATTCATCATTCAATTCACCGGTGTGAGTGGCACCGGGGGCAACGGGTGAAGTGTCCCGCCCAAGGACACAACGGCAGCAATTTTTGGTAAGAGGCGGGGAGCGAACCTGCAACCCTCAGGTTTCTGGCACGGTTGCTCTACCCACTACGCCATGCCGCCCATGTTAGATCTACTATGGACTGGACTCTCACACTATTATGTTAGATCCACTATGGACTGGACTCTCACACTATTATGTTAGATCCACTATGGACTGGACTCTCACACTATTATGTTAGATCCACTATGGACTGGACTCTCACTATTATGTTAGATCCACTATGGACTGGACTCTCACACTATTATGTTAGATCCACTATGGACTGGACTCTCACTATTATGTTAGATCCACTGTGGACTGGACTCTCTCTCACTATTATGTTAGATCCACTATGGACTGGACTCTCTCTCACTATTATGTTAGATCCACTATGGACTGGACTCTCACTATTATGTTAGATCCACTATGGACTGGACTCTCACACTATTATGTTAGATCAACTATGGACCCGACTCTCACACTATTATGTTAGATCCACTATGGACTGGACACTCACAATATTATGTTAGATCCACTATGGACTGGACTCTCACTATTATGTTAGATCCACCATGGACGGGATTCTCACTATTGTGTTAGATCCACTATGGACTGGACTCTCACACTATTATGTTAGATCAACTATGGAATGGACTCTCACACTATTATGTTAGATCCACTATGGACTGGACTCTTACAATATTATGTTAGATCCACTATGGACTGGACTCTCACTATTGTGTTAGAGCCACTATGGACTGGACTCTCACTATTATGTCAGATCCACTATGGACTGGACTCTCACTATTATGTTAGATCCACTATGGACTGGACTCTCACACTATTATGTTAGATCCACTATGGACTGGACTCTCACAATATTATGTTAGATCCACTATGGACTGGACTCTCACTATTATGTTAGATCCACTATGGACTGGACTCTCACACTATTATGTTAGATTCACTATGGACTGGACTCTCACACTATTATGTTAGATCCACTATGGACTGGACTCTCACACTATTATGTTAGATCCACTATGGACTGGACTCTCACTACTATGTTAGATCCACTATGGACTGGACTCTCACACTATTATGTTAGATCCACTATGGACTGGACTCTCACTATTATGTTAGATCCACTATGGACTGGACTCTCTCTCACTATTATGTTAGATCCACTACGGACTGGACTCTCACTATTATGTTAGATCCACTATGGACTGGACTCTCACTATTATGTTAGATCCACTATGGACTGCACTCTCACTATTATGTTAGATCCACTATGGACTGGACTCTCACTATTATGTTAGATCCACTATGTACTGGACTCTCTCTCACTATTATGTTAGATCCACTACGGACTGGACTCTCACTATTATGTTAGATCCACTATGGACTGGACTCTCACTATTATGTTAGATCAACTATGGACTGGATTTTCACATTATTATGTTAGATCCACTATGGGGCGGGGGGGGGGGGGGGGGGGGGGGGGGCTCTGTACCGAGGATACACACATTCATATGCATATACACACACATACTCTTAACATACAAATATATATACACATATAGACACACACATTCATATGCATATGAACAAGGGGATGGGTGAAATGCAGAGGGTAATTTCACCACACCTAGTGTGTGTGTGACTATCAGTGGTACTTTACACACACACACACACACATTCATATACACACACATATTCATATACACACATATATATATATATATATATATACACACACACATATTCATTCCTATACAGAAAACACACAAACACACATTTATATATATATGATTCACTGTTAAAAGTGTCCCTTAATGAAAAGGAGTTTGTCTCGCAGCAGAATGTGGACCCCGCCTGTTTGACACGAACACAAAAGTGGGGGCCGAGGGCTGAGACAAAGGCTGAAGGTGAGATTTAAGACTCCACCTTAGGTCTACAGGTGAATCACAGAAGTCACTTCCTGCCAGCCAATGTTCCAGAATGTGAAGAAAAATGCATCTGTTGAAAAAAGTCATGCTGGTCCTAGAAAAGGTGAAACCTTGAGTGAGGTCTTGGGTCAGTGAAGAGCTTAAGTAGAAAAAAATGGCCCCGCTTGGAGTGAGGACCTTCCACAAAGAGGGGCCACTGGGTGAGAGGATTATACCACGCAATGGCGGACCCCAAATGGACAATCTGGGGTTAAGCTTCAGGTGTTGATATGAAAATGGTCACATTTATTCTGTGGTTGACCCTCACCTTTGACCTTTCTGTGAGCGTGCAGCTCTTGATCAAATCAATAATAATCACTTCCTGTACTCGTTAGACTGGAACTGCAAGAATCTAAGTCCTCCAAGGACGTACACTTTGAAATCTGGCATAACTTGAGGGAGAAGTCGCACAAAAGTCCGTGTTTGGAACAGCCAACTGTATTTTAAAATGAATAACGCACATTGTTTGGCTTTTTCTTTGGCTTTTGGATAAAAAAGTGATTTTTCATCATTTAGGCAAGCTGACATCCTTATTTTATGTCCCTGTTATGGCTGAAAACTGTCTGAGGGTTTCATGCCGGTCAGTATAGATATTTGTTGATTTTTTTATGACTTATTGTATGGAAAACAAGGACCAGGAGAGAAATATGACACTGTGGAGGGAGAGTGTGATCAGCGCGCTGGCAGGAGCAAAGCTCAACACCTCTGCCGATGGTGTTGACGGCGAGACACAGCTGGCAGGTGATTAGATTTCACAGGTGGTACGTGGTAATCTAATCATCTGTTGTCTTTAACAGTGAGCGGCCGGGAGCGGAGAGGGAGAGAGGATACGGACGTGGCTGAGAGGTCACGTTCTACTGGAGAAAAAACTTGTGTTAAAACAATTGTTCATTAAAACCTGCACGCTTGCGACTTCCACAGACACGTAAACATTTTAATTTGAAATGAACTTCCTCTGCTTGTAGTCCCTCAGCAATGAATTCAAACAGGACAGGAAATGTCAACACAAGCGTGAAAAAGTTGACCATTTTGTTTACATTAACAACAAGCTCTTAAAATGAAGGTAAAAAATAAGGAATATGTAAGAAATGCTTCATAAAGTGTAAGAAAATAAATAAACAGTATTCTCTGCGGCAGTGACGTGCAGTCTTTCATCATGGAAAGAAAAAACATGTAAAAAGAAAACATTTTTATTAAATTGTTATATGTATCCAGTGATTATACTATAAAGTTATTTTCCATTTAACTTCACCAGTTTTAGATTATTTTTATTCAAAATCGCTGAATTTTCACATTTGCCGTTCAAATACTGAGAAGAGACGGTGCGGTGAACAGCAGCCAGTTGAGGCACGTCACTCAGTTGTGCCTCAACATGGATTGCGGACTCGTTAACTGCTGGCTTGCTGTGCAGTGAGACCGTATTGCTATATGAATTATATTATACATTTCCATAGTTTAGTTAGCTGAGGTATATAATGTACAGTGTATTTTGTCAACAACTGTATGTGTGTAACGTATTTCTTGTGCTAAGCGATCATAAAACGGCTGCAAAAGCCGCACTGGCTGAGGCTCCAGTAATCCCGCCTCCTGCACCCCCGCCGTAGATTGCAACCCCTGACGGGAGTGTTATATCAACTAAAGCCCACACTTAAAATTTCCACGTGCAAGATTGAATCTATTTAAAAAAGTTATTTCATAAGAAGCCAAAACGTGCAAAAACAATAATGTTCGTGTTGGAGGAGTTATGAATGACTGCAGGGCCACAACATTAGGTACACCTGCAGAGTGCAGGTGTACCTAATTCACAACTCCTCCAACACAAACATTATTGTTTTTGCACTTTTTGGCTTCTTATTAAATAACTTTTGTAACCTATTTTTATGGGCTTTCCTCTTTGTGATGTTAAGTTCCTGTTATGCGCTGTTATACAGTATATGCCTTGAGCTCTTATTTTGAAGGCGCTAAGAGCGGAAGTGATGACACGTTGGAGTGGAGCGGAAGTTTTTGAAAGAAGGTAAATAAAGTGGTCCTTGTGTAAACTGGAGCCTCCGTGTTTGTTATTTTGTAGTTTCATACAGTATAGGTGACATTTATAAACCCTCGGTTACATTTTTTTAAATAGATTCAATCTTGCACGTGGAAAGTTTAAGTGAGGGCTTTAGTTGATATAACACTCCCGTCAGGGGTGCATTAATCCAGCACAACAGCGGCGAATGGACTTAAATTATAAGTAAAGGTAAGACCATAATAACGTTTTTTTTTTATTAAATGTGCTTTTTTGTGTGCTACAGTTTGTATGTGTAAAGTTAAAGTTAAGTTAAAGTACCAATGATTGTCACACACACACTAGGTGTAATGAAATTTGTCGTCTGCATTTGACTCATCCCTTGATCACCCCCTGGGAGGTGAGGGGAGCAGTGGGCAGCAGCGGCGCCGCGCACGGGAATAATTTTTGGTGATTTAACCCCCAATTCCAACCCTTGATGCTGAGTGCCAAGCAGGGAAGAATGCTGGTATGAGCTTTTAAACATAACCCGTTAACTGCTGCCAATCAAATGGTGAATAAGATACACTGTAAAAACTCTTTCAGTGGTATTGTCCATTCTACTTTATTTTTAAAAGTAGATTTATTCCAATAAATCAATTTATTTTTATTTTTAGAGTTTTTGAGTTATCTATATGTAAAAAGTGTGAATGTTTTCGTAACTTAATTTTTTATGTGATAAAATTAATTTTATTGGACTTCCAACATAAATTGATTTAGCAAAACTCAGTTCAAAGGTTTATATCAGACCTAAAACGTCAGGACCCGCCCACCTGCATGCAGCTGTGGAAGAACAAGCCCAGACACGTTTCTTCACGGAGAACAAGGAAAACACTTGACAGAACTCATGTAAGTAACAATTTATATTGTTCAAAGTCAGTATTTGCCAGGATTTAAATGTATACATTTTCAAAAGCATGGTTCAATGTTATATTTAGTTTACTACTTTTCCCGCCGACCGCCATTTCGAATGTGCTCTTACCTCCAACAGCTCATTAACTTCAACCAAACATTGTTTATAGCTGTGAAGTTTATAATTAGCGTTTTCTTTGCGTGGTAGTTTAATATTTTATTCTTCAGTTTATAAGCAGCCACATTAAAGCTGCTTAACTAGCTTGCATTCAAAGTTGCTAGCAGCTAGCTAGGTACACTTGACAGAGCTATCTGAAGTCCCCTCAGACCTGCTGTCCATGCACACTCCTAGGCAAAACGCTACTCTTGTAAGAATAACACTCATTGTGTAAGTCTCAATCTCAACATCCCCCCCCCCCCTAAAAAATCTCACCAGTAGTCACCATTTAAAGGGTAAATTTTCAAATTTTTCTTCCGTGGGGGCATGCCCCCAGACCCCCTACTGTTGCTAGGTTACCAACTTAGACCACCGTGGCTACAAAAAAATCTAGAGGAAATACTGCAAATGAGTATATTAGGGTGTAAAAAAAACAGATATAAAGGGCTCTCATCAGGCTTATATATCCAAGAGGTTAGACATGAACCATAACTTGTCTTTTTTGTTCTCTCTCTCCAATGACAGATGGGATGGCCCTGTAGTTGTGCAGCACTGTTGTACCAACCAAGAGTGACATTTTAAAGCATTACAGACTGCACCATGGGACCTTTGGACACAGCCATTCCTTGCATTGCATTCATGTAGGTTGCCCATGCTCTTATACATCCCTTTGCTCTCATCTGTCAAGATGCTAGACTTCTCCTCTCTGACACCACCGCCAGAGAGTCTAGCTCCACTCCCACCACGTTACAGGCCTTCTCTACCAACTTGTCCAGTCTGTTTGCGTCCCTCGCTCTCAGCCCGCTGCCCCAGCAGGCCACGGCGTACAAGAAGGCGCCTGCCACCACCGACTCGTAGAATATCTTCTATTCTATTCTATTATCATTCTATTTTTCCTGACCAAGTTTCCATTGTGACTTGGACATGACATACTAGACTCACTTTTTGCCTGAAAATGTATACTAATACCCTTAATATCAGTAATGGTCAACATTTGCTGTCTTACAGATTAATGAAGCGTTCCGAAGGTGCACTGCTGTTCCACTGGAATCAACATTTATGTCCCAACTGGACAGGTACACTCCAAAACTCCTGGAGCTCTTCAGTGCAAAAGGAGGAGTGACTGCAGCGCATCAAGAACTTGTTGATGGAACTGACACAGGTGGGTTAAAAGTGGTTTAAAAGTTTAAACTGAATCTGTAATCATGCTCTAATAACGGTATCACAGATTTGGAGTAAAATTGCCAACAAAATTCATTTATTTATTATTCTTCTCTTAACTCTAGGACCCAAGTGCCTCTGCAGTGAAGAAGAGAAATGTGACTGTGAGATGCCTCATAGAGTACGTGGGAGAGAGTGGACAGGAGCTAATCTCTGACTACTGTAAGTATTGTTTAAAAGCAGGTTTGGATCCGTCTGATGTACAAGCTTAAATTGGGTTTACTTTTATGTGAACTGACTGAACCAGCACTTGTCAGGTGGAGGTCCAGCATGCAGCTAGTTGGCAAGAGACCCAGGATAGCCAATTAGCATAGCACCACATAGTGATGCCTTTCTGTCTCGTGTTTCTGTTTGCCCTAAAAAAACAATGCAAACAAAAAAATACTCCCCTTAAACAAGCATTAAAACATTTACTCTCTCTCTCTCTCTCTCTCTCTCTCTCTCTCTCTCTCTCTCTCTCTCTCTCTCTCTCTCTCTCTCTCTCTCTCTCTCTCTCTCTCTCTCTCTCTCTCTCTCTCTCTATATATATATATATATATATATATATATATATATATAACATATTACTGTTTGTTTGTTTGTTTTAATTTCTGGTGGTTCTATTCAGGTTTTTTATATGCAAATTAGAAATGCCAATAAGAAACATGTGGCTGGAAATGCATCTATTGTACCAAGTTTAATGTGCAAGATCTCAAATTAGAATTCAAAAGTTTTCAAAATGGTCATCACAAAAGTAATCATTATCTGAATTAAATCATACAACTTATATTACTGTAAATATAAAATTAGATGTTTGTTTTTTTAATTACTGTTTTTGTATCTCAAAGGGAACTGCAGAGACCGCTGTTCATGAGGACCTGGAAATGAAGAATATGAGCATCTACATCTGTCGTGAGCCAAATGCAGTAGGAATCATCATTGAGGGAGTACCAGTCCTTACTCATCTTGGAAACCTGGTCAAAGCATGCTGCCTACTTCTGGGGTTGACGTATGCACTTAATCTTGAGTATCCATCCAAACTTTCCAAAACATTTGAGGTGTTTCAAAGACTTTTTGTGGGACTTGACACACTGCGCCCAAAACCAACCCCCAAATTCATGACTCTCAAAAACAAGCTTCTAGCTTAGGCAGTGAGCCATGACTGTCAGCTTGCACTTTTGAACAGCTATTTTCTTGTGTCTGTTCAAAATCATTATACATTGTTCATTGAGTGGAATTCTTCAGAATGTTGTAACGGTTTGTCCTGTTCAGGTTTTATACAAAGCTCCAGGTCATCGTTTCTGGTGTGTAAATTAAGTTTTTTTTATGTTTTATACACACTAAATTGCCCCACTGTGAAGCTCCAGCTGGTCAGAAGGAGGAATCTGTGAGTTGTTTAAGTTAAAATGTTTCAAAATATACACACTGAAAGACACTACAGTGAAGGTGTTCTGCTTGTGAATTGTTACAGAAGTACAGATAATCTTAATGTTAAATTGTTTTAGCAAGAAACTGTACTGTGAATGTTCTAAGTAAAACTTGAGATGCTGAGGTCATGCATTCTTTTATGCACTAAATACTGATGTTCTTGACTGTTAATACTGTCCAGCTTATTGACAGGTTTGGATATGGCTTGTGAAAATGTTTTAATATGTATACGGTTAAAAAAAAGAAAACTACTGTGAAGGTGTTCTATACAGCACTTTAAAAAGTTGAGGTCATGCATTCTTGTATAATATGGATGTTGACTGTTAAACTGTCCAGCTCATTGCCACTGTTTTTATATGGTAATGATTTAATAAAGGTTGGAATTTGATATGTCTTGATTTTTTTATTATTATTCTAAGTAATTATTTTAAGCAGTTTCCATTTTCAAAACAATGAAAGGGTAAGTTGGTCAAAATTAATAAAATTGAGTACAAAAATTATTTTTTCATTTAAATGTTACTTATTTTAATTAAGTCTTGTGTGTTTAATATGCTGATGTTTTTTACATTGATTTTACTAAATTTCTTGGCTTTTTCTGTAAATGCAACTTAATCTTTTTGCATAAATCGAAATGCATATTATTAAGTTCTACTTACTCAAAATACCAATTAGTTGACTAAACTAACAAAAATTGCTTGGAAAATGTTGCCTTATTTTTATTGAGTTCGATCTAGGCAACAGTTTTTACAGTGTACTCTTTAGGGTTCATATGTTTGTAAATCTGACTGTGATGAAGTCAGTGCCTCACCAGCCATCAACCTCACCGCACGTCACTGCTCTGCGGGTAGTTTCAGCTGTGTAACATTTATTTGGTATGTTATTCTTATGCAAGTATGGAAATTAATTTATGCTACGCAGTAATTATTCAGATATTGTAACAAATTATTTTTTATTTTAAAGTAGCACATTTGTTTTTCTTTTGTTTATGCACTCCTACACTTTAGTTCCTACCTGTTTCCATATACCCAAATAGGGAACGGACGAGGGCAGAAAAAAAAAAAAAAAAAAGGGTGCAAGGTGCAAGGACTACGTTTTGCTTGGAAAAATCCAAAAAAGTGCCCCACTGTTAGGTGACTTCTCCTCTTTTATCCACAATTTCTTCATTTTGACTTTCTCTTCTCACTCCATGCAAAGAATCAAGCGCCAGACAACAAGATAACGCAACCAAACTTCATTCTGTCACGTGATTGGCTGTTGGCGTGTCCTTCCCACTGATCACTTCCTGTTTTGCTGGGTTATATACATACATAAACACACATCCTTTCATCGGATACATTGATGTCGATTACATGTCTATCGAGATATATATTGATATTGTATCATCGACCCAGTACTAGTCCCAGTACTCGTCCCAGTACTAGTCCCAGTACTAGCAGAGTGTTTTCCTATTTTAGTGTGAGTGATTACACGTGTCCGACATTGCAGAGTTTTAAATGCCTGATGCAACTTTGCCTTCATCATTACATCAAAGACTGGCAATCTCAAAACATACTGACTGTAATTGGACTTGTTAATGTAACCATGGCAACAACCTGACCCTGGAACACGACTGCTTTTATTTTCCTTATTTTTTTCCCCCCGGGAACAACAATTCCAGTATCTTGACAAACCGTATCAGCATCCTGGGTTGTGTTGCAAAAGTTTGGTGTGCATTGTCACTTTAAATTCTCCTCAAGACTTAACTGGCTGGCATTGGGGGCGTCGTCATCGTCTTCATCATCATCATCATCATTAGGTGTCAGTCAAAACTATGATGCAAGTTGTTTCTTCCCTTGGCCACATGTTATTGCATACTATTGCACAGCAAACATCAACATTAGACTCAAAGAGCTCTTCAGGGTTACAAAGTAACTAAATACAAATACTCTGTTATTATACTTAAGTATATTGTTTGTGCATCCATCCATCCATCCATCTTCTTCCGCTTATCCGAGGGTGGGTCGCGGGGGCAGCAGCCTAAGCAGGGAAGCCCAGACTTCCCTCTCACCAGCCACTTCGTCCAGCTCTTCCCGGGGGATCCCGAGGCGTTCCCAGGTCAGCCGGAGACAAAGTCTTCCAACGTGTCCTGGGTCTTCCCCGTGGCCTCCTACCGGTCGGACGTGCCCTAAACACCTCCCTAGGGAGGCTTTCGGGTGGCATCCTGACCAGATGCCCGAACCACCTCATCTGGCTCCTCTCGATGTGGAGGAGCAACGGCTTTACTTTGAGCTCCCCCCGAATGACAGAGCTTCTCACCCTATCTCTAAAGGAGAGCCCCGCCACCCGGCGCAGGAAACTGATTTCGGCCGCTTGTACCCGTGATCTTGTCCTTTCGGTCATAACCCAAAGCTCATGACCATAGGTGAGGATGGGAACGTAGATCGACCGGTAAATTGAGAGCTTTGCCTTCCGGCTCAGCTCCTTCTTCACCACAACGAATCGATACAGCGTCCGCATTACTGAAGACGCCGCACCGATCCGCCTGTCGATCTCACGATCCACTCTTCCCTCACTCGTGAACAAGACTCTGAGGTACTTGAACTCCTCCACTTGGGGCAGGGTCTCCTCCCCAACCCGGAGATGGCACTCCACCTTTTTCCGGGCGAGAACCATGGAGTGCTGATTCTCATCCCAGTCGCTTCACACTCAGCTGCGAACCGGTCTAGTGGGAGCTGAAGATCCTGGCCAGATGAAGCCATCAAGACCACATCATCTGCAAAAAGCAGAGACCTAATCCTGCAGCCACCAAACCGGATCCCCTCAACGCCTTGACTGCGCCTAGAAATTCTGTCCATAAAAGTTATGAACAGAATGGGTGACAAAGGACAGCCTTGGCGTAGTCCAACCCTCACTGGAAACGTGTCCTACTTACTGCCGGCGATGCGGAACCAAGCTCTGACACTGATCATACAGGGAGCGGACCGCCACGATCAGACAGTCCGATACCCCATACTCTCTAAGCACTCCCCACAGGACTTCCCGAGGGACACGGTCGAATGCCTTCTCCAAGTCCACAAAGCACATGTAGACTGGTTGGGCAAACTCCCATGCACCCTCAAGGACCCTGCCGAGAGTATAGAGCTGGTCCACAGTTCCACGACCAGGACGAAAACCACACTGTTCCTCCTGAATCCGAGGTTCGACTATCCGGCGTAGCCTCCTCTCCAGTACACCTGAATAAACCTTACCGGGAAGGCTGAGGAGTGTGATCCCACAATAGTTAGAACACACCCTCCGGTTCCCCTTCTTAAAGAGAGGAACCACCACCCCGGTCTGCCAATCCAGAGGTATGTTTGTGCATATCTGTCCTTCGTTATTCATCATTCTGACAATTCACTCCAGCAGCACTGAGAGCGGACTCAGCCGAACTGCTAATGTTGCAATTTTCAATGCCAACAAAGAAATTGACTCAAAAAAACGCTCCACTTTTCCCAAAATACTAATCTACATTGACTATGCTATTGACATGCTACTAAATTAGCATCAACGATTTTACATGGCAATCTAAATGTGTTAATGAAAACTACAACTGAGATGCACGTTACAAACAGGTGGGGTGTAATTTTACAATACAGTGCTAACACTTTGTAGGGCGCAACAGACGGCACAGACTGAACTGATCAACACCGTAAACTACACACTACTGCCTGTTCCTGACCGCTCCTTCCCTGCCATGTCTGGTGTTGGCTCCGCCATCAGTGTGTGAATGTAGAGCGCTTTGGGTGTCCTTCCAGGTTGAGTGAAGAACTATATAAATACAGACCATTTACCATGTCCTGAGTTGGTTTTGTTGTTGTTGTTGTTGTTCTTAGTTCAGTTTAAATTCATCTTACCAGCACTCAATCAATCAATCAATGTTTATTTATATAGCCCTATATCACAAGTGTCTCAAAGGGCTGCACAATTCACAACGACATCCTCGGTTCAGAGCCCACATAAGGGCAAGGAAAAACTCACAACCCAGTGGGATGTCAATATGAATGACTGAGAAACCTTGGAGAGGACCGCAGATGTGGGTGACCGGGGGATCACCCACATCTAGGGGGGACCGGATGCAATGGACGTCGAGTGGGTCCAGCATAATATTGTGAAAGTCCAGTCCATAGTGGATTTAACATTAATAGTGAGAGTCCAGTCCATAGTGTGGCCAGCAGGAGACCATCCCGAGCGAAGACGGGTCAGCAGCGCAGACATGTCCCCAACCGATGCACAGGCGAGCGGTCCACCCCGGGTCCCGACTCTGGACAGCCAGCACTTCATCCATGGCCACCGGACCTGTGCCCCCACTTCCACAAGGGAGAGGGGGGCAGAAAAGAAACGAAACAACAGATCATCTGGTCTAAAAAGGGGGTCTATTTAAAGGCTAGAGTATACAAACAAGTTTTCAAATGGGACTTAAATGCTTCTACTGAGGTAGCATCTCTAACTGTTACCGGGAGGGCATTCCATAGTACTGGAGCCCCAATAGAAAACGCTCAACAGCCCGCAGACTTTTTTTGGGCTCTGGGAATCACTAATAAGTGATTCCCTCTCCCACTCCTAGTCCATCTTTGTTTACATTCTTTTTGCACAGAGCACCTCAGCTCACACACTTATTTCTGTTTGATTCGTGTCTCCACCTGCTACTGCCACTAATCGGTTCTCTTTATATGTCCTTCCAAACCCTGCCAGGATTTTTGTTGGCTTCTTTGCTATACTTAGACTTCCTTGAAAATCATTGGAAATCATTTCCGTCACGCTAGGCTAAAGCCAAGTATGTTTGTGTGCCTCGTACTGGAATTAAACAAGCATTCTTTACCTGCAAGCTTCTTTTCCATCCCGGTGGACACGACCTTCGCAGACATGCAACGTCTTGGACTTGCAACTTAAAGTTTTACTTCCAAATGCGCTTTAAAACAAGATATAACAACCTGACAGCGGTTATAATCAGCCTGTTTTTAAATGTTGCGAAAAGAACCTAAGATTTTATTATCAAAAACAATTCATGTTTGTTAACCCATACTGCATCTTGCTGATTGTATTGTACCATCTGTCCCGGCAAGAAATCTGCGTTCAAAGAACTCCGGCTTATTAGTGATTCCCAGAGCCCAAAAAAAGTCTGCTGGCTATAGAGCATTTTCTATTCAGGCTCCAGTCCTCTGGATTGTCTCCCGGTAACAGTTAGAGATGCTACCTCAGTAGAAGCATTTAAGTCCCATCTTAAAACTCATTTGTATACTCTAGCCTTTAAATAGACCCCACTTTTTAGACCAGTTGATCTGCCGTTTCTTTTCTTTTCTACTCTGCCCCCCTCTCCCTTGTGGAAGGGGTGGCACAGGTCCGGTGGCCATGGATGAAGTGCTGGCTGTCCAGAGTCGGGACCCGGGGTGGACCGCTCGCCTGTGCATCGGTTGGGGACATCTCTGCGCTGCTGACCCGTCTCCGCTCGGGATGGTTTCCTGCTGACCCCACTATGGACTGGACTTTTACTATTATGTTGGATCCACTATGGACTGGACTCTCACTATTATGTTAGATCCACTATGGACTGGACTCTCACTATTAAGTTAGATCCACTATGGACTGGACTTTCACAATATTATGCTAGACCCACTCGACGCCCATTGCATCCGGTCTCCCCTAGAGTTTCTCATAGTCATTCACATTGACGTCCCACTGGGTTGTGAGTTTTTCCTTGCCCTTATGTGGGCTCTGAACCGAGGATGTTGTTGTGGCTTGTGAAGCCCTTTGAGACACTTGTGATTTAGGGCTATATAAATAAACATTGATTGATTGATTGATAAAGAAGTGAAAATTGGTCAGGTTAAGTACTGGTATCAGTTACCAGGTACCATATCAGTTAAAATGTGATGTACTTCTGATTAATTAAATCACGCTACTAACGATCTGGAAGCAATATCGACCTTGGTGGATACGATCGACCCTCAGGGCGGGAACCCAGAAAACACCAGAAAGGGGAGCGTGCAAAAACGAGAACGATCCAAGTCAATAGTCCAAACTAGATGAACAAGCTTTGGGTGAAACAAGAAACAAAAACAAATAAACAAGGTCTGATGATTGAGCACGAAAAAAAAAAAAAAAAAAGTACAAAATAACCGAAGCAAGACAATTTATAGTCGGACTCGATGTGTTGGAACGCAGAAGACAGATCCTTCGCCAACAGGTGAGTCTAGAGAGGCGGGGCTAATTGCAAACAGCTGTGCTCAATCACTCACCTTCCCCTGGGAACCATGGCAAGGGACACGGCAGAACAAAAACAGGGCAGCGAATTGGCCAGCAGGGGGCGGACATGTAACACTTGGTGTGGATACCATCGATATTTAGATGGATACTAATTTGTGGTTGTGGAAGCTCTCTTCCAGTGGGTCCTCCTGACCACCAAGCATTTCTAGGCGAGCCCGTTTCATAGTTTAAAATACAGTTTTATTTTGCGGATCAAGTGTCCGGGTTGCTTTTTAGCAATTGTCTTTTTCCGCTCTGGCTCTGGCTCGTGCTCTCCCTCCAGCTCCAACCACGTCTCTCCTCCCGGTTGCTGCTTATACAGAGCGGCAGGTGATTAGATAACAAGGCCCAGGTGAGCCATCTACGCACCTGTCGCTGACTTCGAGGCCGGTCCTGGCACACCCCGCCTCGCTGCAGGCCCGCAGGCCACGCCCCCCTCCACAGTGGTGATTATGAAGCAGTACGTAGTATTTTATTTGGAGATAAGTGTTCTTTTATGAGTTTGTGTGTGTCTTGGATTTTATAAATATTGGTAGTCCATTTGAAATCATTTTAGTTTTTAGTCGTATTTGTTGTACTTATCACTTCCGTTTTTACTTTATACTTACCTCAAGTTATACATTTCTGCATATCATACATTTTCCTGTAGTGAGGCGCTCATAATAGTTTTACTTCAGTAATGTTTCCAAGTACAAAACCCAAAACCACGTTGTGTAAATGGTAAATAAAAACAGAATACAATGATTTGCAAATCCTTTTAAACTTATATTCAATTGAATAGACTGCAAGATATTTAATGTTCGAACTGAGAAACTTAATTTTTTTTTTCAAATAATCATTAACTTAGAATTTTATGGCAGCAACACATTGCAAAAAAGTTGGCACAGGGGTATTTTTTACCACTGTGTTACATGGCCTTTCCTTTTAACAACACTCAGTAAACGTTTGGGAACTGAGGAGACAAACAAGGATGGGGCAAGGGCCTATAACAATCCAGATGGTTCTTTTTCTCTTTGTTCCGGAGGACACGACGTCCACAGTTTCCAAAAACAACTTCAAATGTGGACTCGTCAGACACCAGAACACTTTTACACACTGATGCTATGGTGGTGTTTCTGGGTGTTGTTGATAAATGGCTTTCGCGTTGCATAGTAGAGTTTCAACTTGCACTTACAGATGTAGCGACCAACTGTAGTTACTGACAG
Source organism: Nerophis lumbriciformis (assembly GCF_033978685.3). Taxonomy (NCBI): domain Eukaryota; kingdom Metazoa; phylum Chordata; class Actinopteri; order Syngnathiformes; family Syngnathidae; genus Nerophis; species Nerophis lumbriciformis. The sequence continues at coordinate 10,190,693 of NC_084560.2, forward strand.
TGGTTTTCTGAAGTATTCCTGAGCCCATGTGGTGATATCCTTTACACACTGATGTCGCTTTTTGATGCAGTACCGCCTAAGGGATCGCATTGCCGCTTACGTGCAGGGATTTCTCCAGATTCTCTGAACTTTTTGATGATAATACTGTCAGAATAATTGTATCTAAGTTATCACAAAACTTTGTGTTACATTGAGTTCAGCTCTCCCTGCGTGAGGACAAAAGCTGTCTTTGATCCTACCAAGCAAAAAGGCTTGTAAAACCCCACTGTGTAGGATGGGAAGTGACATGAGGGTGTCGGTTTATTTGATGTATTGTAATCCACAGGAAGATTTTGTCTTTACCCGAGATCTACAAAGCGGAGAGGAGGCAGGGCCTGACCTCCCTCCAGGCATATTTTCTTTGAACTGTTTTACGACCTTTTTTTAACTGTTTTGTAACCAAAGGCGATGGCTGTTTACGACCCCCCTCCCTTAGAAACTGCTGTTGCCATGTAATCAGGGAAAGTCCAAATAAAAGAGGAGGCGTACAATCTTTCGTCAGAGCGTGGGACGACACAGTACAAGGGTAAAAGGTCTACGCGTTTCTCCTCAATTGAGCTAAATTGAATTCTGTCTCTGTTTAATTCCTTGCTTCTTGTCTTGTTTAATTGATGTCATCAGTGTTTGAACCAGACAAATACGGACCGTAGATGGTGAAATCCCTAAATTCCTTGCAATAGCTGGTTGAGAAATGTTGTTCTTAAACTGTGGGACAAATTGCACACACATTTGTTGACAAAGTGGTGACCCTCGCCCCATCCTTGTTTGTGAATGACTGAGCATTTCATGGAAGCTGTTTTTATACCCAATCATGGCACCCACCTGTTCCCAATTAGCCTGTTCACCTGTGGGATGTTCCAAATAAGTGTTTGATGAGCATTCCTCAACGTTCTCAGTCTTTTTTGCCACTTGTGCCAGCTTTTTTGAAATGTGTTACAGGCATCAAATTCCAAATGAGCTAATATTTGCAAAAAAATAACAAACTTTTCCAGTTCGAACGTTAAGTATTTTATATTTCCAGTCTATTCAATTGAATATAAGTTGAAAAGGATTTGCAAATCATTGTATTCTGTTTTTATTTACGACTTACACAACGTCCCAAGTTCACTGGTTTTGTACTTTACATGAGACTGCCAAGACGCTACTCACAAAAAGTAACTGCTATTCAGCACTTTAGTGCAATTCCAGCCTGAACTTAATCTTTTGAGCGTACAACTTTCAGTACGTTTTACACAACATCATTGTGAGCTGTGCTGTTATGTTGCTGACCCCTCTTTCTCTGTTTTCTCTCCCCGCCCCGCGGAGATGCAAACAAACAAACAAACAAGGGCGCCTTTGGGAATATATCGCCAAGGGCCGACTGCGCTGCTTGCAACGTGACCCCAGAATGCAGAGACCAGAGACGGCGTGCAGGTAATACGATGTTGTGTTTTGCTCAAAACAAAAAAAACTATGCGGCTGGGAAGTGCAGGGATAGCAAACGTCCTTAGGTAGCGAGGAAAGGTTTTATTGTAATTTTTGTACCAAATAATACATTGCAAAAATTGGTCTGAATCAAGATTTTGTGTTGAATTGAGAATCGATTCTGAATCGAATTGACACCCTAATGCAGGGGTCGGCAACCACAAATATTGAAAGAGCCATATTGGACCAAAAGTACAAAAAAAAAGCAAATAAATAAAAAAGAGCCGCAAATAAATAAAAGTCTTATATAAGTGTTATAATGAAGGCTACACATGACGTAAGTGTCTATATTAGCTATATTAGCCTACTATCAAAATGATTTTAAAAGTCTTATATAAGTGTTATAATGAAGACAACACATGATGTAAGTGTCTATATTGGCTATATTAGCCTACTATCAAAATGACTTTAAAAGTCGCATATAAGTGTTATAATGAAGACAACACATGATGTAAGTGTCTATATTAACTATATTAGCCTTCTATCAAAATTACTTTAAAAAAAGTCTTGTATAAGTCTTATAATGAAGACAACAAATGATGTAAGTGTCTATATTAGCGATATTAGCCTACTATCAAAATGATTTTAAAAGTTTTATATAAGTGTTATAATGAAGGCTACACATGATGTAAGTGTCTATATTAGCTATATTAGCCTACTATCAAAATGACTTTAAAAGTCTTATATAAGTGTTACAATGAAGACAACAGGTTATGTAAGTGTCTATATTAGTGGATCTAACATAATATTGTGAGAGTCCAGTCCATAGTGGATCTAACATAATAGTGTGAGAGTCCAGTCCATAGTGGATCTAACATAATAGTGTGAGAGTCCAGTCCATAGTGGATCTAACATAATAGTGAGAGTCCAGTCCATAGTGGATCTAACATAATAGTGAGAGTCCAGTCCATAGTGGATCTAACATAATAGTGAGAGTCCAGTCCATAGTGGATCTAACATAATAGTGAGAGAGAGTCCAGTCCATAGTGAATCTAACATAATAGTGTGAGAGTCCAGTCCATAGTGGATCTAACATAATAGTGAGAGTCCAGTCCATTGTGGATCTAACATAATAGTGAGAGTCCAGTCCATAGTGGATCTAACATAATAGTGAGAGAGAGTCCAGTCCATAGTGGATCTAACATAATAGTGTGAGAGTCCAGTCCATAGTGGATCTAACATAATAGTGAGAGAGAGTCCAGTCCATAGTGGATCTAACATAATAGTGTGAGAGTCCAGTCCATAGTGGATCTAACATAATAGTGAGAGTCCAGTCCATAGTAGATCTAACATAATATTGTGAGAGTCCAGTCCATTGTGGATCTAACATAATAGTGAGAGTCCAGTCCATAGTGGATCTAACATAATAGTGAGAGTCCAGTCCATAGTGGATCTAACATAATAGTGAGAGTCCAGTCCATAGTGGATCTAACATAATAGTGAGAGTCCAGTCCATAGTGGATCTAACATAATAGTGAGAGAGAGTCCAGTCCATAGTGGATCTAACATAATAGTGTGAGAGTCCAGTCCATAGTGGATCTAACATAATAGTGAGAGAGAGTCCAGTCCATAGTGGATCTAACATAATAGTGTGAGAGTCCAGTCCATAGTGGATCTAACATAATAGTGAGAGTCCAGTCCATAGTGGATCTAACATAATAGTGAGAGTCCAGTCCATAGTGGATCTAACATAATAGTGAGAGTCCTGTCCATAGTGGATCTAACATAATAGTGAGAGAGAGTCCAGTCCATAGTGGATCTAACATAATAGTGTGAGAGTCCAGTCCATAGTGGATCTAACATAATAGTGTGAGAGTCCAGTCCATAGTGGATCTAACATAATAGTGAGAGTCCAGTCCATAGTGGATCTAACATAATAGTGAGAGTCCAGTCCATAGTGGATCTAACATAATAGTGAAAGTCCAGTCCATAGTGGATCTAACATAATAGTGAGAGAGAGTCCAGTCCATAGTGGATCTAACATAATAGTGAGAGTCCAGTCCATAGTGGATCTAACATAATAGTGAGAGTCCAGTCCATAGTGGATCTAACATAATAGTGAAAGTCCAGTCCATAGTGGATCTAACATAATAGTGAGAGAGAGTCCAGTCCATAGTGGATCTAACATAATAGTGAGAGAGAGTCCAGTCCATAGTGGATCTAACATAATAGTGAGAGTCCAGTCCATAGTGGATCTAACATAATAGTGTGAGAGTCCAGTCCATAGTGGGGCCAGCAGGAAACCGTCCCGAGCAGAGTGGAGTTTATACTCCAACAGGCTCCTTCAGCTTCCTTCCCGTACTGTGCGATTCAAGAACTCCTTCATTCCGCACTCCATCCAGCTGTATAATCACTCGCCATACAGCAATAGATGACATCTGTCTGTTACTTGTGTCAGGTTTGTCACTGACAGTTTGGTTATGTTTTGGTTTTCCCTCTGTCTTTATTTCCTGTAAGCGCTCTTATTTTGGTTCAGTTTCCTGCTAGTCTCCCTGAGCGCTGTTCCCCTCAGCTGCGGCTGATTGGCACCTGGCCACACCTGGTGTCAATCAGCCAGCTGCTATTTAGACCTGCTTTGACCTCCAGTCAGTGCTGGATTATTGTCTACCTGTGATCGTCCATGTCAGTGGAGCTGTAAACTGAATGCTGTGGACTGTTTGTTTTTTCCAGAGTTCCTGTTTTCCTGGTATCCTGTGTCCTGTCTTCAAGTACCTGGTTTGTGTTTTCTTTATTTTCGACATCAAATCATGTTTTCCTGCACAAAGCCTGCCTTCTCTGCATCTTGGGGTTCGTCACCAACACTCTCTGACAACCTGACACCTTCTATGTTAGCTCTTTCTGTTTGTTTTTAATGGCTATTTTCTATTTTCTGCTGGATTTACTCTCTATTTTACGCTGCAGCTGTCACATATACTGTAATATTGTCGTCATGTGCGTACATGGTAATTGTTATATTTTGTATATATGATATAGACATAATATAATATAATATATCAGTATATATAATATACTGTACATATATTATGTAAATATTACGCATATATGTTATATTTTTTATCGCTATATTTAGTCTATTTATACCTGCATTGTCCTTTCCATCCTTACACTTTCCATCATTGTAACTGAGCTACTGTGTGGAACAATTTCCCTTGTGGATCATTAAAGTTAGTCTAAGTCTAAGACGGGTCAGCAGCGCAGAGATGTCCCCAACCGATGCACAGACGAGCGGTCCACCCCAGGTCCCGACTCTAGACAGCCAGCACTTCATCCATGGCCACCGGACCTGTGCCCCCCCTCCACAAGGGAGAGGGGGGCAGAGGAGAAAAGAAAAGAAACGGCAGATCAACTGGTCTAAAAAGGGGGTCTATTTAAAGGCTAGAGTATACAAATGAGTTTTAAGATGGGACTTAAATGCTTCTACTGAGGTAGCATCTCTAACTGTTACCGGGAGGGCATTCCACAGTACTGGAGCCTGAATAGAAAACGCTCTATAGCCCGCAGACTTTTTTTGGGTTCTGGGAATCACCAATAAGCCGGAGTTCTTTGAACGCAGATTACTTGCCGGGACATATGGTACAATACAATCAACAAGATAGGATGGAGCTAGACCGTGTAGTATTTTATACGTAAGTAGTAAAACCTTAAAGTCACATCTTAAAGGCCTACTGAAATGCGATTTTCTTATTTAAACGGGGATAGCAGGTCCATTCTATGTGTCATACTCGATCATTTTGCGATATTGCCATATTTTTGCTGAAAGGATTTAGTAGAGAACATCGACGATAAAGTTCGCAACTTTTGGTCGCTGATAAAAAAGCCTTGCCTGTACCGGAAGTAGCAGACGAGTAGCGTGACGTCACAGGTTGTGGAGCTCCTCACATCTGCACATTGTTTACAATCATGGCCACCAGCAGCGAGAGCGATTCGGACCGAGAAAGCGACGATTTCCCCATTAATTTGAGCGAGGATGAAAGATTTGTGGATGAGGAAAGTGAGAGTGAAGGACTAGAGGGCAGTGGGAGCGATTCAGATAGGGAAGATGCTGTGAGAGGCGGGTGGGACCTGATATTCAGCTGGGAATGACTAAAACAGCAAATAAACACAAGACATATATATACTCTATTAGCCACAACACAACCAGGCTTATATTTAATATGCCACAAATTAATCCCGCATAACAAACACCTCCCCCCTCCCGTCCATATAACCCGCCAATACAACTCAAACACCTGCACAACACACTCAATCCCACAGCCCAAAGTACTGTTCACCTCCCCAAAGTTCATACAGCACATATATTTCCCCAAAGTCCCCAAAGTTACGTACGTGACATGCAGTGTTGGGACTAACGCGTTACTCTAACGCCGTTAGTTTCGGCGGTAACTAGTAATCTAACGCGTAATTTTTTATATTCAGTAACTCAGTTACCGTTACTACATGATGCGTTACAGCGTTATTTTACGTTATATATTCATTTAGTATCGGCTAGAAACAGAAGATATGAGTGTGTTTTATTGCAGCGCTGCGGTGGAAAAGAAAAGGCGTGCTTTGTGTGGGTGGGGGCGGGGGGGACTCCCATACCGCAGTTGAGGAGCGCAGGGGAGACGTTCCTCCAGGGCCTATGTACGTATTCAGGGCTAACAACCTTCACTTTACCCGGCAGTGGGTCTTTACAGCTGAGGGTGAATGACGAGACCGGCGGTTTGTTGCAACTTTGTGACTTTATTGGACACAGCCATCCACCAAGCTAGAGCACCTGCACGCACTCACTGTCGCCACTCGCTCACCTCTCTCGCCCACTCACTCACTGACGTTACTCACCTCACATGCTGTCATATCTTAAAGGGCCACACACACACACACACACACATACGCTACTCTCATAACAACTAACAAGACATCATGGCGAAGCCAGAAGTCGAGTTTTTTAACATGGAGACATTCTCAATACTTTTCTTTTGTCGAGCACAAAGAAAATAACATTTTAGTTAAATGTAAGTTGTGTCTTGGATCAAAGATCCTATCTACTTAAAGTTAAAGTTAAAGTGCCATTATGTTGCAGCTATTTAAAATTGTTTTGTCAATTTGGCCTGAAATAAATTGGCCCTTTGAAACATATCTTTGTCTTTGTGTGTTGTATGTAGACCACAATGCTTTTTGAGTTCAGTGTTGCAAATGCATGTCAAGTTGATCAACACATTGTATTATTCTCCAGTGCAATAACAGTACTGAAATGAAGGCTAAAAGGGCATTAATGAGAGCCTTAAAAAAAAGGGGGAAAAAAGAAGTAACTAAATAGTTACTTTTCACAGTAACGCATTACTTTTTGGTGTAAGTAACTGAGTTAGTAACTGAGTTACTTTTGAAATAAAGTAACTAGTAACTGTAACTAGTTACTGGTTTTCAGTAACTAACCCAACACTGGTGACATGCACATAGCGGCACGCACGTACGGGCAAGCGATCAAATTTTGGAAGCCGCAGCTGCATGCGTACTCACGGTACCGCGTCTGCGTATCCAACTCAAAGTCCTCCTGGTAAGAGTCTCTGTTGTACCAGTTCTCCACAGGCCAATGGTAAAGCTTGACTGTCATCTTCCGGGAATGTAAACAATGAAACACCGGCTGTGTTATCCGACACACCAGTCAAGGGGTGCATTCTACGGTGGGGGTGCGTTATCCGGCACAACACCTGCCGCAATACACCGCTTCCCACCTACAGCTTTCTTCTTTGCTGTCTCCATTGTTCATTGAACAAATTGCAAAAAATTCACCAACACGGATGTCCAGAATACTGTGGAATTTTGCGTTGAAAACAGACGACTTAATAGCTGGCCACCATGCTGTCCCAAAATGTCCTCTACAATCCGTGACGTCCCGCGCAGGAGTCATCATACCGAGACGTTTTCAGCAGGATATTTCGCGCAAAATTTAAAATTGCACTTTAGTAAGCTAACCCGGCCGTATTGGCATGTGTTGCAATGTTAAGATTTCGTCATTGATATATAAACTATCAGACTGCGTGGTCGGTAGTAGTGGGTTTCAGTAGGCCTTTAAGTGCACAGGAAGCCAGTGCAGGTGAGCCAGTATAGGTGGAATATGATCAAACTTTATATATATATATATATATATATATATATATATATATATATATATATATATTTTAAAAGTATATGTGTGTATATGCATATGAATGTGTGTATGTATCTTTATGTATATCTAATTATATATTAAGAGTACGAATGTATATGTATGTGTATATGTATATATGATTGGATATTAAGAGTGTGTGTATATGCATATTAATGTGTGTATATGTCTATATGTATATATAATTGTCTATTAAGAGTATGAATATGCATATGAATGTGTCCATGTATATATAATTGTATATTAAGAGTATGAAAATGTTCAAATCCTACCTTGTTTACGTCCGTGACAACCTCCCTTAAGGTTTTGTAGTCAATCAGACATACCAAGCAGCTAAAATGCGCCAAACATGGATAAGTGTGGAGAGAGTGGTTTCTATTTTTCCCATCATGCATTGTAATGGTTTTAATGTTGATTGGACTTTTATTTTTTCATAACATCCACAAAAATCAATGAGCAGCTTTTGTGCTGGTTGATTTTTTTTGTTTTTCCTTCATTATGGGAGAAGGTTGTTCAGATTGGGTTGTACAAGTAAATGATGTGCTGCGAACCCTTGAAAGTACAATTAATGGTAGAGTAACAACCAGATAGTGGAAAAATGGCACACATTGGACCTCTGGCTATTTGAATATGATAGAAAACATAACACATATTGCTTATTGAAGTCATGATGAATTGCGGGTGCTGCATTTGGCCCGCGGGCCGTAGTTTGGACACCCCTAGTATACTTTTTTTTTTTTACCGCTTCATCTTGCACCTCAGTTTTAAGGGGTATTGTACGATGAAGAAGTAACGAGGAGCATTGGAATCCAGCCTAAACGTTTATGTCCTCCACACAATTGGAGCGTGCAGGACACGTCTCTATTTGGGTCAATCAGTGGCCATTATGGATCAGGTCCACACCACACACTCAGTCCGAGGGCCAACAGCGGGCTCCGTGTGCTCAGGCACAGGCTTGTTGTTGACGGTGTTGTCTATCCCTCCAAGAGCCAGTCAGGCATATCTGAGAGGTGGGACCATCCTCCATATTTATGAAATTGGCTCTGTGTGAAATGGATTTTTGCCTAATGGATCCCTGCTTGGGTGCTCCTCCTGATACCGCCACCTCAGCTTATTGGCACTCCAAGGGCGGAAAGGGAAGAGATAAATAAACCTTAAAATAATGGAGATAATAAATAGGACTTAAATGAGAGAAGGGAAAAAAAAGCTAGAGTCACCATGTGCCGTATTTTCCAGACCGTAGGGCGCACCGGATTATAAGTTGCACTGCCGATGAATGGTCTGTTTTCGATCTATTTTTCAAACATAAGGCGCATTAAAGGATTCCTATTATTATTATTTTTTCTAAATGTAAAACACTTCCTTATGGTCTACATAACATGTAATAGTGGAGGGGGCGGCACAGGTCCGGTGGCCATAGATGAAGTGCTAGCTGTCCAGAGTCGGGACCAGGGGTGGACCGTTCGCCTGTGCATTGGTTGGGGACATCTCTGCGCTGCTGACCCGTCTCCGCTCGAGATGGTCTCCTGCTGGCCCCACTATGGACTGGCCTCTCACTATTATGTTAGATCCACTATGGACTGGACTCTCACTATTATGTTAGATCTGCTATGGACTGGCCTCTCACTATTATGTTAGATCCACTATGGACTGGACTCTCACTATTATGTTAGATCTGCTATGGACTGGACTCTCACTATTATGTTAGATCCACTATGGACTGGACTCTCACACTATTATGTTAGATCCACTATGGACTGGACTCTCACTATTATGTTAGATCCACTATGGACTGGACTCTCACTATTATGTTAGATCTGCTATTGACTGGACTCTCACTATTATGTTAGATCTGCTATGGACTGGCCTCTCACTATTATGTTAGATCCACTATGGACTGGACTCTCACACTATTATGTTAGATCCACTATGGACTGGACTCTCACACTATTATGTTAGATCCACTATGGACTGGACTCTCACTATTATGTTAGATCTGCTATGGACTGGCCTCTCACTATTATGTTAGATCCACTATGGACTGGCCTCTCACTATTATGTTAGATCCACTATGGACTGGACTCTCACACTATTATGTTAGATCCACTATGGACTGGACTCTCACTATTATGTTAGATCTGCTATGGACTGGACTCTCACTATTATGTTAGATCCACTATGGACTGGACTCTCACTATTATGTTAGATCCACTATGGACTGGACTCTCACTATTATGTTGGATCCACTTTGGACTGGACTCTCACACTATTATGTTAGATCCACTATGGACTGGACTCTCACTATTATGTTAGATCCACTATGGACTGGACTCTCACTATTATGTTGGATCCACTATGGACTGGACTCTCACACTATTATGTTAGATCCACTATGGACTGGACTCTCACACTATTATGTTAGATCCACTATGGACTGGACTCTCACTATTATGTTAGATCTGCTATGGACTGGCCTCTCACTATTATGTTAGATCCACTATGGACTGGCCTCTCACTATTATGTTAGATCCACTATGGACTGGACTCTCACACTATTATGTTAGATCCACTATGGACTGGACTCTCACTATTATGTTAGATCTGCTATGGACTGGACTCTCACTATTATGTTAGATCCACTATGGACTGGACTCTCACTATTATGTTAGATCCACTATGGACTGGACTTTCACAATATTATGCTAGACCCACTCGACGTCCATTGCATCCGGTCTCCCCTAGAGGGGTGTGGTCACCCACATCTGCGGTCCTCTCCAAGGTTTCTCATAGTCATTCACATTGACATCCCACTGGGTTGTGAGTTTTTCCTTGCCCTTATGTGAGATCTGAACCGAAGACGACGTTGTGGATTGTGCAGCTCTTTGAGACACTTGTGATTTAGGGCTATGTAAATAAACATTGATTGATTGATTGATCTTCAAGCCGCTTTCTGACAGTCTTATTTACATGGTTGATTGATTGATTGATTGATTGATTGAGAAGTTTATTGACATCTTAAATAATTTAATCCATGTAAGGCTTTAAAAAGCCAAATGGATGGCACAAAAAGCCAAAAGGCTTGTTTCTATTGTGGTCCATTAAATATTCATCACATTTGATACATCCAATAATAAAGGATATATAACCTGTAACATGTATATAAAAAAAAATACGTAAAAAATATGGATAAATTGTATAAAAATTTATAAATTGGATAAATTATGTACATATACACAACATCGTTGTTGTAGCGTGCAAGGACGGGGGTGGAAGAAGTGTCAAAAGATGGAGCTAACTGTTTTAATGACATTCAGACTTTACTACAATCAATAACGGAGCAGCATCTCCTCATCCGGTAAAAACAAAGAAAAAATGTCCGACCGAAACTCTCTAATAACTAATGTTCCTTGGGTGAATAATGTAAACTCACTACACCGGTATGTTTTAGCGCTTTCCTGGTGAGTTTACTGACAGATATAAGTAAGAACTTTACACTACTTTATATTAGAAATGGCAACAGCGGCGGATGAATGTCCCATAACAAGAAGATAGAGAAAAAGAAGCTTATTATTAGCGACTACGGACTACAAAGGCGGACGTGCACAATTTTTCAGGATTTATGCAGATCCCAAATACACATCAGCAGGTACCAGAAGGTAAGAAACGTTGCTTTTGCTTAATATTGCGAAACAAAATGCCTTACCTTATACACACACCATAATAATACTCGTATGGTGAAGCACAGTACAATCCATCAAGCGGTGTGGCTTCATAGCTTACCAAAGTCGTACTAAAACATTTTGATGGATTTTTGAGCGCTGTGTTTATTGTTCCATATTTTCAATGGAACATATAAAATGTTGGCGGTGTTTACTTAAGTCGTATTGCCATCGTAGTGCAGTCTACACATATCTCTTATGTTTGACTGCCATCTACTGGTCACACTTATCATTACACCATGTACCAAATAAAATTGCGTCGAAGTCGGTAAGCAAAACCAGAATTATTCCGTACATTAGGCACACCGCGAGCTGTCGATTTTTGAGAAAATGAAAGGAACATTTTCGAAAAGAAAAATACTCCTATAGTCATGTTTGTTATTTTACAGAAAGCCAAGCTAGCGACGTGTCACAAATTGTTCCAAGTTTCTACAAAGCTCCACTGCGCCATCAGCGCCGTAACAAAATACGAAAACCAAAGTTCTGTAGTTGCAAACACCAAATCTGAGGGATGGAGGAGGTTTTTAATTTCAGGTCTAACTAATTAATTAGCCATGTTAAAGCTGACGTCTGGAAAATTTTACAACAGCGTTTCTCTGCACAATCGGTACTGGAAAAACACGATCGGTCCTTGTTGGGGCTGGGCAATTATGGCAAAAATAATAATCACGATTATTTTTGATTGATATTGAAATCACAATAATATGATTATTCATTCATTGGAAAACATGAGTATTTATTATACCACCAAAACTCAACCTTCAATATAAAAACCCCCGATATAAACTAGTAACAAGTTAACAAAATAATAGTAAAAATGATAAATTAACATTACAATAGCAATATAATAAAACAGTAAAATGTAATTTATTTGAATTACACGTCTACTTTTTTATACTTATTTTAACAGCACAGTTTTTTGTTGTTGTCATAAATGTATTGAAATGCAAAAATCCTCAAATGTATTGGTGCAATATATCTTTGAATGATTTTCACCAGTATTTCAAATTAAAGCATAATAATTTTGTTCATGTAATGTGAATGTACATTTTGTGTAAGGTACTTTTTAGAAACTTTAATTTTGCCCAGCTGCTGTTCTGAGCTTGACCAGTAAGGAGACAACTTGAGGCTGTTTAAAAAAAAAAAAGGGAAAAAAAAGAGCCTCATCATAATCCAAATTAGCCGCACCGTTTTATATGTCGCGGGGTTCAAAGCGTAGGTAAAAAGTAGCGGCTTATAGTTTGGAATTTTCAGTATATGTCTAGAATCCCTCAACTATAACAGGGAAGCGTAAGACGATAGTGCAGAAAGCAGATTTATCCAAACGTGTTCAGCTCCAAATCCAAATTAAACCCAAACTTCAGACAAGCAATGACAAAATATAATAATAATAATAATAATAATCACAATTATTTTGATTGATTTTGAAATCACAATAATATGATTATTCAATCATTGGAAAACATGAGTATTTATTATACCACCAAAACTCAACTTTCAATATAAATGTAAAGAAAACAAAGGATAAAACTAGTAACAAATTAACAAAATAATAGAACGATACATTAACATAACAATAGCAATATAATAAAACAGTAAAATTAAGTTTTTCCAGTTTAAGTGGTAGAAAATGGATGGATGAATAACGCTTTTACCTTTTCATTTATTTTAACACCATAGTGTTTTTGTTTTTTGTCATAAATGTATTAAAAAGCAAAAATCCTTAAATGTTTTCGTGCAATACATATTTGAATGATTTTGACCGGTGTTTCAAATTAAAGCATAATTATTTTGTTAATGTAATGTATGTTTTGTGTAAGATACTTTTTAGAGCCTTTAATTTTGTCAGCGCCGCTGCAGTTTTGAGTTTGACGAGTAAAGAGAAGACTTGAGGCTGTTAAAAAAAAAAATTCTCTCACCATGGCCGTCAGCGGAAAAAAAATAATCCAAAATTAGCCACACCGTTTTAGAAGTCGTGGGGTTCAAAGCGTAGGAAAAACGTAGCGGCTTTTAGTTTGTAATTTACAGTATATGTCTAGAATCCCTCAAATATAACAGTAACCTGCCCTGGGAAGCGTAAGACGAAGGCACAGAAAGCAGATTTATCCAAACGTGCTCAGCTCCAAATCCAAATTAAACCCAAACTTCAGACAAGCAATGACAAAATATAATAATAATAATAATAATCACAATTATTTTGATTGATATTGAAATCAGAATAATATGATTATTCATTCATTGGAAAACATGAGTATTTATTATACCACCAAAACTCAACCTTCAATATAAAAACCCCCGATATAAACTAGTAACAAGTTAACAAAATAATAGTAAAAATGGTAAATTAACATTACAATAGCGATATAATAAAACAGTAAAATGTTGTTTTTCCAGTTTAATTTATTTGAATTACACGTCTACTTTTTTATACTTATTTTAACAGCACAGTTTTTTGTTGTTGTCATAAATGTATTGAAATGCAAAAATCCTCAAATGTATTGGTGCAATATATCTTTGAATGATTTTCACCAGTATTTCAAATTAAAGCATAATAATTTTGTTCATGTAATGTGAATGTACATTTTGTGTAAGGTACTTTTTAGAAACTTTAATTTTGCCCAGCTGCTGTTCTGAGCTTGACCAGTAAGGAGACAACTTGAGGCTGTTTAAAAAAAAAAAAAAAAAAGGGAAAAAAAAGAGCCTCATCATAATCCAAATTAGCCACACCGTTTTATATGTCGCGGGGTTCAAAGCGGAGGTAAAAAGTAGCGGCTTATAGTTTGGAATTTTCAGTATATGTCTAGAATCCCTCAACTATAACAGTAACCTGCCCTGGGAAGCGTAAGACAATAGCGCAGAAAGCAGATTTATCCAAACGTGTTCAGCTCCAAATCCAAATTAAACCCAAACTTCAGACAAGCAATGACAAAATATAATAATAATAATAATAATAATCACAATTATTTTGATTGATTTTGAAATCACAATAATATGATTATTCAATCATTGGAAAACATGAGTATTTATTATACCACCAAAACTCAACTTTCAATATAAATGTAAAGAAAACAAAGGATAAAACTAGTAACAAATTAACAAAATAATAGAACGATACATTAACATAACAATAGCAATATAATAAAACAGTAAAATTAAGTTTTTCCAGTTTAAGTGGTAGAAAATGGATGGATGAATAACGCTTTTACCTTTTCATTTATTTTAACACCATAGTGTTTTTGTTTTTTGTCATAAATGTATTAAAAAGCAAAAATCCTTAAATGTTTTCGTGCAATACATATTTGAATGATTTTGACCGGTATTTCAAATTAAAGCATCATTATTTTGTTAATATAATGTATGTTTTGTGTAAGGTACTTTTTAGAAACTTTAATTTTGTCAGTGCAGTCAGACCGCTGCTGTTTTGAGCTTGACGAGTAAAGAGATGACTTGAAGCTGTTTAAAATAAATAAATAAATAAATAAATAAAAGCCTCTCATCCTGGCCGTCAGTGAAAAAAAAAAATCCAAATTAGCCGCACCGTTTTATAAGCCGCGGGGTTCAAAGCGTAGGTAAAAAGTAGCGGCTTATAGTTTGGAATTTTCAGTATATGTCTAGAATCCCTCAACTATACCAGTAACCTGCCCTGGGAAGCGAAAGACGATAGCACAGAAAGCAGATTTATCCAAACGTGTTAAGCTCCAAATCCAAATTAAACCCAAACTTCAGACAAGCAATGACAAAATATAATAATAATAATAATAATAATCACAATTATTTTGATTGATATTGAAATCACAATAATATGATTATTCATTCATTGGAAAACATGAGTATTTATTATACCACCAAAACTCAACTTTCAATATAAATGTAAAAAAAACTAAGGATATAAACTAGTAACAAATTAACAAAATAATAGAACGATAAATTAACATAACAATAACAATATAATAAAACAGTAAAATTCAGTTATTCCAGTTTAAGTGGTAGATAATGGATGGATGAATAACGCTTTTACTTTTTCATTTATTTTAACACCATAGTGGGTTTTTTTTCGTCATAAATTTATTAAAATGCAAAAATCCTCAAATGTATTGGTGCAATACATATTCGAATGATTTTGACCGGTATTTGAAATTAAAGCATAATTATTTTGTTAATGTAATGTATGTTTTGTGTAAAGTACTTTTTAGAGCCTTTAATTTTGTCAGCGCAGTCGACGAGTAAAGAGACGACTTGAAAAAACAAATAAATAAAATAAAAAATAAAATAAAATAAAAAAGCCTCTCATCCTGGCCATCAGCGGAAAACAAAATAATCCAAATTAGCCGCACCGTTTTATAAGCCGCGGGGTCCAAAGCGTAGGAAAAACGTAGCGGCTTATAGCTTGGAATTTTCAGTATATATCTGGAATCCCTCAACTATACCAGTAACCTGCCCTGGGAAGCATACGACAATGTTCAGCTCCAAATCCAAATTAAATCCAAACTTCAGGCCAGCGATGACAAAATGTTGGGGGAAAGGAGGTGGAGGAATGTGTGATGGATGAATGGAGCTGTAAGTCCCATCTCTCTCTGCCTTGTCTTTCCTCATCCATTCTCACCGTGTTGACAGCAGTCTGCCAGGCGGAACAGCGCCGGCCTATCGGGTCGTTCGTATTCTCAGCCCCCGACCCCCAGGACCGGGGCACACATGCAGCCACAGACCATAGCACATCAGAGTCAAGATGGAGGATTCAATGGTTATCGATGCCTGATTAATGTTCTCTCAGCATAGAATATCGATCAACTCACGTTTTGGTCTCTATATTTATCGTCATACAGAGCAGATGTTAAAACATGTACATGCAAAACCCGCCAATAAGGATCGTCTTTGTGCTGATGGTGGTCAAGTGTGGCGTTGTAGCTACCACTGTACGCAAATGTACGCGTTGCTGTTTCGACATTGCTGTCTTGCTGCTTCATCCGTCCTACTTACTTACAATATGCAGTATCAGCACTATTTTTACTGGCGCCGTGATTGTCAGGTGATGACATCTATTAAACAAGACAAGAGGCAAAGAATTAAACAGAGACATAATTCAATTTGGACTCAATTGAGGAGAGTCGCCTGTACACTGTACCTTTGTTCGGTATCTCAGCACGCTCTGGCGAAAGATTGTACTCCTCCTTCTTTATTTTACTTTCTCCGACCACATGACCACAGCTGCTTCCAGAGGGAAGTGGGTCATAAACAGCGCTGCCTTTGGTTACCAAACAGTTCAAAAGAAGAGGTCGTAAAATAGTTCAAAAAGACGTTCGTAAAACAGTTCAAAAAGGAGGTTCAAGAAGAGGTAGCCTGGAGGGGAGTCTGGTCCTGCTTCTTCTCCGCTTTGAAGTCCTTGGGTTAGAACAATATATTTCTGTTGATTACCATACATGAAAGAAACCCCCCCTCCCCCATACACAGTGGAGTTTTACGAGCCTTACTCTTGGTAGGTTCCAAAGACAGCTTTTGTCTTCTCAAAAGCTGTCTTTTGAAACACAACGTTTTTGCGATAACTTGGAAACAGTTATTCTAACAGTGATCACAGAGAGCAAACTAGCCTATCCTGCTATATTGACATTTCGAGCTGCTGCATCGCCTCTGAGTTGGTGAAAGTTAATTCTAGACTAGATGAGGCGATTCCTGAAGGAATTGCGTGCAAATGCTCCAATGCTGAAGTTGAACTGAAATGCTGACATAATGTAGTATAAATGTAACAATAGTTTGACTGGTTTGAATGTCGAAGACTTTGAATTTCCAGGAAAACCTGAATTTGGTTTGGAACTTGGGAAAGTGTTAGAGTGTCCAGGATGAGTGCAATGTGTTGACAAATGTGGGAATTGTGCAACTTGGGAAAATGTCCCCTTCATTTCAATAAGAACTTCCTGGAATTTTGGGAAAAGCGGGATTAAAAAAAAAAAAGATTAATAGCATGAATGTCCTGAATGAGCTGAATTGGTTGGTGTTGGAATTGTTTAAATCGGTCAGGAAATGTTGAAGTAGTAACAGTTTTTTAATTGAAAAATGGTTGTGGGGGAGATGTAGCCAGCGCTGCCTGCAGGAGCAAAAGTCACCGCCTCTGTCCATGGTGCTGAGGACAGAGCACCATCAGACGGGGGCGTGGCAGTGCTGACGGCGAGACACAGCTGGCAGGTGATTAGATTTCACAGGTGGTACGTGTTAATCTAATCATCTGTTGTCTTTAACAGCAAGCAACCGGGAGCAGAGGGAGAGAGACGTGACTGAAAAGTCCCGTTCTGCGAGAGAAAACTTTTGATAAAAACATGTGATCATTAAAACTCTGTTAAAACCTGCACGCTTGGATCCTGTGAAGTGTTTGTCAGTGGGACCGCTAGGAAGCGACTTCCACAATGGTATTACGGAGTATTGGGAAAATTGGGAATTTTTCACGTTCTTAAAACAACTTGGTATTTGTCCTGACTAAGAGGAATGTTTTGAAAGTGGAACAGTAGAAATGGGTTGAAAAATGTGAAAGGAGTCATCGCACAAAAAAAGGTTGGAAATAAGGTTAGAAAAAACAGGAATTCCTGGAAATTTGTTGAACGTGGAAAAATAGTTGTTTAAATTTCCAGGATGAATTGAATGTGTTGGAGGTGAAATGGTTTGAATCGGTTGAAAAATTTGGGAATTGTTGAAGTTTGAAAAATGGATAATTCATTTTGAATGGGAAAAGTGTCCCTAAAAACTGGGAATTCTAGGAATTTTTTTCATCGAGTTTGAGTTTGAATCGGATAAAAAATGTGGGAGTTGTGGAACTTTGAAAATTGTCCTATTTTTGTCAATGGGAATTTCATGAAAATTTGGGAAAAGCAGGAATTTTTTTTGAAAATGCTAAAACATTTCAACTTTCTGAAATTGGTGTTGGAATTTTTCAAAACGGCCGAGAAATATTGAAGCAGTAACATTTTTAATTGAGAAATGGTATTATATAATTCCTGGAATTTCGGGAAAACTGGGAATTTTTCCAGTTCAAAAAACAATTTGTTGTTTTTTTACCTGATTAAGAGGAATGTTTTGACAGTGGAATGGTTAAAGTGGGTTGAAAAATATGGAAGGAGTAGTCGCCAGAAAAAAGAGTGAAAATAGTGTTTGGAAAACTAGGAATTCTGGGAATTCCTGGATGTTTTTGAAATTGTAAAAATAATATTTTGAATGTCCAGAATGTGTGGAATGTGTTGATGTTGGAATGGCTTGAATAGGTTGAAAAATGTGGGAATTGTGCAACTTGGGAAAATGTCCCATTCATTTCAATAAGAACTTCCTGGAAATTTGGGAATTTTGGGAAAAGCAAGATTACAATTTTTTTTAATAATAATAGCATGAATGTCTTGAATGAGCTGAATTGGTTGGTGTTGGAATTATTTAAATCGGTCAAGAAATGTTGAAGTAGTAACTTGTTTTTTAATTGAAAAAGGGTATTACGGAATTTTGGGAACACCGGGAATTTTTCAAGTTCTTAAAACAACTTGGTATTTGTCCTGACTAAGAGGAATGTTTTGACAGTGGAACAGTTGAAATGGGCTGAAAAATGTGAAAGGAGTCATCGCAGTAAAAAAAGGTTGGAAATAAGGTTAGAAAAAAACAGGAATTCCTGGAAATGTGTTGAACGTGTAAAAATGGTTGTTTAAATTTCCAGGATAAATTGAATGTGTTGAAGGTAAAATGATTTGAATCGGGTGAAAAATGTGGGAATTGTTGAAGTTTGAAAAATGGATAATTCATTTTGAATGGGGAAAGTGTACCTAAAAACTGGGAAATTGAGGAATTTTTTAAAATAATTGTTGAAAAGGAGCACACAATTCCTGAACAGACTGAATATTGTGAAGTTGGAACAGTTTGAATCGGATAACAAATGTGGGTGTTGTGGAACTTTGAAAAGTGTCCTATTCTTTTCAATGGGAATTTCATGAAAATTTGGGAAGAGCGGGAATTTTTTTTGAAAATGCTAAAACATTAAATTTTCTGACATTGTTGTTGGAATTTTTCAAAACGGCCGAGAAATGTTGAAGCAGTAACTATCAGAATAATTGTATCTAAGTTATCACAAAACTTTGTGTTGCCATGAGTTTCCGGCGAGAGGACAAAAGCTGTCTTTGATCCTACCAAGCAGAAGGCTTTAAAACTCCACTGTGTACGATGGGAAGTGACATGAAGGCGTCGGTTTCTTTCTTCTATTGTAATCCACAGGAAGATTTTGTCTTGACCCAAGATCTACAAAGTGGAGAGGAGGCTGGGCCTGACATCTTTCCAGGCACCTTTTCTTTGAACTGTTTTGCAACAAAGGCGATGGCTGTTTACGACCCCCCTCCCTTAGAAACAGCTGTTGCCATGTAATCAGGGAAAGTCCAAATAAAAGAGGAGGCGTACAATTTTTCGTCAGAGCGTGGGACGACACTGTAGAAGGGTACAGTGTCTACGCGTTTCTTCTCAATTGAGCTAAATTTAATTCTGTCTGTTTAATTCCTTGCTTCTTGTCTTGTTTAATAGATGTCATCAGTGTTTGAACCTGACAGTAACATTTTTAATTGAGAAATGGTATTACGGAATTCCTGGAATTTCGGGAAAACTGGGAATTTTTCCAGTTCAAAAAACTATTTTTTTTTTTTTTCCTGATTAAGAGGAATGTTTTGACAGTGGAACGGTTAAAGTGTGTTGGAAATGTGGAAGGAGTAGTCGCCAGAAAAAAGGGTGAAAATAGAGTTTTGAAAACTGGGAACTCTGGGAATTCCTGGAACGTTTTTTAAATTGTAAAAATACTATATTGAATGACCAGGATGAGTGGAATATATCGAAGGTGGAATGGTTTGAATCGGTGGAAAAATGTGGAAATGGTGGGTGCTTGAAAAATGTCCTGGCAAACCGGTAAATCTGGGGATTTTTAGAATTTGTCAAAGGGAAAGCCCGCTATTCCCGAATAGGCTGAACGGTTTGAAGTTGGAACGGTTTGAATTGGATGAAAAATGTCGAAGGTAGAGCGCGCCAAAATCTGTAGAAAAAGAAGAATGATAGATTAATTTTAAATTTTTGCTTTGGAGCATTCACACAATTATAAATCATGTCTCTCACCTGGATAGTAGAAGGTTGTGAACATAAACCCTTAAGTTGGTCAACTTTGACATCCAATTTAGACCCAAGTATAACGAGAAAGACATGAAAAAACACTTTTTTTCCCAACCCTTTGTGAGGATTATGATGGATTGTTGATGTAAAGGGGAATATATAAACATCTCGTCAGTGAGAGCAGACATTGTACAGTAAGTGAGTGTTTTTTTATTTTTGTATATCTTGTTTAGCCCTTAGCGATGCTTAGTGTTTGACTAAAGCTGCATCTGTTTCGCACACAGCTTCTAAAACTTGCAGATCATCCTCCTTATATTCAGGCTCAAAAATAGAAGTTTCTGGGTCAAAATTTGTCCCAAAGTAGTCTTTGTTGTCTCTCATCAAGTCTTCCATGATTAGTAGTCTTGTTGTTGTTATTGTTGAAGGAAACGTGAACGTTGTGATGCTTCTGTGAAATTAATACACCGCCGAATGCTTAAAATGACCAATAATGTAGTATTAATAGCAAGTATTAGCGATGTTGTTATTATGAGTTCTAACACAGAGGAACTATTTTTAGCTGAGCTAACTAGCTTATGCTGCAATATTGACATATTGAGCTGCTGCATCGCCTCTGAGTTGGTGAAAGTTAATTCTAAATTATAAATCATGCCTCTCACCTGGATAGTAGAAGGTTGTGGACATAAGCCCTCAAGTTTGTCAACTTTGTGTTGTGGTTGGAGGAGGAAGTTGTGACAGCACACAACCACAAGGGGGCAATATTGCTCTATGTATTTATTATATGTGCATATATAAACAATATAATAAATAATGAACAATATAATTTAATTAAACAACAAAGGAATGGCGTGTGTGAACTAGATCCAAAAGGGGTGTATGGCGGACTATGTGTATGAATAATTAGCGGTTGAGTATTACCATAATTGTTGGATGAGGAAGCAGACAAATCCAAAGGGGCTATAGGAAAAAGGGGTCCGTGATCCAAGTGAGGTCCGTGGGGCAGAGAGAGGCATCAAGAGGTCCGTGTCCAGAGCAGGGGTCGAGGATCAAGGGAGGCAGTCCAAGGAAGCGAAACGCACAGCTCGAATCCAAGGCAACTGAAGGAAAACAGGTACGCCAACAGAAGGTTATGTTATGTTATGTTATGTTTTGGCCTTCAAAAGCCTGCACAACCTGCTGGTTGTGCAGGCTTTTGAAGGCGGGTCTGATAATCAGCTCCAGGTGTGCAGATTGCCGGTGATTGATTGCAGCTGTTTACTACCGCTGGTCTGGGGCGCGATTTGCGCGCTCTCTGAGCTGCGCTCGGTGCAGCGCACAGGTGAATGCGCACCGATGCGCACCCCCGGACCGTGACACTTTAAAACCGAACTCAAGAGAAAGACACGAAACAACACTTTTATTTAACCCTTTGTGAGGATTATGATGAATGGTTGATGTACAGGGGAAGATATAAACATCCCATCAGACTTTATCCCAGTGAGAGCAGACATTGTACAGTAAGTGATTGTTTTATTATGTTTGTATATCTTGTTTAGCACTTAGCAATACTGCTACACATTGCTTAGTGTTTGGCTAAAGCTGCATCTGTTTAGCACACAGCTTCTAAAACTTGTAGATCATCCTCCTTATATTCAGGCTCAAAAATAGAAGTGTGTGGATGATAATTGTCCCAAAGTGGTATTTGTTGTCTCTCATCAAGTCTGCCATTATTAGTGGTGTTGTTGTTGTTGAAGGGAAAGTGAACTTTGTGAAATTAATACGCCGCCGCATGCTGAAAATGATCAAAATATGTAAATGTTACATGTTATTAGGAATGTTACCAGATACTACATACTGTATATACTTACAGTGTATATACAACGTTGATGGAGGTTTTTAGATGTTTTTAGAGCACTTCACAGGCAGACTAGAGCAACTCTTATTGTTAGCTGACTCTTGCTAGCGTTTATATACGTGTTGGAGTGCATAAAAAAGAAAAAAAACATGTGTTCTTGATATCTCTCATCTAGTCTGCCATGATTAGTTGTCTTATTGTTGAAGGAAAAGTGAACGTTATGATGCGTCTGTGACATTAATAGCGAAATATGTAAACATTACATGTTATTATGAATGTTACTAGATACTACATAAATACTTACAGTGTGTATATAAAACCATGGATGTTTTTGCATGTTTTTAAGAGCGCTTTATAGGTGGAATAGAGTGACTCCTATTAGCTTAATTGTTAACTGACTTTTGCTAGTGTTTATCTACAATTTAGAATGCATAAAAAAAGAAAACACATGTTTTTGTCTTAAATTAGAATTGTGAATGATAGACACAATTCCTAAAAATGTAATGCTTCAGTCGCATGCAGCTTTCTCACAGGAATGAGGGTATAAAATCATCCCTTTCTCATTTTCCAAGACCATAGAGTGACTCTGTCTTTTGGAATCAAACATGTTCTGAGTTTTTAAAGTATGCTGTAACACTTCCGACATTTCAGTTAGCCTTCTCTCCTAAGTTTCTCCCAACTCCTCCTCGTCCTGTCTCACCGGTCCTTCTTCGCCATGCCGTAGACGTCACCAGTAATCTTGGCCACCGGGTGAGCACAGATTGTGGGCTTCAGTGGCGCAGCGTAACCAATAGGTGATTGGATTCAGAATAATTCCCCCTAATGACGAGGCCAGCTCAAGGCTGTTGCTGCTAATTAGAACACAGTACGTGCGAGGAACCGAACACGGCGTCGCCTCCCAATGCACCGCTGGAGGCCGGGAAGCAGAGAGCCTCACTCAAGGACGAGCACACGGTGCAAAAGCTGCAGATGAAGCATGACGGAGACAAAAGCACAACAATAAAGATGAACAATAACAAAAGATTATTCGCCCGACATGCACACAAGTCTTAATGTTGTAACATTTCCATGACCGGCTCATGTGTCCGATAGCCCTTTTCCTGCAAACAGTACAGTTAAATATTCACCACTTCCATTTAGAATTGCCATAAAGCTGACATACACAAATATCAGGATTCAGGATCCTTTATTATTGTCCATTCTTAACATGTACAAGACACATAAGAACTGAAATTACATTTTCGGCACAGTCCCACTAAGAGCAGACATATGTCACAGGGAGACAAGACGGGACCGCCGACGATTCAGCCACTTACGGCGCTCCTTAAAAAAGGTGGGAAAACAGGACCGCCAACGGATCAGCCACTTATGGCGCTCCTTAAAAAAGGCAGGAAAGTGGGTAAGAGTAAAAAATATCAGTCAAAGGCTGGACCCTCGGTAGGGGGTCCAGACTGAGTCCAAGGGAAAACAATTAAGTTACATATAATCACAACAACTCGCAACAGAGTGGGGCGGGGCCTGCTGCTATAAAGCGCTACTCAGCTGTCCATAACCCCGAAGGGGAAACAAGCGGTGGTGAAGGCGTGGGATGGGGGTGGGGTGTGTGTTTGTTAATATGCCCATTGTCTTTGGGTGTAGTGGTGTTGTGTATATAGGCCCGGAGCCGTTCTGCATGCAATGCAAGCAAAGTTCGATTTCCAGGTGTCGTTGAGGAGGGAGGGAGGTCAAAAGCGTCCATCTTTGAGGAGTCCTCGGGGATGTTTACAAAACAGCCTGCTCTTGTTGTTGCTTCAAGGCCATTCGAGGGAGTCAAATCGTATATTAGGATATTTGTTTTTCCGCGAGCAGACATTACAATGGCTTGTCTGTTCTATTCGTCCTTGTTGGCTCTCATATCCCATTTTTCCCTTTCAGCTTCTCCATGATGTGATCCATCTTGCGATTCAGTTCAGAAATCGCCCCAGACTGTGATCCCACAGCCCGGCCCAAACCTTCCATTGCGACGAACAGCCTTTGGGCTCCTTGAGTGGCTGCCATCGTCTTACGAATTTGACGATACACCAGAGCAATACCAAGCCCAATCAGCAGGTACCCCGCGATCATGGTTCCAAATAGGTAGATGTCTTCCACGTCCTTGTTGGAAAGGACTGAGAGGCACATGATTCTCCATTTATCCCAGGAATCTCTCACGTACCTGCAGGCTCCCCAGAACCTCTTTTCCTCGTCAAAAAGATTGTGTCAATAGAGTCGAGAGTCCAGCTAATCAATTCCATGTCTGATGTTTAGATTTGGAGGACAGCGCAAAGAAAGAGAAATATAAACTGTGGAAGGAATTGACTTCAAAATTAAATCACAGTATGTTTATCAAATATTGCGATAACTATGATTGATTCTATGCTGATTTTGTAAATATACTAAC
>NC_084560.2:10220420-10362920 GCF_033978685.3 Nerophis lumbriciformis
AACGGACTAGCTTCAGCAGCACATTTCTGGTGCTGTAGTTGTATAAAACGTCTCAAAACGTCATCAGGAGTCCCGACACAACCTGAAAATGGAAGAAAATGCATCTTTTACAGAAAAAACATTTTGCTAAA
The DNA here is from genome assembly GCF_033978685.3 of Nerophis lumbriciformis. Lineage (NCBI taxonomy): Eukaryota > Metazoa > Chordata > Actinopteri > Syngnathiformes > Syngnathidae > Nerophis > Nerophis lumbriciformis. The sequence goes on from NC_084560.2 coordinate 10,220,552, forward strand.
ATGTCGTAAGGGTTACGAAAAATTCAAAAAAACGGACTAGCTTCAGCAGCACATTTCTGGTGCTGTAGTTATATAAAATGTCTCAAAACGTCATCAGGAGTCCCGACACAACCTGAAAATGGAAGAAAAAAAAGGTTTTACGGTAAAAAAAATTTGCTAAAATGTCGTAAGGGGGGACCCTTACTAAAAGTTCAAAAAAACGGACAAGCTTCAGCAGCACATTTCTGGTGCTGTAGTTGTATAAAATGTCTCAAAACGTCATCAGGAGTCCCGACACAACCTGAAAATGGAAGAAAATGCATATTTTACAGAAATTTTTTTTTGCTAAAATGTCGTAAGGGGGGACCCTTATGAAAAATTCAAAAAAACAGACTGCAGCACATTTCTGGTGCTGTTCCCATCATGCATTGTAGTGCCTATAAATCATACTTGCCAACCTTGAGACCTCCAATTTCGGGGGGTGGGTGCGGGGGGCGTGGTTGGGGCGGGGGCATGGTTGGGGGCGTGGTTAAGAGGGGAGGAGTATATTTACAGCTAGAATTCACCAAGTCAAGTATTTCATATATATATATATATATATATATCCCTGCGACCCGAAGAGAATAAGCGGTAGAAAATGGATGGATGGATGGATGGATGGATATATATATATATATATATATCTCGAATTCACTGAAAGTCAATTATTTCTTTTATATATATATATATATATATATATATATATATATATATATATATATATATATATATATATATATATATATATATATATATAAATAAAAGAAATACTTGAATTTCAGTGTTCATTTATTTACACACATACACACACATAACACTCATCTACTTATTGTTGAGTTAAGGGTTGAATTGTCCATCCTTGTTCTATTCTCTGTCACTATTTTTCTAACCATGCTGAACACCCTCTCTGATTATGCATTGATGTGTGGCACGCACAAAAGTGCTTTCATCAAATGCACTAGATGGCAGTATTGTCCTCTTTAAGAGTGTCACAACATTGCTGTTTACGGCAGACGAACTGCTTTACTGTAGACGTTCTTTATATTGTGGGAAAGCGGACTCAGGTCCGCATGGAGCTGGAGGGGGCGTGGCCTCCAGCTCCGCCTGAATTTCGGGAGATTTTCGGGAGAAAATTTGTCCCGGGAGGTTTTCGAGAGAGGCGCTGAATTTCGGGAGTCTCCTGGAAAATCCGGGAGGGTTGGCAAGTATGCATTGAGGTGACATTGAGGCATGCATTGGGGTGACAATTGGGTCACATTGGGGTGACATTGGGGTGACATTGGGGTCTGTGCGTGTTCATACTAGGCCACATTGGGGTGACAATGAGGTGACATTAGGGCCTGCATTGGGGTGACATTGAGGTGACATTAGGGCCACATTGGGGTCACATTGGGGTGACATTGGGGTGACATTGGGGTCTGTGCGTGTTCATACTAGGCCACATTGGGGTGACAATGAGGTGACATTAGGGCCTGCATTGGGGTGACATTGAGGTGACATTAGGGCCACATTGGGGTCACATTGGGGTGACATTGGGGTCAGATTGGGGCCTGCATTAGGGTGACAATGGGGTCATATTGGGGCCACATTGGGGTCACATTGAGGCATGCATTGGTGTGACAATGGGGTCATATTGGGGTGACATTGGTGTCACATTGGGTTCACATTGGGGTCACATTGAGGTGACATTGAGGCATGCATTGGGGTGACAATTGGGTCACATTGGGGTGACATTGGGGTGACATTGGGGTCTGTGCGTGTTCATACTAGGCCACATTGGGGTGACAATGAGGTGACATTAGGGCCTGCATTGGGGTGACATTGAGGTGACATTAGGGCCACATTGGGGTCACATTGGGGTGACATTGGGGTCAGATTGGGGCCTGCATTAGGGTGACAATGGGGTCATATTGGGGCCACATTGGGGTCACATTGAGGCATGCATTGGTGTGACAATGGGGTCATATTGGGGTGACATTGGTGTCACATTGGGTTCACATTGGGGTCACATTGAGGTGACATTGAGGCATGCATTGGGGTGACAATTGGGTCACATTGGGGTGACATTGGAGTCTGTGCGTGTTCATACTAGGCCACATTGGGGTGACAATGAGGTGACATTAGGGCCTGCATTGGGGTGACATTGAGGTGACATTAGGGCCACATTGGGGTCACATTGGGGTGACATTGGGGTCAGATTGGGGCCTGCATTAGGGTGACAATGGGGTCATATTGGGGCCACATTGGGGTCACATTGAGGCATGCATTGGTGTGACAATGGGGTCATATTGGGGTGACATTGGTGTCACATTGGGTTCACATTGGGGTCACATTGAGGTGACATTGAGGCATGCATTGGGGTGACAATTGGGTCACATTGGGGTGACATTGGGGTGACATTGGGGTCTGTGCGTGTTCATACTAGGCCACATTGGGGTGACAATGAGGTGACATTAGGGCCTGCATTGGGGTGACATTGAGGTGACATTAGGGCCACATTGGGGTCACGTTGGGGTGACAATTGGGGTCAGATTGGGGCCTGCATTAGGGTGACAATGGGGTCATATTGGGGCCACATTGGGGTCACATTGAGGCATGCATTGGTGTGACAATGGGGTCATATTGGGGTGACATTGGTGTCACATTGGGTTCACATTGGGGTCACATTGAGGTGACATTGAGGCATGCATTGGGGTGACAATTGGGTCACATTGGGGTGACATTGGGGTCTGTGCGTGTTCATACTAGGCCACATTGGGGTGACAATGAGGTGACATTAGGGCCTGCATTGGGGTGACATTGAGGTGACATTAGGGCCACATTGGGGTCACATTGGGGTGACATTGGGGTCAGATTGGGGCCTGCATTAGGGTGACAATGGGGTCATATTGGGGCCACATTGGGGTCACATTGAGGAATGCATTGGTGTGACAATGGGGTCATATTGGGGTGACATTGGTGTCACATTGGGTTCACATTGGGGTCACATTGAGGTGACATTGAGGCATGCATTGGGGTGACAATTGGGTCACATTGGGGTGACATTGGGGTGACATTGGAGTTTGTGCGTGTTCATACTAGGCCACATTGGGGTGACAATGAGGTGACATTAGGGCCTGCATTGGGGTGATATTGAGGTGACATTAGGGCCACATTGGGGTCACATTGGGGTGACATTGGGGTCAGATTGGGGCCTGCATTAGGGTGACAATGGGGTCATATTGGGGCCACATTGGGGTGACATTAGGGCCACATTGGGGTCACATTGAGGCATGCATTGGTGTGACAATGGGGTCATATTGGGGTGACATTGGTGTCACATTGGGTTCACATTGGGGTCACATTGAGGTGACATTGAGGCATGCATTGGGGTGACAATTGGGTCACATTGGGGTGACATTGGGGTCTGTGCGTGTTCATACTAGGCAACATTGGGGTCACATTGAGGTGACATTTGTGCCTGCATTGGGGTGACATTGAGGTGACATTAGGGCCTGCATTGGGGTGATATTGAGGTGACATTAGGGCCACATTGGGGTCACATTGGGGTGACATTGGGGTCAGATTGGGGCCTGCATTAGGGTGACAATGGGGTCATATTGGGGCCACATTGGGGTGACATTAGGGCCACATTGGGGTCACATTGAGGCATGCATTGGTGTGACAATGGGGTCATATTGGGGTGACATTGGTGTCACATTGGGTTCACATTGGGGTCACATTGAGGTGACATTGAGGCATGCATTGGGGTGACAATTGGGTCACATTGGGGTGACATTGGGGTCTGTGCGTGTTCATACTAGGCAACATTGGGGTCACATTGAGGTGACATTTGTGCCTGCATTGGGGTGACATTGAGATGACATTGGGGTGACATTGGGTCATATTAGGGCCACATTGGGGTGACATTAGGGCCACATTGGGGTCACATTGAGGCATGCATTGGGGTGACAATGGGGTCATATTGGGGTGACATTGGTGTCACATTGGGGCCACATAGGGGTCACATTGGGGTCTGTGCAGTGTAAACGTAGTCTTAGAATCCACTAGCAAAAGTTAAGCTAACAACAACGTTTATTTGTGAGGATGAGAGTCATGCTTGTCCTTATCAATGAAACACTTCAAGCCGAAGGTATCAACTTGATGCCAAACATTGCAAGAATCTAACGTTGCCGCTAACATTGCTAGTACTTTCTCTGGCACACACTCTGCCGGACGACAGCGTCCGCAGCCAAAATAAGTCAACAACTGTCCGACAAACGAACAAACTTGCTGGAGAAATAGATTGCAAGCACTTCAGACCCCTTTTGATGAAAGTGCTTTATTGACAAAACTCATTTAAAAGTCTGTTTAAATTTATGAGTGAGAGCCTTGTGAGGATTTTTGCTAACGATGCAGGTTGAAATCATATTCTTTGAACTACATGTTGTTAATGTAGTAACCTGATAGCAGAGACCTGTTTAGATTGAATTGTATTTCAGTTCACAAATACCTGAACCTGACTCAGAACCATATATTTCATCTCTCGCGTTTTGCTGAGCATTGCTTGCAACGTGACCGCAAAAGCTAGTGTGCAGCTGGGAAGTGCACGGGAAGCATAGGGAAAGCTACGCTTGAGCCGAGTTAAACAGAACACTAATCAGACTCCAATGATCCAGCACTGACAGGGGGAACCAGGTGGAACTAAATAGAACTAATTAACAAGGAGGAACAGGTGTGCTGGCAGGCCAAGGAACAGAAAGTAAAGGAGCATCAAAACACAGGAAACCAAACAGGAAATACTGTCAAAATAAGAGCACCAGGACAGGACGTGCTTCTAAACACAGAATCTGTTGGTGCTGGATGTACATGGATTCAATGTGATGTCATACGATGGTTCAAACTCTGTTGTGTGCGACATACGCACCTCTAGCGTCAGATTCAAAGCGACAACTTAAGGGGCACTGAAATAAAACAAATATGTCTACAGGTACTATACCCCCCCCCCCCCAAAAAAAAAATAGACACAGTCGTGATTTCAGACTTGTTTTACGATCAATCAATCAATGTTTATTTACATAGCCCTAAATCACAAGTGTCTCAAAGGGCTGCACAAGCCACAACGACATCCTGGGTTCAGAGCCCACAAAAGGGCAAGGAAAAACTCACAACCCAGTGGGATATCAATGTGAATGACTACGAGAAACCTTGGAGAGGACCGCAGATGTGGGTGACCCCTAGTATGAACACACACTGACCCCAATGTGGCCCTAATGCGACCCCAAAGTCACCCCATTGTCACCCCAGTGCAGGCCCCAATGTGACCCCGTTGGGGCCCTAATGTCACCCCATTGTGACCCCAATGTATGCCCCAATCTGACCCCAATGTCACCCCAATCTGGCCCCCAGGGCACCCCAATTTGACCCGAATGTGGCCCTAATGTCACCCCAATGCAGGCACCAATGTCACCTCAATGTGACGCCAATGTGGCCCCAAGTAAACCCCAATGTGGCCCTAATGTCATCTCAATGTCACCCCAATGCAGGCACCAATGTCACCTCAATGTGACGCCAATGTGGCCCCAAGTAAACCCCAATGTGGCCCTAATGTCATCTCAATGTCACCCCAATGCAGGCACCAATGTCACCTCAATGTGACCCCAATGTGGCCCCATAGTGACCCCGATGTGGCCCTAATGTCACCCCAATGCAGGCACCAATGTCACCTCAATGTGACCCCAATGTGGCCCCAAGGTCACCCCAATTTTACCCCAATGTGGCCCTAATGTCATCTCAATGTCACCCCAATGAAGGCACCAATGTCACCTCAATGTGACCCCAATGTGGCCCTAATGTCACCCCATTGTGACCCCAATGTAGGCCCCAATCCGACCCCAACGTCACCCCAATTTGGCCCCAATGTTACCCCAATGTGGCCCTAATGTCACCCCAATGCAGGCACTAATGTCACCTCAATGTGACCCAAATGTCACCTCAATGTCACCCCAATGTGACCCCAAAGTCACCCCAATGTGACCCCAGTCACCCCAATGTGGCCCCATTGTTACCCCAGTGCAGGCCCCAATGTGACCCTGATGTGGCCCTAATGTCACCCCATTGTGACCCCAATGAATGCCCCAATCCGACCCCAATGTCACCCCAATGTCACCTCATTGTGACCCCTATGTAGGTCCCAATCTGACCCCAAAGTCACCCCAATTTGATCCCAATGTTACCCCAATGTGGCCCTAATGTCACCTCAATATCACCCCAATGCAGGCACTAATGTCACCTCAATGTGACTCCAATGTCACCTCAATGTCACCCCAATGTGACCCCAAAGTCACCCCAATGTGACCCCAAAATCACCCCAATGTGGCCCTATTGTCACCCCAGTGCAGGCCCTATTGTCACCCCAGTGCAGGCCCCAATGTGACACCGATATGGCCCTAATGTCACCCCATTGTGACCCCAATGTATGCCCCAATCTGACCCCAATGTCACCCCAATGTCACCTCAATGTGACCCCAATTTTGCCCCCAGGTCACCCCAATTTGACCCCAATATGGCCCTAATGTCACCCCAATGCAGCCACCAATGTCACCTCAATGTGACCCAAATGTGACCCCAAGGTCACCCCAATTTGACCCCAATGTGGCCCTAATGTCACCTCAATGCAGGCACCAATGTCACCTCAATGTGACCCCAATGTGGCCCCATAGTGACCCCGATGTGGCCCTAATGTCACCCCATTGTGACCCCAATGTAGGCCCCAATCTGACCCCAAGCTCACCCCAATTTGGCCCCAATGTGGCCCTAAGGTCACCTCAATGTCACCCCAATGCACGCACTAATGTCACCTCTATGTGACCCCAATGTCACCCCAAAGTGACCCCATTGTGGCCCCAATGTGACCCCAATGTGGCCCCAATGTGACCCCAATGTGGCCCTAATGTCACCCCACTGTGACCCCAATGTGGCCTCGACGTCACTTGCATGCGTAGTTCGATAAAGTGAAAACAAAGGAAGTTGATCGGGAGGAAGTCGCTACTACTACAAAATAAAATAAAGGTTAGTGTTTTTAACGTGAAAACACACAACAATGGGTTTCAGCACATTTTGAAACACCCAATTTTAAAATGTAAAATGTGGGCGAGTCGGCATCAGCCTGCTGAGGTCACCTGCAGAAGACTAGAGGCAGTTTCTGTCTGCAATCCAGATTAGATTTAGACTTAGACTTAGACTTCGATTTAGACAAACTTTAATGATCAACCAGGGAAATTGTTCAACACAGTAGCTCAGTTACAAGTGTAAGGATGGAAAGGACAATGCAGGTATAAATAGACTAAATATAGCAATATAGAATCTAACAGATTGTAATATTTGTGTTCGTACTAGCAAAAACAACTAAACATTTCACTAATTTCTGGTCCTCAAATTCATCATACTTTGCCTTGCAGAGCAGACAGCTTCTTCAAGATGTTATCCAGTTTGCAATTTAGTCCAGAAAACACACAAGTCTGAGGGCCCACAGCTCTGAACATCATTTGCGGCAGCTTTGGGGTACCTTGAACGGCTGCCAGCATCTTCCAATTTGTTGATACAACAGGACTCCGATCAGCAGATGTCCTTTGGCATGATTAAAAACTGAAAACGTTCGGATAGTACTTCTCATTGAGAAGATCTTGTCAATTTCTTCGAGGGTCCAGTTATTCAATTCCGTTGTTTGGATTTTGGAGAGCAGTGCAAAAAGAGGCTCCAAGAAAGTTAAGACAAAAAATTAAAACAGGAGAGATGAGGGGGAGGGAGGTGAAGTGTCCGCCTTCGTTGAGAGCCAGTTAGAAATGACGATGAACATGGACCAGGATGACATGAAAGTAAGTGATAAAGGTAAGATTTTTATACGCCTTTATCTACACGGTCCATGCTGGAAAATAAGTTCCAGTTCTTAGACGCAGTCACCCAAAGAGGGGGATATATAACCATGGTCGTGTACAAACAGTTCTAAGTCCAGTTAGTTATTTACCGATTGCTCAAAAACCGATTGATATTCTGGGACATGATTGCCTGATTCATTTTCAGAAGGAAAACAAATCATAAAAATAACTTTTTAGTGAAATGTATCGTCAAACCCAAGGCCCGGGGGCCAGATCTGGCCCGCCACATCATTTAATGTGGCCCGTGAAAGCCTGGAAACGATATGCGTCAATAAAGTACTTTAAATGTATTTGTACAGGTGAATACATTAATGCATTACAATTGCATACATTTTTATTTAATATCATATAATGTAACAAATTGCATTTTCCTTTCCTAAAATAAAAAAAAGATGCTTGAATTTCTGTATGAATCTGTAATAATAATGTTTTTCACATTAATAATGTAATATTTTTATACATGTGTATGAGTTTAGGTTGGAAAGTAATAATAATAATAATAATAATAATAAATTGTATTTATAAAGGCGCCTTTCTGGGCACTCAAGAACACCGTACAAAAATCACAACAATAAAATCAAATTGGATAAAAAACAACAACAACAACAACAAGTAGTTATAACCTGTAATAATAATGAACTGTTAGTTTCGTGTTTCCTAATAATGTAATAAATATTATATTACCGTTTTTGTTAGAATAAAAATAAATGTCCAATTGACTTATAATTTCAAAGCAAATTGTCCATTAAATTGTTCATTGTTTAAAAATAACTATATATTAGAAAAAACTAAACACTGGCTGCCCAGTCGCCATAATTTTAGATAGAGAGATAGATAGATAGTACTTTATTGATTCCTTCAGGAGGGTTCCCTCCCTAAAAGAAAACAGTGTTAACATTTTTCTATTTATAAACACAACAATTTTACAGTAATCTGTCACCAAAATTTTACCGTAATTTTACAATTTTTCCAGTAATATGCTTGTGGAAAAATATGCTCCTGCAGGAGCAAAGGTCACCGCCTCTGTCCATGGTACTGAGGACAGAGCACCATCAGACGGGGGCGTGGCAGTGCTGACGGCGAGACAAAGCTGGCAGTAAGCGGCCGGGAGCAGGAAAGGAGAGAGGATACGGACGTGACTGAAAAGTCACGTTCTACTGGAGAGAAAACTTTTGGTAAAAACATTATTATTAAAACCTTGTTAAAACCTGCACACTTGGCTCCTGTGCCGGATGCAACTTCCACAATGCTGTTAAATAAAAAAATAAAAAAATAAAAATAAAAACCGGTAAATTCTACAACAAAAATCTGAGCTGCCGGGCTATATTTTAAAAAATACAATAAAAAATACCAAAATACAATGACCAAATGCATAAGCAATTGTGTAATAATATCAATCGAATGTATTAATATTCATTTAACAACAAAAACAAGATCAATTACAGCTCATGTTATTCTATATTCTATATTCTATATTATTCATGTTATTTATTTATTTATTTATTTTTATTTATTTTTTTTAGACCAGTTGATCTGCCGTTTCTTTTCTTTTCTCCTCTGCTCCCCCCTATCCCTTGTGGAGGGGAAGACACACAGATCCGGTGGCCATGGATGGGGTGCTGGCTGTCCGGGGTCGGGACCCGGGGTGGACCGCTCGCCTGTATATTGGTTGGGAACATCTCTGCGCTGCTGACCCGTCTCCGCTCGGGATGGTTTCCTGCTGACCCCACTGTGGACTGGACTCTTACTGTTATGCTGGATCCACTATGGACTGGACTCTCACAATATTATGTTAGACCCACTCGACATCCATTGCATTCGGTCTCCCTAGAGGGGGGGGGGGTTACCCACATATGCGGTCCTCTCCAAGGTTTCTCATAGTCATTCACATCGACGTCCCACTGGGGTGAGTTTTTCCTTGCCCTTATGTGGGCTATACCGAGGATGTCGTTGTGGCTTGTGCAGCCCTTTGAGACACTTGTGATTTAGGGCTATATAAATAAACATTGATTGATTGATTGATTGATATTCCGTGTTGAATTGCACCAAGTAAATAAAATTCCTAGTTCTCGTTCTCAAAAAATAGCAATAAAAAGTATTTTGATTCTGATTCTGATTCTGATTCATTTATTACTGAGAGTAGCCATAACTGCGATGTAGCCCCTCAATGAAAATGGGTTTGACACCCCCGGTCTAAACGCTCGTTGTTGAACAACCTCACTGTGTCATGTGCACATTGTTGTGCAGGTTAAAGGTCACAGCAATGACAAGACCTGGTTATAGAACAAGAAAAAGTGCACAATTTCCCCCCTTAAAGCCATTTTTCTTTTTATAATTTGAGGCAATCCTAAAATAATCTTGTCATTTGGAAATAAAGACACGAGCCTCAAAACAAAGCTCAAAGTTTTGCTTTTCCTTCTAGTTTCCACCGTCTTGCCTTTCTTATCTGTTTTTCCCAGGCTGTCAGTGGTTGGGGCGCCCGTCTGCATCAAAAAGCCAGCATGTTGGCAGCCTGTGATTGAACGCACGCGACAAAGCCCACTAAGCAGTGCTGCGATCCCCCTTGAGACTTTTATTATGGAACTCTATATTGGATTCTCCTTCCTGGCTGTCTCTGGGGAGCCGACAGTCAAAACATCTTCTCAGATTCGACCAGGACATGACACATATTGTCCCATTCTCGTTAGGACGTGAAATGAGGCCGTGGTTGACAGCCCGTTGAGTAAGCTCCGTCATGTCACTGCCATGACACGAGCATTCATATGGGTGCCATTGTGTGGTGAAGAGAAAACACAAGCCAGACGCTAATTATTCACAAATATTTCCTTTTTTGTATTTATTTATTTTTTGTCCTGTCCAGCTTCTCAGGCAAATCATAAAGTTGGTGTAGATGCCCATATCGACTGTACAAATTTACTTTACAAAAGAGAAGTGTGAGATACTTCTCTTGGTGCCTTATTTGTCCATCCATCCATCTTCTTCCGCTTATCCTAGGTCAGGTCGCGGGGGCAGCAGCCTAAGCAGAGAAGCCCAGACTTTCCTCTCCCCAGCCACTTCTTCCAGCTCTTCCTGGGGGATCCCGAGGCGTTCCCAGGCCAGCCGGGAGACATAGTCTTCCCAACGTATCCTGGGTCTTCCCCGTGGCCTCCTGCCGGTTGGACGTGCCCTACACACCTCCCTAGGGAGGCGTTCGGGTGGTATCCTGAGCAGATGCCCGAACCACTTCATCTGGCTCCTCTCGATGTGGAGGAGCAGCGGCTTTACTTTGAGCTCCCCCCGGATGGCAGAGCTTCTCACCCTATCTCAAAGGGAGAGCCCCGCCACCCGTTGGAGGAAACTCATTTTGGCCGCCTGTACCCGTGATCTTGTCCTTTCGGTCATAACCCAAAGCTCATGACCATAGGTGAGGATGGGAACGTAGATCGACCGGTAAATTGAGAGCTTTGCCTTCCGGCTCAGCTCCTTCTTCACCACAACGGATCGATACAGCGTCCGCATTACTGAAGATGCTGCACCGATCCGCCTGTCGATCTCACGATCCACTTTTCCCTCACTCGTGAACAAGACTCCTAGGTACTTGAACTCCTCCACTTGGGGCAGGGTCTCCTCCCAAACCCGGAGATGGTACTCCACCCTTTTCCGGGCGAGAACCACGGACTCGGACTTGGAGGTGCTGATTCTCATCCCAGTCGCTTCACACTCGGCTGCGAACCGATCCAGTGAGAGCTAAAGATGCTGGCCAGATGAAGCCATCAGGACCACATCATCTGCAAAAAGCAGAGACCTAATCCTGCAGCCACCAAACCGGATCCCTTCAACGCCTTGACTGCGCCCAGAAATTCTGCCCATAAAAGTTATGAACAGAATCGGTAACAAAGGGCAGCCTTGGCGGAGTCCAACCCTCACTGGAAACGTGTCCGACTTACTGCCGGCAATGCGGACCAAGCTCTGACACTGATCGTACAGGGAGCGGACAGCCACAATCAGACAGTCCGATACCCCATACTCTCTGAGCACTCTCCACAGAACCTCCCGAGGGACACGGTCAAATGCCTTCTCCAAGTCCACAAAGCACATGCACCCTCAAGGACTCTGCCGAGAGTATAGAGCTGGTCCACAGTTCCACGACCAGGACGAAAACTACACTGTTCCTCCTGAATCCGAGGTTCGACTATCCGGCGTAGCCTCCTCTCCAGTACACCTGAATAGACCTTACCGGGAAGGCTGAGGAATGTGATCCCACGATAGTTGGAACACACCCTCCGGTTCCCCTTCTTAAAGAGAGGAACCACCACCCCGGTCTGCCAATCCAGAGGTACCTCCCCCGATGTCCACGCGATGCTGCAGAGTCTTGTCAACCAACACAGCCCCACAGCATCCAGAGCCTTAAGGAACTCCGGGCGGGTCTCATCCACCCCCGGGGCCTTGCCACCGAGGAGCTTTTTAACTACCTCATCAACCTCAGCCCCAGAAATAGGAGAGCCCACCACAGATTCCCCAGGCACTGCTTCCTCATAGGAAGACGTGTCGGTGGGATTGAGGAGGTCTTCGAAGTATTCCCCCCACCGATCCACAACATCGAGGTCAGCAGAACACCATACGCACCATACACGGTGTTGACAGTGCACTGCTTCCCCTTCCTGAGGCGGCGGATGGTGGTCCAGATTCGCTTCGAAGCCGCCCGGAAGTCGTTTTCCATGGCCTCGCCGAACTCCTCCCTTGTCCCAGTTTTTGCCTCCGCGACCGCTGAAGCCGCACACCGCTTGGCCTGTCGGTACCTGTCCGCTGCCTCCGGAGTCCTATGAGCCAAAAGAACCCGATAGGACTCCTTCTTCAGCTTGACGGCATCCCTCACCGCCGGTGTCCACCAACGGGTTCTAGGATTACCGCCACGACAGGCACCAACTACCTTGCGGCCAAAGCTCCAATCAGCCGCCTCGACAATAGAGGTGCGGAACAAAGTCCAATAACAAAACACCACTCGGGTTCAGATCCGGGCGGCCATTCTTCCCAATCACGCCTCTCCAGGTTTCACTGTCGTTGCCAACATGAGCGTTGAAGTCACCAGTAGGACTAGGGAATCACCTGGGGGAGCACTTTCCAGTACTCCCTCGAGTGTATCCAAAAAGGGTGGGTACTCTGAACTGCTGTTTGGTGCATAAGCACAAACAACAGTCAGGACCTGTCCCCCCCACCCGAAGGCGGAGGGAGGCTACCGGGTTGAACTCCAACGTGCAGGCTTTGAGCCAGGGGGAAAACAAGAATTGCTACCCCAGCTCGTCGCCTCTCACTGTGTGCAACGCCAGTGTGGAAGAGAGTCCAGCCCCTCTCGAGAGAACTGGTTCCAGAGCCCTTGCTTTGCGTCGAGGTGAGTCCGAACTTCTCTACCTCGCGCACAAGCTCAGGCTCCTTCCCCCCCAGCGAGGTGACGTTCCACGTCCCAAGAGCTAGCTTATGTAGCCGAGGATCGAACCGCCAAGTGCCCTGCCTTCGGATAACGCCCAGCTCACAATGCACCCGACCTCTATGGCCCCTCCCATGAGTGGTGAGCCCATTGGAGCGGGGGCCCACGTTGCCTCTTCGGGCTGTGCCTGGCCGGGCCCCATGGGGACAGGCGCTCGCCATCGTGCTCCAACTGCGGGCCTGGCTCCAGAGGGGGGCGGTGACCCACGTCCGGGCGAGGGGGATCTGAACCCTTGTTGTTTCATTCCCATACAAGTCTTCGAGCTGCTCTTTGTCTGATCCCTCACCTCGGACCAGTTTGCCTTGGGAGACCCTACCAAGGGGCATGAAAGCCCACGGACAACATAGCTCCTAGGATCATTGGGACATGCAAACTCCTCTACCACGGTAAGGTGGCAGCTCATTTTTATTTGTATTTGACATTATTAAATGTATTTATATTATCATTTGGTGCAGCCGAGCCGGAGCAGGAGGGGATAGAAAGAGAAACAAAGGAAGACCGAGGGGGAAATTGTGGGGATAAGAGGGGGATAAGGGGTGAAATTGATCTAAGCCTGGGCCCCTGGAGAGGGGGTCCAGACTGAGGCCAAGGGAAAAAACAACTCATAGCCATAGCACACAGCCCTCTTACATGTGTGTAAGAGGGAAACATCAAAGCACACAAAGGACATTAAAGACATTAAAAGAGCAGAGCTGATGCAACCAGCCATTTCTACATACATACATACCAGTGACGTGCAGTCAGGGGAGGAAGGTGAGGCGGGGCCTCACGTGCCATCATGGAAAGAAAAAAAATGTAAAAAAAAATTTAAAAAAAATTAATTGTTATATGTATCCAGTGATTATACTATAAAGTTATTTTCCATTTAACTTCACCAGTTTTAGATTATTTGTATTCAAAATCGCTGAATTTTCACATTTGCCGTTCAAATACTGAGAAGAGACTTGCGGTGAGTCAGCAGCCAGTTGAGCCTCACCATGGATTGCGCAATGACTCGGCTAACTGCTGGCCTGCTGTGCAGTGAGACCGTATTGCTATATAAAGTTAAAAAGTTAAAGTACCAATGATTGTCACACACACACTAGGTGTGGCGAGATTATTCTCTGCATTTGACCCATCACCCTTGATCACCCCCTGGGAGGTGAGGGGAGCAGTGGGCAGCAGCGGTGGCCGCGCCCGGGAATCATTTTGGTGATTATAACTATACTATAACTATATGAACTATATTATACATTTCCATAGTTTAGTTAGCTGAGGTATATCATGTACAGTGTATTTTGTCAACAACTGTATGTGTGTAAAGTATTTCTTGTGCTGAGCAATCATAAAACGGCTGCGAAGACGCACTGTGTCAGGCTCGCAGTAATCCCGCCTCCTGGTGGTAGAGGGCGCAAGTGATCCCAGAGATCATTTTTGCGACCACACGGCTGCAGAATCAGGCGCGTCGTCATCGTGGCAGGCGTGGAAGCTGCGCGCGTCGTCGTGGCAGGCGTGGAAGCAGCAGATGAAGCAAGCGCGAGTGTAGCAGACGGAGCAGGCAGCGAAGCTCGGCATAGTGCGTCAGGCGCGGGTGCAGCAGACGAAGCAGGCAGCGAAGCTCGGCGTGGTGCGTCAGGCGGCGGGTCTTGGCATGGAGGGTCTTGGCATGGCGAGTCTTGGTCTTGGTCTTGGCATGGCGGTGCTTGGTCTTGGCATGGCGGGTCTTGGTCTTGGCATGGCGGGTCTTGGTCTTGACTTGGGTCTTGGTGTCGTGGAGCTGCGACTGGCGGCACTTGGCATCGTGGTGCAGGTACTGGAGCTTGGCGTGGTGGGTCTTGGCGTGGTGGAGCTGGTGCTAGCCTTGGTGCGGCGACAGGTACTAGCCTTGGTGCTGCAACAGGTGCTAGCCGTGGTGCAGCGACAGGTGCTAGCCGTGGTGCTGCTACAGGTGCTAGCCGTGGTGCTGCTACTGGTGCTAATCTTGGCTCTGGTGCTAGCCTTGGCGCTAGCCGTGGTGCAGCTACTGGTGCTAGCTTTGGAGCAAGTGGAGGTGGTCTAGCTGGGGGTTGCGGCTTGGCAGGCTGAAAGACCGGTGGTGGCGGCCGTGCTGGAGGCTGTGGCTTGGCAGGTCGAAAGACTGGTGGTGGCAGCCGTGCTCGAGGCTGTAGCTTGGCATGGTGATGCTGAGCCACCCCACCTGAAAAGTTCCCAGCCCTAGCCCCCCCCTCAAGGAGCGGATACCAGACATGCTCCCCGCGGTCTGGAATCGTTTCTTTGTCTGGGTGGAGGGTGGTCAGGAGGGGGGCAGAATCCTCCCCTTTAAATTGTCCAAAATGTCTTTTTTGTACCAGGGATTGAGTGGGTGAAAAAAAAAAATTTTGTGACTTGGGCGTGGCTTGAGTCCTGGGGAGTGGGTAATGAAATTCAGATGGCTGTGATTGATTAGCTCTAATGTTCAAAATCATGTTTTGGTAGTGTTTTATCTTGGACTTAGAGTCTTTTGCGGCGGGTGATCAAAAGAAAAGGAGTTCAGAAAAAAAAACCCTTGATCTGTGATGTCATCCTTGAGCTGCGGGGCTGGCAGCAGCCTGCTTCCGCCCGGAGTGTGAGGAGCCTGCGGGAGCGCTGCGTGCTGTCCACTCGCCTTCCCTGACGTCCTTGGTCTGGAGCGGCGCTTCCGGGACTGCGGTGACGCAGCGCCGTCCTCGGGCCAAATGGAGCTAATTGGAATTAGCTTGCCATTTGGCCCCCACGTCAGGTCTCGCTCCGCCATGGCTCCTAGCGACTCCCACTTCCCTTCCTCGTCCAAATTCCTTGCAGGAAAGCAATTTGCTGGCAACATAATGTCAAGACTTGGACTATGGAGTGGTTGTTTTCCAGAGATGCAAGTGAACTTGGACCGGACATGGCGTGAAGGTAATGACATCTTTTAATTTTTAAACTCAAAAGGAACAAACAAAAGGCGCTCACAGCGGAGGTACAAAATGTGGCTATGAAAATAAAACACTCGCACGAAGGCAGAACTATGGAAAAAACAAAACTTGCAAACTATGGCCTGAATAAAGAGAACTTACTTGGAATGGAACTGTGAACATGGCATGAAGAAGAGTGATCATAAAGTGTGATGTTGTCAGAAATACAGCCTGGCAACTCGAAGCTTAAATAATAGTGACATCCATCCATCCATCCATCTTCTTCCGCTTATCCGAGGTTGGGTCGCGGGGGCAGCAGCCTAAGCAGGGAAGCCCAGACTTCCCTCTCCCCAGCCACTTCGTCCAGCTCTTCCTGTGGGACCCCGAGGCGTTCCCAGGCCAGCCGGGAGACATAGTCTTCCCAACGTGTCCTGGGTCTTCCCCGCGGCCTCCTACCGGTCGGACATGCCCTAAACACCTCCCTAGGGAGGCGTTCGGGTGGCATCCTGACCAGATGCCCGAACCACCTCATCTGGCTCCTCTCGATGTGGAGGAGCAGCGGCTTTACTTTGAGCTCCCCCCGGATGGCAGAGCTTCTCACCCTATCTCTAAGGGAGAGCCCCGCCACCCGGCGGATGAAACTCATTTCGGCCGCTTGTACCCGTGATCTTGTCCTTTCGGTCATAACCCAAAGCTCATGACCATAGGTGAAGATGGGAACGTAGATCGACCGGTAAATTGAGAGCTTTGCCTTCCGGCTCAGCTCCTTCTTCACCACAACGGATCGATACAGCGTCCGCATTACTGAAGACGCCGCACCGATCCGCCTGTTGATCTCACAATCCACTCTTCCCCCACTCGTGAACAAGACTCCGAGGTACTTGAACTCTTCCACTTGGGGCAAAATCTCCTCCCCAACCCGGAGATGGCACTCCACCCTTTTCCGGGCGAGAACCATGGACTCGGACTTGGAGGTGCTGATTCTCATCCCAGTCGCTTCACACTCGGCTGCGAACCGATCGAGTGAGAGCTGAAGATCCTGGCCTGATGAAGCCATCAGGACCACATCATCTGCAAAAAGCAGAGACCTAATCCTGCAGCCACCAAACCAGATCCCCTCAACGCCTTGACTGCGCCTAGAAATTCTGTTCATAAAATTTATGAACAGAATCATAATAGTGACATGATTAGTGAAAACAGGTGCGTGACTCAAAACGTGAAACAGGTGCGTGAGGTGACAGGTGAAAACTAATGGTTGCTATGGTGACAAAACAAGAGAGTGAAACCAGGAACTAAAAAGCGTCCAAAAAACAAACAGCACATGGCCAAACAAAAACATGATCAACACAGACATGACAATCGATGCTTTTGTTCAAAAGAAGCAGCGCATGGACTTCATTTATAAGTAAAGGCAAGACCATAATAACGTTTTTTTTTTAATTAAATGTGCTTTTTTTGTGTGCTACAGTTTGTATGTGTAAAGTTAAAGTTAAGTTAAAGTACCAATGATTGTCACACACACACTGGGTGTTATGAAATTTGTTGTCTGTATTTGACCCATCCCCTTGTTCACCCCCTGGGAGGTGAGGGGAGCAGTGGGCAGCAGCGGCGCCGCGCCCGGGAATCATTTTTGGTGATTTAACCCCCAATTCCAACCCTTGATGCTGAGTGCCAAGCAGGGAAGAATGCTGGTATGAGCTTTTAAACATAACCCGTTAACTGCTGCCAATCAAATGGTGAATAAGATACTCTTTAGGGTTCATATGTTTGTAAATCTGATTGTGATGAAGTCAGTGCCTCACCAGCCATCAACCTATACGCACGTCACTGATATATATATATATATATATATATATATATATATATATATATACACATATATACATACACACATATGCATATATACATATATATATATAAATATATATACATACACATACATGTGTCTATGTATACATACATACACATACACATTTATAAACACACTCATACCTATACATACATGCACACACACACACACACACACACACACACACACACACACACACACACACACACACACACACACACACACACACACACACACACACACACACACACACACACACACACACACACACACACACACACTCATATATATATATATACAACAACAAATCCATACACAGGTCAGCGAAACAGCGATCAAGCCAATGCATACCGTCCGCATGTCAGCACCCAAACCAGCCAGCAAGCCAACCCCCACAACCCCACAAGCACACAGACAATATATCCCAAAACGTTGAAGTCAAACTGTGTAGGCATTGTGGAGATATGTATAAAATAATCTTGCCTTCCTTCATACTTCCGGGAAACGAGCCATTTGGACTTCTCCCCATCGGTGACTTTGTTGTCGATATCTCTAGATTTAGCCAAAGTTCCTTCTTTTTCGCTATTCTATTGTTGTGGGGCAGACTGGCCCAAAACCAGTGAAGTTGGCACGTTGTGTAAATGGTAAATAAAAACAGAATACAATGATTTGCAAATGCTTTTCAACTTATATTCAATTGACTTGACTGCAAAAACATGATATTTAATGTTCCAACTGAGAAACTTATTTTTTTTTTGCAAATAATCATTAACTTAGAATTTAAAGGCAGCAACACATTACAAAAAAAGGGCACAGGGGCATTTTTACCACTGTGTTACATGGCCTTTCCTTTTAACAACACTCAGTAAACGTTTGGGAACTGAGGAGACACATTTTTGAATCTTCTCAGGTGGAATTCTTTCCCATTCTTGCTTGATGTACAGCTTAAGTTGTTCAACAGTCCGGGGGTCTCCGTTGTTGTATTTTATACTTCACACATTTTCAATGGGAGACAGGTCTGGACTACAGGCAGGCCAGTCTAGTACCCGCACTCTTTTACTATGAAGCCACGCTGTTGTAACACGTGGCTTGGCATTGTCTTGCTGAAATAAGCAGGGGCGTCCATGATAACGTTGTTTGGATGGCAACATATGTTGCTCCAAAACCTGTATGTACCTTGCCAATGGTGCCTTCACAGATGTGTAAGTTATCCATGCCTTGGGCACTAATACACCCCCATACCATCACAGATGCTGGCTTTTACACTTTGCGCCCATAACAATCCGGACAGTTCTTTGTCTCTTTGGTCCGGAGGACACAACGTCCACAGTTTCCAAAAACAATTTAAAATGTGGACACTTTTCCACTTTGCATCAGTCCATCTTAGATGAGCTCGGGCCAGGCGAAGCCGGCGGCGTTTCTGGGTGTTGTTGATAAATGCCTTTTGCTTTGAATAGTAGAGTTTTAACTTGCACTTACAGATGTAGCAACCAACTGTAGCTACTGACAGTGGTTTTCTGAAGTGTTCTTGAGCCCATGTGGTGATATCCTTTACTGATGTCGGTGTTTGATGCAGTACCGCCTGAGGGATCGAAGGTCACGGGCATTCAATGTTGGTTTTCAGCCTTGCTGCTTTCGTGCAGTGATTTCTCCAGATTCTCTGAACCTTTACCGTAGATGGTGAAATTCCTAAATTCCCTGCAATAGCTGGTTGAGAAATGTTGTTCTTAAACAATCTGCTCACGCATGTTGACAAAGTGGTGACCCTCGCCCCGTCCTTGTTTGTGAATGACTGAGCATTTCATGGAAGCTGCTTTTATACCCAATCATGGCACCCACCTGTTCCCAATTAGCCTGCACACCTGTGGGATGTTCTAAATAAGTGTTTGATGCATTCCTCAACTTCCTCTGTCTTTTTTGCCACTTATGCCAGCTTTTTTGAAACATATTGCAGACATCAAATTCCATATTAGTTCATATTTGCAAAAAATAAAGTTTTCCAGTTCGAACGTTAAATATTTTGTCTTTGCAGTCTATTCAATTGAATATAAGTTGAAAAGGATTTAAAAGTCATTGCATTTACATTTACACAACGTGCCAACTTCACTGGTTTTGGGTTGTGTACTTCCTTCCCTTAACACCACTTGTTGAGACTGCTCCTTTTTTCGGAGTAAACATTTTACAACAAAAAGCTAAAGATGAATGTGGAGGGAGATGTGGCCAGCGCTGCCTGCAGGAGCAAAGGTCACCGCCTCTGTCCATGGTGCTGAGGACAGAGCACGGGGGCGTGGCAGTGCTGACGGCGAGACACAGCTGGCAGGTAATTAGATTTCACAGGTGGTAGGTGTTAATCTAATCATCTTTAACAATAAGCGGCCGGGAGCAGGGGGGACAGAGGATACGGACGTGGCTGAAAAGTCGCGTCCTTCTGGAGAGAAAACTTTTTGTTGAAACGTATGATTATTAAAATCTTGTTAAAACCTGCACGCACTGTGCCGTGTCTGACAGTGGGACTGCGAGGACGCTGAACTGAGTTCCAATGATATGTCTCACATCACGTTCCATATCGTTCTAAACTTACCAGCTTGACAACTTTGTCTCTCATTACCCGGACTAGGTGGTTGTGACACACACAGCCGAGCACGTTACGTGTCCAAACATGAAGACTACATTACACGACTTGAATATGTTCTCGTTATCAGCCGCGCGAGTCCCGTCATTTTATTTTAATTAGTGAAGGCCAACCTGGATACTAGAACGTCCTGGCGTCCATTAAGATAATGGCAAACAATTAAGTTTCTTCCTCTTCTGGAACAAACCAATGTGAGAGGAGTGATAAATGATCCCAATTGCGGGCAATGTAGAATTTTAATTAAACAGCAGTCTTAAGTGAGGAGGCGTCATTGTTCACTACGACTCTCCATTGCAATTACGCAGCTCTATTCATGCGGAACATAATGACTTGACGGCAAGTCTTTGTCGGTTTACAGCAGCAGCATAATTGTGTCCTTTCACACATTTAAAAAAAGAAAAGAAAAAAAAGACACATGACAATGTTCTATTTGGACTGGAATAAGTTGGAAGTCGCTTCTTTATCCTGCCAAAGCATGTCGGCCTTTTTCATACGAGACAGTTTGACACGCCGTAATAAAAACATTACAATGTCTTTAGAGGCTTTTGTTTTGTTAGGTTGGGTGAGCGCACAATACCCACTGTCACACAAAGTATACACACTTCACACACAGTATGTGTCATTTATTTTCAGAACCTTGTTGATTCTGTACTTTTAACAATAGTATCATATCTGTTATTGAGAAAATGTTTCATCCATCTTCTTCCGCTTATCCGAGGTCAGGTCGCGGGGGCAGCAGCCTAAGCAGGGAAGCCCAGACTTCCCTCTCCCCAGCCACTTCGTCCAGCTCCTCCCGGGGGATCCCGAGGCGTTCCCAGGCCAGCAGGGAGAGATAAACTTCCCAACGTGTCCTGGGTCTTCCCCTTGGCCTCTTACCGGTCGGACGTGCCCTAAACACCTCCCTGGGGAGGCGTTCGGGTGGCATCCTGACCAGATGCCCGAACCACCTCATCTGGCTCCTCTCAATTTGGAGGAGCAGCGGTTTTACTTTGAACTACAGAACTTCTCACCCTATCTCTAAGGGAGAGCCCCGCCACCCGGCGGAGGAAACTCATTTCGGCCGCTTGTACCCGTGATCTTGTCCTTTCGGTCATGACTCAAAGCTCATGACCATAGGTGAGGATGGGAACGTAGATCGACCGGTAAATCGAGAGCTTTGCCTTCCGGCTCAGCTCCTTCTTCACCACAACGGATCGATACAGCGTCCGCATTACTGAAGACGCCGCACCGATCCGCCTGTCGATCTCACGATCCACTCTTCCCTCACTTGTGAACAAGACTCTGAGGTACTTGAACTCCTCCACTTGGGGCAAGATCTCCTCCCCAACCCGGAGATGGAACTCCACCCTTTTCCGGGCGAGAACCATGGACTCGGACTTGGAGGTGCTGATTCTCATCCCAGTCGCTTCACACTCAGCTGCGAACCGATCCAGTGAGAGCTGAAGATCCTGGCCAGATGAAGCCATCAGGACCACATCATCTGCAAAAAGCAGAGACCTAATCCTGCAGCCACCAAACCAGATACCCTCAACACCTTGACTGCGCCTAGGAATTCTGTCCATAAAGGTTATGAACAGAATCGGTGACAAAGGGCAGCCTTGGTGGAGTCCAACCCTCACTGGAAACGGGTCCGACTTACTGCCAGCAATGCGGACCAAGCTCTGACACTGATCATACAGGGAGCGGACCGCCACAATAAGACAGTCCGTTACCCCATACTCTCTGAGCACTCCCCACAGGACTTCCCGGGGTACACGGTCAAATGCCTTCTCCAAGTCCACAAAGCACATGTAGACTGGTTGGGCAAACTCCCATGCATCCTCAAGGACCCTGCCGAGAGTAAAGAGCTTGTCCACAGTTCCACGACCAGGACGAAAACCACGCTGTTCCTCCTGAATCCGAGGTTCGACTATCCGGCGTAGCCCCCTCTCCAGTACACCTGAATAGACCTTACCGGGAAGGCTGAGGAGTGTGATCCCACGATAGTTGGAACACACCCTCCGGTTCCCCTTCTTAAAATGTTTCATTTCAATTGGAATTAGGTCTGGTGCATCATCCAGACTACAACCTAGAGGCCAAGCGCAGGACACCGGCCAATTCCATTTGGCCAACAAAACGACATGAGCTCATTATTTTCTTATTTTCAAATTAATCTTAAAAATACCTAAATGCTTCTATCTTGTGGACATTGTAAGTAAATCAGATCAATGACCCTTGACAGTATTTTTGAAGTGATACCACAGCATTAACTTATATGACACACTCCAAACAACCTTCCCTAGTCATGGTGCAAAAAAACAAAACACAACTATGATAAAAGTACAGATGTAGCGACAAACTATAGTTACTGACAGTGGTTTTCTGAAGTGTTCCTGAGCCCATGTGGTGATATCCTTTACTGATGTCGGTTTTTGATGCAGAACCGCCTGAGGGATCAAAGGTCACGGGCATTCAATGTTGGTTTTCAGCCTTTTACACACTTCACACACAGTATGTGTCATTTATTTTCAGAACCTTGTTGATTCTGTACTTTTAACAATAGTATCATATCTGTTATTGAGAAAATGTTTCATTTCAATTGGAATTAGGGATGGTGCATCATCCAGACTACAACCTAGAGGCCAAGCACAGGACACCGGCCTCTTCCATTTGGCCAACAAAACGACATGAGCTAATTATTTTCTTATTTTCAAATGAATCTTAAAAATGCCTAAATTGTAAGTAAATCAGATCAATGACCCTTGAAAGTATTTTTGAAGTGATACCACCGCATTAGCTTATATGACACACTCCAAACAACCTTCCCTAGTCATGGTGCAAAAAAACAAAACACGACTATGATAAAAGTCAACACACATAACACAACCTGCTCATCGAACTTGTCGATATTATCAAAAACGTCCAATCCTTCATTTATTGTGGGAATGTCAGAGAATAAAAGAGTTATGGTTGAAAACAACAAACCAACACATTCCTAAATATAAACATCCCAATGACACTGCAAACTTGTATTCTTGGTGATCTGCATCAATTTAGTAACGTGTCATCAAAGAGTAAAAATGCATTTATTTCAATATGCGTCATGACAAAAAGGGTAATATCAAAAAAATGGATAGATGTTGGTAGTCCAACTCATACTGACTGGTATACACACATAATAAATACTGACTGGTATACACAAGTGTGGAGGAGGGTGTGGTCAACATGAATGGGGTGTGTATGACCCGGTCTCGAAGCCAGCGGCAGGTGAGTAGATTGCCCAGCTGGGGCTGATTATCTAATCACCTGTCGCCCTTATTAGCAGCAGCCGGTACGAGACACGTGGTTGGTGTTGGAGCGAGAGAGAGACACGCCGAGAGGAAGACTGGAAACAACGACCGAAAAGTCGCAGAACAGTGTGCTGTCGTGGCGCGTGCGCATATAAAACCATTGTCAAACCTGACTACCGGGCTTACGAGAGGATCTGTCGTGATCAGGGGAATCCACAACAAGATGAGATGATATCAGTAGAAAAAACTGCATTTCGTGAAGACAATAATGAGCATACTTGCCAACCTTGAGACCTCCAATTTCGGGAGGTGGGGGGTGGGGGGCGTGGTCGGGGGTGGGGTGGGGGGCGTGGTTGGTGGCGTGGTTAAGATATATATATATATATATAAGAAATACTTGACTTTCAGTGAATTCTAGCTATATATATATATTTTTATTTTATTTTATACACACACACACATATATATATATATATATATATATATATATATATATATATATATATATATATATATATATATATATATATATATAAATAAAAGAAATACTTGAATGTCAGTGTTCATTTATTTACACATATACACACACATAACACTCATCTACTCATTGTTGAGTTAAGGGTTGAATTGTCCATCCTTGTTCTATTCTCTGTCACTATTTCAGAACACACACATTATACAAATATACATTATAAAATCAATAAGAAAACGGGAGCTCTAATTTGGGAGTCTGAATTAGGATCAGAAGTTCCTATATAAACATTGCGCACTCACGTCGCCTTTTTGTATTGATTACTGCAGCTGTGCACTGGATTCATTCACAAATACAAACTACAACTCACAAACACTTTAGAGTTAGGCTCCACCATCAGAATGTGTACTTAAACTTATAAAGATCACATGGATATTATTCAGTGAGTTGATTCACCAAAACTAACCTGTTATACGGGAGGAAAAAGCACACAGGACGTTTCAATTGTTCACAGACTGGTCACGCTCATCAGAATGACAAGACACTTCCGGTCTGCAGGGGATTAGCATTCAATTGGGAAGAAACGCCCTACTGCCCCCTACTGACCAATGTGAATACTGATAAATGTGTAATGACAGCTCCAAAAACCAATTCAAACCACAAAATAAAATAAATAAATCAACACAAAAATGTGACACATTATGGGTGGGTCACATATGCATGTACAGTAGATGGCAGTATTGTCCTGTTTAAAAGTGTCACAACATTGCTGTTTACGGCAGACAAACTGCTTTACGGTAGACGAAAACTTGACTGCTGTTGTTGTGTGTTGTTACCGCGCTGGGAGGACGTTAAAGAAACTACCTAACAATAAACCCACATAAGAAACCAAGAACTCGCCCTCGATCATTAGCTGTTTATATTGTGGGAAAGCGGACGTGTGAACAGGCTGTCAACACGCCACTCAGGTCCGCATGGAGCTGGAGGGGGCGTGGCCTCCAGCTCCGCCTGAATTTCGGGAGATTTTCAGGAGAAAATTTGTCCCGGGAGGTTTTCGGGAGAGGCGCTGAATTTCGGGAGTCTCCCGGAAAATCCGGGAGGGTTGGCAAGTATGATAATGAGTCAAATATTGGAATATGGGACCCATTATTTAAATTAGTTTTAACTATTAAATGAACCTAAATTATGACTTATTTTATCTTTGTGGAAAATATTAGCCACAATGGTCAAGTTAATGAGATGTGATGCAAGTGACACACTATTGTTCATTTTTATTTTATTTTTTATAAATGGCTGTGATGATAATGTCAATGAGGGAATTCTAATCACTGCTATGTTGGAATTCTTATTAATATTGATACTGTTGTTGATATTATTCATTTTTGTTTGGATTGTTTTGTGTCATGTTTGTTTGTCCTCTCAATTGCTATGTTGATTGCTATTCTGATTGTTGCTGGGCCGGGTTTGGTTTTGGAATTGGAATTGTATTATTATTATTGTTGGATTGATTAATAAAAAATAAAATAAAAACGTCCAATCACCATAACAAAAAAAATCAAAATTTCACCCATCCATTAGAGTGCATGACTAGAAAAATACACTTATCCATACTTGGCGCATTTCAGCTGCTTGATATTTCTGATTGATTACAAAAGGTCGTCACATACTCTTAATATCTGATTAACATACCTGCCAACTTTTGAAATCAGAAAAACCTAGTAGCCAGGGTCCAAAGGCCGCAGGCCCCGGTAGGTCCAGGACAGAGTCCTGGTGGGGGGTTCAGGCTTCGCCCCCCGACGCAAAATGATTATTAGCATTCAGACAGGTTAAAATGTTGCTAAAACCATCACTTTTCTATCAGTCACAGTGACTTTTCAAAACAAAAATATTACAGCAAAAATCATATGGGTTGATTGACATGTTTATTCTGTAAGCTAACTTCAATAGTTTGAAATTATTTTGACAGTTAATGCCAGTTATCCTGTCAACCTTTCACAAGACTTCAATTTGTTAATTGAAAGTATAAACAGTATAAACACTTTTTACAGTAAACAAATGGTAAAACAGTACTAAACAATTCCATTAAAAAAAAAATGGTGTCATTATTAACTTTCTGTCTAAGCTTGTATAATCTACTACCTTGTTCAATTGTAAAAAATATTCTGTGCCTAAAATTCACATTTCTATCACAATTATCATACTGTAAACATGGTAAGCTAACTTCATTAAAATTAATAGTCCTGTCAATAGCATGGAATTACAATTACAATGTAGTTTTTTTGTAAGCCTTTCAAAAGAATTCAAAATATGAAAAATTAATGCAAATTAATTTAAGCCATCAGACACTTGAAAAGTGGCACATCACATCTCTAATGTAATCATTTTAACTTTTCAACAGAAATAGCACTGCAAAAATATTAAGGACATACTTCTGTATTTTGGTAGTTATGCTGTCAACATTTAATTTCTTCAACTTGGACTTGAAAGCATAAATAGTATAAACACTTTTAACAGTATAACAGTACTAAACAATTCCAATAGATAACATTGGTGTCATTACCTTTTTGTTTGCTCAATTATTGCCTCCGTAAATAAAACTTCGGCATTTATCACATCCAAAGAATCTGTTTGGGCGACGAAAAACGTTGAAAGTTTTCCACTTGTATCGCTAGCAACGGCATTAGACTTGTGTTTTTTTGTCCCAACGTGGTCTTTTACATCGCTAATTCCTCCGTGTCCGATCGAAAAATCTTGTCTGCACAAGGTGCAATTCGCGTAGTTTTCAACCTTTTTGGAACGGATAATTATTCCCGGATAGGTTTTTGAATATTCTTCACGGAATGACTGCAGTTTTCTTTTCGGTTTAAGACTCGTATGCGATTTTTCTCCGGCTGATTCCATGATCGTTCGCTCGTTTGGAAACAATGGCCTCGTGCTTGGCAGCGGTGCTATAAATAACCTCGCGCATGTGTAACAGGTACGTTAGCTATTATAGTAGACGTTCTCAATATTTGGGCTAATCAGAAGTCTAGATTACGACTCGGAGAGAGTAGGACAGACACAATTAAATGCTTTAAATTATACTGGTGTTATTTAAATATGTACAGTGCAACAAATAGTGGACATACATTGATAGGAATGGCCATTCAAAACAAAAGAAAAAAACAGCAAGGGTTCAGGTAATTCATAACAGGTAGTATCAAAAGTTCTTAAAAGGTCATATGAGACTGATCGCAGTCCATATGCGCATTCAGAGTTCATACAGCCACACGGTTTGGGGTTGTGGGTATGGCAGTTTGTAGTGAGAGTTCAGTTTATGGGCAGGGTGTGTATGAGGTAGTGCAAAGGGCCGCAGAGCAATGAGGTGCGAGGCAAGGGGTTCGGCTATAAGCCGCCTACCGGCCCGACCAGAGCAGGTGGAGTTCAGGGGTTGAGAGGTGGAGATCCTTGGGCTCAGGCTCGAGGTCTATCTACTGCTCGCCATCCAAGACTTAGGGACCTGGCCTGCGCAAGCACAGGACCCAAAGTTCAATCAATGTGCGCACATAACATCAACATTAAGTCATCTATCGTTCGACCTTCAATAAATAAGTTACACTTATTATTATCATTATTAGCTATAATACTGCTAACATTAACAATATTTAAACAATCACATGCATGTATAAAATAAACACGACAGTACACAGTAGAGATGCGCGGATAGGCAAATATTTCATCCGCAACCGCATCAGAAAGTCGTCAACCATCCGCCATCCACCCGATGTAACGTTTGATCAGAACTGCATCCGCCCGCCATCCGCCCGGTATATCTAATGTAGACGATGCAAGGCATTAGTGAGGCACCTGCCAACTACTCCGGTTTTCCCGTAATTCGTACGGTTTTCATCAACCTATTCCGGGTTACGGGTGCAGTGATAAAAAATACGGTTTTTCATTAATTTAAAAAAAAAAGGGTGAAAACTACGCGAATTGCACCTTGTGCAGACAAGATTTTTCGATCGGACACGGAGGAATTAGCGATGTAAAAGACCACTTTGGGACAAAAAAACACAAGTCTAATGCCGTTGCTAGCGATACAAGTGGAAAACTTTCAACGTTTTTCGTCGCCCAAACAGATTCTTTGGATGTGATTAAATGCCGAAGTTTTATTTACGGAGGCAATAATTGAGCATGGACTTCCAATCGCACTGGCTGATCACATGGGACAGTTACATGTTTGTAATGCAACCTTTGAAAATCATTACGCGGTGATCGCGGTCCCAAAAATAAACTTTTCTTGCATGATAATGTCCAGAAAAATTCGCTTTATATTACTATAGAGTCCTTTTAACGAATGAGTTTGATGGTTTATCACAAACCTTAAATGAAAGAAGTCCTTTCTTCTCCTGCACCTGCATGCGCTTTGGCCTTGCCTCGTGTTTGGTGCGCAATCCTGTCGGCTGTATTTCACAGCACGACATACTGTTAAAAGTGTTTATACTATTTATGCTTTCAAGTCCAAGTTGAAGAAATCTTGTTAAATGTTGACAGCATAACTACCAAAATACAGAAGTATGTCCTTAATATTTTTGCAGTGCTATTTCTGTTGAAAAGTTAAAATGATTACATTAGAGATGTGATGTGTCTGATGGCTTAAATTAATTTTCATTAATTTTTCATATTTTGAATTCTTTTGAAAGGCTTACAAAAAAACTACATTTGAATTGTAATTCCATGCTATTGACAGGACTATTAATTTTAATGAAGTTAGCTTACCATGTTTACAGTATGATAATTGTGATAGAAATGTGAATTTTAGGCACAGAATATTTTTTACAATTGAACAAGGCAGTAGATTATACAAGCTTGGACAGAAAGTTAATAATGACACCAATTTTTTTTTTAATGGAATTGTTTAGTACTGTTTTACCATTTGTTTACTGTAAAAAGTGTTTATACTGTTTATACTTTCAATTAACAAATTGAAGTCTTGTGAAAGGTTGACAGGATAACTGGCATTAACTGTCAAAATAATTTCAAACTATTGAAGTTAGCTTACAGAATAAACATGCCAATCAACCCATATGATTTTTGCTGTAATATTTTTGTTTTGAAAAGTCACTGTGACTGATAGAAAAGTGATGGTTTTAGCAACATTTTAACCTGTCTGAATGCTAATAATCATTTTGCGTCGGGGGGCGAAGCCCTGAACCCTCCACCAGGACTTTGTCCTGGACCTACCGGGGCCTGCGGCCCTTGGACCCTGGCTACTAGGTTTTTCTGATTTCAAAAGTTGGCAGGTATGGTGAGGTTATAAAGCTTTTGCCTGTTAAAGAAAGGAGACTGATCCAATGCAGTACAGTCTTTCGCGTGCCACGCTGTCACGACCCAGACGCACACCAGTGCGCAATCATATGGGAGCCGCGCTGAGCGCACTGCGCGCGGAGTGACCCCTGTTACGCGCCCCCGGCAACAGGGGTGGCGGGCAGGTAAGCTGCGCGGGCGGAGCGCGCGGAGTGACCCATGTTACGAGCCCCCGGCCACGGGGGTGGCGGGCAGGTAAGCTGCTTACCTGCTGCGCGTGACGCCGGCCGCGGCGAAGGCGGACGAGGCGGGGTGTCGGTGCGGTGGGCGCGGTAGTGACCCTGGACGTGCGTCGGGCCCTTCTCGCGGATCGCCTCAGCTACGGCTCCCGGTGGGGCCCTCTCGGGGGAAGGGGCCTCGGTCCCGGACCCCGGCGAGGCGTCCCTTCTCCGCTCCGTAAAAGTGTCCATCTCTTTTCTTTTTTTTTCTTCTGTTGTGGCATATGCAGCAGGTGCCTGCTCGTTTTTCGTATGTGGGTAACAACATTTAACTATGTATATATATTTCCGAATTGGTTTAACTGCCACCCGCAAAAAAAAAAAAAAAAAAAAAAAATATCTAATTGATCCGCCCGACCCGACCCGCACGCGGATAAAATCTTATTTTTTTAAATTTCATCCGCCCGATCCGCGGATAATCCGCGGACTCCGCGGTTGTGCCCGCAAACCGCGCATCTCTAGTACACAGTGTTGTCACTATGACGGGAGTAACATTAACAATAACAGTGACGTCACTATGACGGGGGTAACCGCACACCAGCGGCAGTATTCATTCATTGTCTTTACCATAGCATAAAAAGTGCAAATGGCCTTAAAACGCCACAACACTCAGCTACCATATGTAAATACTCAAAATAAAGACTCGACATAAATATAAATTCAATCGGATCAGAAACATTGGAGGAAACGGGATTAAAACCCGATGCTAACCGCCCATAGGAAATACATGGGCACGGCTAGTCGCTACTATTAGCAAACAGATTCACTTACCAACTCGGCTTAATATCTTATCATCGACACACTCTCTCGTCGCAACACGTCCCTGATGTTCGGCACCTACAAGTTTACAATTAGTTGTAAAATGTTGGACGGTTGTTTTTACTAGTGATGGGTCCGGCAACACCGATGCATCGGCGCATGCGTCGAGCTCATAGAGCGAAACCCTGTGTCGGTGCGCGTACCGCTTTTAGAAAGTCACGTGACCGATCATGAGCTGTTTTGGTCACGTGACCGATACGCGAACTGTGTCGCACTGACGCCTCCTCTGTGCCCTGTGAGCGGGTCTTTTCTACAGCCGGAGAAATAATAACTAAGAAGAGAAAGCGTCTAAAATTGAATACGTTGGAAAAACTGTTTTTTTTTTTAAATAAAAATGTGTAAAAAAAAAATAAAAATAATTTCCAGGTCCACAAGCATCCTCATTCACAACACGTTCTCTTAGATTTCCATGTTATGATACATGTTCACATTATTTATTGACTGTATCTAAAAAAGACAAAAAATATATTTTTATTTAAATGAAGTTATGAAATAATCCTAAATGAAATACAATGACTTGGTTTATATTATTGTATATACTAGGTCAGTGGTTCTCAACCTTTTTTCAGCAATGTACCCCCTGTGATTTTTGTTTTAATTCAAGTACCCCCTAATCAGAGCAAAGCATTTTTGGTTGGAAAAAAAAAGACAAAGAAGTTAAATACAGCACTATGTCATCAGTTTCTGATTTATTAAATTGTATAACAGTGCAAAATATTGCTCATTTGTAGTGGTCTTTCTTGAACTATTTGGAAAAAAAGATATACAAATAACTAAAAACTTGTTGAAAAATAAACAAGTGATTCAATTATAAATAAAGATTTCTACACATAGAAGTACCGTATTTTCCGCACTATAAGGCGCACCTAAAAACCACACATTTTCTCAAAAGCTGACAGTGCGCCTTATAACCCGGTGCGCTTTATTACGATTCATTTTCATAAAGTTTCGATCTCGCAACTTCGGTAAACAGCCGCCATCTTTTTTCCCGGTAGAACAGGAAGCGCTTCTTCTTCTACGCAAGCAACCGCCAAGGAAAGCACCCGCCCCCATAGAACAGGAAGCGCTTCTTCTTCTACTGTAAGCAACCACCCGCCCCCGGAAGAAGAAGAAAAAACGCGCGGATATCACCGTACGTTTCATTTCCTGTTTACATCTGTAAAGACCACAAAATGGCTCCTACTAAGCGACAAGGATCCGGTTCATAAAAAGACGCAATCTCTCCATCCGCACACGGATTACTACCGTATTTCACAGCAACTGATATTCCTGTGAACCGCACTGTGGAACGGGAGCACGTACGGTGAATATTCGCACCACAGGGAATGAGAAGTCATCCTTCACTGTGGTTCTAGCTTGCCATGCTAACTTCCACTCATGGTGATATTCAAAAGGAAGACCTTGCCAAAAGAGACCTTTCCAGCCGGCGTCATCATAAAAGCTAACTCGAAGGGATGGATGGATGAAGAAAAGATGAGCGAGTGGTTAAGGGAAGTTTACGCGAAGAGGCCGGGTGGCTTTTTTCACACAGCTCCGAAGGCGAACACACCTTCACTAAGACGGGCAGACAGCGCCGGACGACATACGCCAACATTTGCCAGTGGATCGTAAATGCCTGGGCAGATATTTCGGTCACAACTGTGGTCCGAGCTTTCCGGAAGGCAGGATTCACAGAACAACAGCGACACTGACTCCGATGACTTCGACGAGACGGAACCGGCCATTTTGGATACCACGCTTGCGCAACTTTTCAATTCGGACACCGAAGACGAAGAATTCGAAGGATTTACGAATGAAGAATAACTTCAGAAGGTGAGCGCTATGTTTATTTTGTGTGTTGTGACATTAACGTTCGAGCAACATTATGTTGCTATTGCTCTACACCATTTTGAATTTTACTATGTTTGTGATTGCACATTTGCGTACATTTTGGGACAGAGTTGTTAGAACGCTGGTTTTCAATATATTATTAAAGTTTGACTGAACTATCTGACTGTTTTTTTGACATTCCCTTTAGCGCAGCGTAGGCGCGGCTTATAATCCGGGGCGGCTTATTGGTGGACAAAGTTATGAAATATGTAATTCATTGAAGGTGCGGCTAATAATCCGGTGCGCCTTATAGTGCGGAAAATACGGTAATCATCAACTTAAAGTGCCCTCTTTGGGGATTGTATTAGAGATCCATCTGGATTCATGAACTTAATTCTAAACATTTCTTCGCACAAAAAAAAAATCTTTAACATCAATATTTATGGAACATGTCCACAAAAAATCTAGCTGTCAACACTGAATATTGCATTTCTTTTCACAGTTCTTTTTGACAGAAATTTTAGTGACAAACCTGAGCTTGTGCTTCACTGAGTTTATGACCTTACATTCATATTTTGTTGAAGTATTATTCAATAAATATATTTATAAAGGATTTTTGAATTTTTGCTATTTTTAGAACATTTAAAAAAAATCTCACGTACCCCTTAGCATACCTTCAAGTACCCCCAGGGGTACGCGTACCCCCATTTGAGAACCACTGTACTAGGTCATAAAATCAGTGTCAGTTGAGTCGGTCCATAGGTTGCCTGTAGGGATTTTTAATGTCCAGCAGATGTCAGTATTTAGTGACACAGTATCGACACAGTATCAATACAGTTTTGCAATGTGTCGAAACGCTTCATGACGCCTCATGAACCCATCACTAGTTTTTACAATATGCAAGCAAACGACAACTTTAAAACATACCGGCTTCATATGTCCCCAGGCTTAGCCACCGCACCTGGCAGCCATCTCGGAATGCTGGATTTTATAGAGCGTGATTGGCTGCAGCGGGTCACGTGAGCGCGTGTGTTAAACTCGCGAGATTAAACGTGGAAACGGCGCAGGTAATATGAGGAGATGTCATGAGAGGAAATATGGCTTATTTCCCACCCGTGTTACACATGGCATTCGGAATGGCTCGATAGGAAGTTACGGGAAGCAGTGTCGATTGTCATTGTTGTTACGCGATTTCGTGAATAAAACTTTTTAAAATATATATTTTTTTAATTAATGAAAAAACGTATTTTTTATCACTGCAACCGTAACCCGGAATAGGTTGATGAAAACCGTACTAATTACGGGAAAACCGGAGTAGTTGGCAGGTATGGATTAATAATTAATCCAATATATTAATTATTTTCCCATCACAATATTATAATATGTACACACACACATTTTTTTTTAGCCCAAGTCCCCCAAGTCAAAAAGTTTGGACACCCCTGGTCTAGTGAGTGATAAACTCCTGGCCTCCATCCAGCACACTTGGAACCAAGGACAGATAAAGAGACGTGAGGCGTGTACCAAGAAGATGGATTTTTCTTTGTAAATCCAGGATCATTTTTAAGGTCTAACCTCATATATGCAGAACAACTACGCTGGTTAACATGAATGAGACAACCAGGTGAGGATTTTGTTCCTTGACTTTCTGACAACTTTTAAAGGGGAACTGTTAGAATGTTGGCATATTTAGCTATTTTGGTCATTTTTAAAAGGGTCAATTTATGATTATTTTCTACATGTAAAACATTTCCTTGTGGTCTACATCAGTGTTTTTCAACCACTGTGCCGCGCCGTGAGATATTGTCAGTCTGGTGTGCCGTGGGAGATAATCTATTTTCACCTATTTGTGGTCAAAATATTTTTTGCAAACCAATAATTATAGTCTGCAAATGATGTGTTGTTGTTGAGTGTCGGTGCTGTCTAGAGCTCGGCAGCGTAACAGTGTAATACTCTTCCATATCAGTAGGTGGCAGCCGGTAGCGAATTGCTTTGTAGATGTCTGAAACAGCGGGAGGCAGGGTGCAGGTAAAAAGGTGTCTAATGCTTAAACCAAAAATAAACAAAAGGTGAGTGCCGCTAAGAAAAGGCATTGAAGCTTAGGGAAGGCTATGCAGAACGAAACTAAAACTGAACTGGCTACAAAGTAAACAAAAACAGAATGCTGGACGACAGCAAAGACTTACTGTGGAGCAAAGACGGCGTCCACAATGTACATCCGAACATGACATGACAATCAACAATGTCCCCACAAAGACGGATAAAAACAACTGAAATATTCTTGATTGCTAAAACAAAGTAGATGCGGGAAATATCGCTCAAAGGAAGACATGAAACTGCTACAGGAAAATACCATAAAAAGAGAAAAAGCCACCAAAATAGGAGCACAAGACAAGAACTAAAACACTACACTCAGGAAAACAGCAAAAAACTCAAAATAAGTCAGGGTGTGATGTGACAGGTGGTGACAGTACACCTACTTTGAGACAAGAGCTATATTGATGCATGCTTGGTTATGGTTTAAAGTCACATCCAATAATTGCGTCAACGACTTTTTGCTGTCAACTGAGTTTCATTTTTTAATGATTTCTGCCTCCGCATTTTTTCAACGCAAAAAATGTGCCTTGGCTCAAAAAAGGTTGAAAAACACTGGTCTACATAACATGTAATGGTGGCTCTTTGCTCAACATTTTGCATCGATTACTTTTTACAAACCATCTTCAAGTCGCTTTCTGACCGCCTCTTCAGGGTGCACCGGTTTGTGGGCGCTATTATTTACGTGCCTCCACTTCGACAGAGTCTTCTCCCCGTCATCTGTGTTGTAGTTTTCTAGCACTTCCATCTACTTTGTACTAGAAATGACAACAGCGGAAGATGCCCCACAACAACAAGAGGATAGATAAAAAGGAGGAACTTATAACGGACGTCGGACTCGCGCAAAGATCTTTGGGTAAAACTTTGCCATAAATGGACAATCTGTTGATGTCACAACTGGAAACCGTTAATTCGGAGGAAGTATGAAGAAAAGCCAGGATGTTTTTTTAAATTTCTCTGCCATGCCTCCATGCTTTGATTTCACATTTCCGGGACTCGGATTCAATACACAAAAACAGGTGCAGTGCCAATAGCTAAATCAGCCCATTTGCATATTAGGTCTCCTTTATGCATATTAATTTCCCAGACGCATCACAACGTTCACTTTCCCTTCAACAACAACAACACTACTAATCATGGCAGACTTGATGAGGGACAACAAAGACTACCTTGGGAAAAATGATGAACCGGAAACTTCTATTTTTGATCCTGAATATAAGGATTATCTACACGTTTTACAAGCTGTGTGCTAAACAGATGCAGCTTTAGACTTAGACTTAGACAAACTT
Source organism: Nerophis lumbriciformis (assembly GCF_033978685.3). NCBI lineage: Eukaryota > Metazoa > Chordata > Actinopteri > Syngnathiformes > Syngnathidae > Nerophis > Nerophis lumbriciformis. Next base: position 10,256,638 of record NC_084560.2, read on the forward strand.
TAATGATCCACAAGGGAAATTGTTCCACACAGTAGCTCAGTTACAAATGATGGAAAAGATGCAGGTATAACATAGACTAAAAGCAATATAAAATATAACATACATACATAATATTTACATAATATATGTACAGTATAGGATATATACTGATATATTATATTATATGTTTATATCATATATACAATATATAACAATTACAATGTACAATATTACAGTATATGTAACAGCTGCAGCATAAAATAGAGAGTAGATCCAGCAGAAAATAGACATTATGTATGTATGGCCCGGCCTCGAAGCCAGCGGCAGGTGAGTGGATTGCCCAGCTGGGGCTGATTATCTAATCACCTGTCGCCCTTATTAGCAGCAGCCGGAACGAGACATGTTGTTGGAGTTGGAGCCAGAGAAAGACACACGAACAGAGACACGCCGGACTGAAAAGTCCAAAAATATATTGCTGGAAAGCCATCCCTACATGTGTGCATGACAATAAAAACTTGCTCAACCCTGTACACAGGGCTCAATATGATCTGTCGGCATCAGGAGAACCCCCAAAGAGAAGTAGCTAACATAGAAGGTGTCAGGTAATAGACATCATCTAGTATGGCGAGTGATTATACAGCTGGATGGAGTGCGGAATGAAGGAGTTCTTGAATGGAACACTGTCGGAACGAAGCTGAAGGAGCCTGTTGGAGTATGAGCTCCGCTGTCCCTTAATTGTCTGGTGGAGTGGGTGGGCAGGATTGTCCTTGATGGTGAGCAGTTTGTCCAGTGTCCTCCTGTCCCTCACTGACACAAACGCCTCCAATAGTTTGGCCGGCTTTCCGGATTAGTTTGTCAATCCGGTTTAAGTCCCTTTTGCTGGTGCTGCTGCCCCAACAAACCACTGCAAAGTACAGGGCACTGGCAACAACGGACTGATAAAATATCTCCAACAGCTTGCTGCACACATTAAAGGACCTAAGCTTCCTCAGGAAAAAAGAGTCTGTTCATGCACTTCTTGTTAACAGCTTTGCAGTTGTCCTTCCAGTCCAGTCTACTGTTCAAGTGGACTCCCAGGTACTTGTACTGCCCCACTACTGCCACCTCCCGGCCCTGGATCTTGATGGGCTCCACCGGGGTCATTCTCTTTGTGAAGTCGATGACCAGCTCCTTGGTCTTGTCCACTCTAGTCAAACACTAAGCTGCATGTAGCAGTATTGCTAAGTGCTAAACAAAATATACAGACATAATAAAGCAAACACTTACTGCTCTCACTGGGATAAAGTCTGATGGGATGTTTGTACAAACCCCGTTTCCATATGAGTTGGGAAATGGTGTTAGATGTAAATATAAACGGAATACAATGATTTGCAAATCCTTTTCAATCCATATTCAATTGAATGCACTACAAACTCATAAACTTTTTTTTTTTTTGGAAATAATAATTAACTTAGAATTTCATGGCTGCAACACGTGCCAAAGTAGTTGGGAAAGGGCATGTTCACCACTGTGTTACATGGCCTTTCCTTTTAACAACACTCAGTAAACGTTTGGGATCTGAGGAGACACATTTTTTAAGCTTCTCAGGTGGAATTCTTTCCCATTCTTGCTTGATGTACAGCTTAAGTCGTTCAACAGTCCAGGGGTCTCCGTTGTGGTATTTTAGGCTTCATAATGCGCCACATATTTTCAATGGGAGACAGGTCTGGACTACAGGCAGGCCAGTCTAGTACCCGCACTCTTTTACTATGAAGCCACGTTGATGTAACACGTGGCTTGGCATTGTCTTGCTGAAATAAGCAGGGGCGTCCATGGTAACGTTGCTTAGATGGCAACATATGTTGCTCCAAAACCTGTATGTACCTTTCAGCATTAATGGCACCTTCACAGATGTGTAAGTTACCCATGTCTTGGGCACTAATACACCCCCATACCATCACAGATGCTGGCTTTTCAACTTTGCGCCTATAACAATCCAGATGGTTCTTTTCCTCTTTGGTCCGGAGGACACGACGTCCACAGTTTCCAAAAACAATTTGAAATGTGGACTCGTCAGACCACAGAACACTTATCCACTTTGTATCAGTCCATCTTAGATGAGCTCAGGCCCAGCGAAGCCGACGGCGTTTCTGGGTGTTGTTGATAAACGGTTTTCGCCTTGCATAGGAGAGTTTTAACTTGCACTTACAGATGTAGCGACCAACTGTAGTTACTGACAGTGGGTTTCTGAAGTGTTCCTGAGCCCATGTGGTGATATCCTTTACACACTGATGTCGCTTGTTGATGCAGTACAGCCTGAGGGATGGAAGGTCACAGGCTTAGCTGCTTACGTGCAGTGATTTCTCCAGATTCTTTAAACCCTTTGACGATATTACGGACCGTAGATGGTGAAATCCCTAAATTCCTTGCAATAGCTGGTTGAGAAAAGTTTTTCTTAAACTGTTCAACAATTTGCTCACGCATTTGTTGACAAAGTGGTGACCCTCGCCCCATCCTTGTTTGTGAATGACTGAGCATTTCATGGAATCTACTTTAATACCCAATCATGGCACCCACCTGTTCCCAATTTGCCTGTTCACCTGTGGGATGTTCCAAATAAGTGTTTGATGAGCATTCCTCAACTTTATCAGTATTTATTGCCACCTTTCCCAACTTCTTTGTCACGTGTTGCTGGCATCAAATTCTAAAGTTAATGTATTTGCAACAAAAAAAAAGTTTATCAGTTTGAACATCAAATATGTTGTCTTTGTAGCATATTCAATTGAATATGGGTTGAAAATGATTTGCAAATCATTGTATTCCGTTTATATTTACATCTAACACAATTTCCCAACTCATATACGGGGTGTGTAAATGGAGTTTTGTGGGTGGCTATTGGATGTTTTTCCAGAAAGTTTTAGGGTTGGAATAGATTACTGCCATTAGCTGCATTGTTAGCCAGCTCACTTGAGAGTCCTTTTTGCAACTGGAGTGAGAGGAACGGACTACAGCCCTCCTGAACATTACCAAGACCAAGGACATGGTCATTGAGATTTGAAGGAGGCCGATACCATTCAAGCAGTCCAGGCTCACAAATACCAGGACGTGTTTACAGATGGCAACCTGGAACGGTCCGTAAACACGGATGCACTCTCCAAGGACAGCCGGAACAGGCTTTTCTTCTTTTACTGTTTGCACAGAAATGATGCTCATGTTTGCCTCCACTTTTAGTGAGGGACACAAGACTTATTAAGAGTCCGCACCAAGATGTCATACTGTACAGACCTGGACCTGTACCTTCAGGATTAGTTTAATCTAAATCTTAAAGGGGAACATTATCACCAGACCTATGTAAGCGTCAATATATACCTTGATGTTGCAGAAAAAAAGACCATATATTTTTTTAACCGATTTCCGAACTCTAAATGGGTGAATTTTGGCGAATTAAACGCCTTTCTAATATTCGCTCTCGGAGCGATGACGTCACGTTATGACGTCACATCGGGAAGCAATCCGCCATTTTCTCAAACACCGAGTCAAATCAGCTCTGTTATTTTCCGTTTTTTCGACTGTTTTCCGTACCTTGGAGACATCATGCCTCGTCGGTGTGTTGTCGGAGGGTGTAACAACACGAACAGGGACGGATTCAAGTTGCACCAGTGGCCCAAAGATGCGAAAGTGGCAAGAAATTGGACGTTTGTTCCGCACACTTTACCGACGAAAGCTATGCTACGACAGAGATGGCAAGAATGTGTGGATATCCTGCGACACTCAAAGCAGATGCATTTCCAACCATAAAGTCAAAGAAATCTGCCGCCAGACCCCCATTGAATCTGCCGGAGTGTGTGAGCAATTTAGGGACAAAGGACCTCGGTAGCACGGCAAGCAATGGTGGCAGTTTGTTCCCGCAGACAAGCGAGCTAAACCCCCTGGATGTCTTGGCTCACACCGTCCCTTATGCCACCGAAGATGATCAAGAGAAGAATATCGACCCTAGCTTCCCTGGCCTGCTGACATCAACTCCAAAACTGGACAGATCAGCTTTCAGGAAAAGAGAGCGGATGAGGGTATGTCTACAGAATATATTAATTGATGAAAATTGGGCTGTCTGCACTCTCAAAGTGCATGTTGTTGCCAAATGTATTTCATATGCTGTAAACCTAGTTCATAGTTGTTAGTTTCCTTTAATGCCAAACAAACACATACCAATCATACCAGTTGGTTAGAAGGCGATCGCCGAATTCGTCCTCGCTTTCTCCCGTGTCGCTGGCTGTCGTGTCGTTTTCGTCGGTTTCGCTTGCATACGGTTCAAATTGATATGGCTCAAAAGCTTCAGTTTCTTCTTCAATTTCGTTTTCGCTACCTGCCTCCACACTACAACCATCCGTTTCAATACATGCGTAATCTGTTGAATCGCTTAAGCCGCTGAAATCCGAGTCTGAATCCGAGCTAATATCGCTATAGCTTGCTGTTCTATGCGCCATGTTTGTTTGTGTTGGCATCACTATGTGACGTCACAGGAAAATGGACGGGTGTATATAACGATGGTTAAAATCAGGCACTTTGAAGCTTTTTTTTAGGGATATTGCATGATGGGTAACATTTTGAAAAAAACTTTGAAAAATAAAATAAGCCACTGGGAACTGATTTTTGATGGTTTTAACCCTTCTGAAATTGTGAAGTTGGGGCGGGGGCGTGGTTAAGAGGGGAGGAGTATATTTACAGCTAGAATTCACCAAGTCAACTATTACATATATATATATATATATATATATATATATATATATATATATATAAGAAATACTTGACTTTCAGCGAATTCTAGCTATATATATATATATATATATATATATATATATATATATATATATAAATAAGAGAAATACTTGAATTTCAGTGTTCATTTATTTACACATATACACACACATGACACTCATCTACTCATTGTTGAGTTAAGGGTTGTATTGTCCATCCTTGTTCTATTCTCTCTCACTATTTTTCTAACAATGCTGAACACCCTCTCTGATTCTGATTCGTCTCCTTGTTGTGTGCGCAGTTGTGCACTGCACTCTCTAAAATCCGTATATGTTATTGTCACATATGCATGTACAGTAGATGGCAGTATTGCCCTGTTTAAGAGTGTCACAACATTGCTGTTTACGGCAGACAAACTGCTTTACGGTAGACGAAAACGTGACTGCTGTTGTTGTGTGTTGTTGTCATGCTGGGAGGACGTTAATGAAACTGCCTAACAATAAACCCACATAAGAAACCAAGAACTCGCGCCCTCCATCATTCTACAGTTATAACGTCATTGGGCAGGCACGCTGTTTATATTGTGGGAAAGCGGACGTGAAAACAGGCTGTCGACACGTCACTCAGGTCCGCCTGAATTTCGGGAGATTTTCGGGAGAAAATTTGTTTTCGGAGGTTTTCGGAGAGGCGCTGAATTTTCGGAGAGGCGCTGAATTTCGGGAGTCTCCCGGAAAATCCAGGAGGGTTGGCAAGTATGTTTTATACCAACCACTTATGTAATATAGAATGTGATATTTCTGTCTAAATAAATGTTTTCTGGCAGATTGAAATAAAATGTTTAGTAATTTATAACCTGATAGTCCTAAATGACAGAATGTTTAGTAGGCTGGATATTACATTATATTAATACATAGAGAAGGTTAAAACATGGCCATGCAGCAATATAATTTGTACAACATGTAATGTACAGAATATGTATTCCTAGAATATCATAACCAAACATATTTGATCGTAACAATCCACATGTTGTGTTATAAATGCCTGAAACTGGTATCTAAACATGGAAGGGTAGCTCCTCCTCTGAATGCAAGTGCTCCTACAGCAGGGATACAAATGATGTATTCCTACAAAATACGCAAATATCGAAAGACACCAAAGCACTTCAGGTATTTTTTGTAATCTTCTTCAAATGCCTGTTTATGTCCTTTTTGTGTTGAGCTGTTTATAAAAGCATAATGTTTAAAACATATTTCATTAAAGAAAATTGTTTGGTCATGGTAATAAACACTTGTCTAGGTTACACTTGCATTGGGGTGCCAAGCTTGTGGCATCGTATTCAAAAAGACCTAGTCGTAGTACTGTAGGACTACGACTCCATACTCCGGGGGGAGTATGGTTGCAAAGCTGAAACTTAAAGGAATTGACGGAAGGGCACCACCAGGAGAGGAGCCTGCGGGTTAATTTGACTCAACACGGGGAACCTTACCAGGCCCAGACACGGAAAGGATTGACAGATTCCGGTGCAGCTTACATCTGCACCGGAAGTAATAGTGGTGGTGGTAGCGGGGGTGTATATTGTAGCGTCCCGGAAGAGTTAGTGCTGGAAGGGGTTCTGGGTATTTGTTCTGTTGTGTTTATGTTGTGTTACGGTGCGGATGTTCTCCCGAAATGTGTTTGCCATTCTTGTTTGGTGTGGGTTCACAGTGTGGCGCATATTTGTAACAGTGTTAAAGTTGTTTATACGGCCACCCTCAGTGTGACCTGCATGGCTGTTGATCAAGTATGTGACTGGGCCTGCACGCTGTTTGTATGGAGAAAAAGCGGACGTGACGACAGGTTGTAGAGGACGCTAAAGGCAGCGCCTTTAAGGCACGCCCCCAACATTGATGTCCGGGTGGAAATCGGGAGAAATTCGGGAGAATGGTTGAGATTTTCGGGAGGGGTTCTGAAATTCGGGAGTCTCCCAAGAAAATCGGGAGGGTTGGCAAGTATGTCCAGCACCCCCCGCGACCCCAAAAGGGACAAGCGGTAGAAAATGGATGGATGGATTGTTATATCATACAAACCCCGTTTCCATATGAGTTGGGAAATTGTGTTTGATGTAAATATAAACGGAATACAATGATTTGCTAATCATTTTCAACCCATATTCAGGTGAATATGCTACAAAGACAACATATTTGATGTTCAAACTGAAAAACAATTTTTTTTTTGCAAATAATCATTAACTTTAGAATTTGATGCCAGCAACACGTGACAAAGAAGTTGGGAAAGGTGACAATAAATACTGATAAAGTTGAGGAATGCTCATCAAACACTTATTTGGGACATCCCACAGGTGAACAGGCAAATTGGGAACAGGTGGGTGCCATGATTGGGTATAAAAGTAGATTCCATGAAATGCTCAGTCATTCACAAACAAGGATGGGGCGAGGGTCAGTCACCACTTTGTCAACAAATGCGTGAGCAAATTGTTGAACAGTTTAAGAAAAACCTTTCTCAACCAGCTATTGCAAGGAATTTAGGGATTTAACCATCTACGGTCCGTAATATCTTCAAAGGGTTCAGAGAATCTGGAGAAATCACTGCACGTAAGCAGCTAAGCCCGTGACCTTTGATCCCTCAGGCTGTACTGCATCGACAAACGACATCAGTGTGTAAAGGATATCACCACATAGGCTCAGGAACACTTCAGAAACCCACTGTCAGTAACTACAGTTGGTCGCTACATCTGTAAGTGCAAGTTAAAACTCTCCTATGCAAGGCGAAAACCGTTTATCAACAACACCCAGAAACGCCGTCGGCTTCGCTGGGCCTGAGCTCATCTAAGATGGACTGATACAAAGTGGAAAAGTGTTCTGTGGTCTGACGAGTCCACATTTCAAATTGTTTTTGGAAACTGTGGACGTCGTGTCCTCCGGACCAAAGAGGAAAAGAACCATCCGGATTGTTATAGGCGCAAAGTGTAAAAGCCAGCATGTGTGATGGTATGGGGGTGTATTAGTGCCCAAGACATGGGTAACTTACACATCTGTGAAGGCACCATTAATGCTGAAAGGTACATACAGGTTTTGGAGCAACATATGTTGCCATCCAAGTAACGTTACCATGGACGCCCCTGCTTATTTCAGCAAGACAATGCCAAGCCACGTGTTACATCAACGTGGCTTCATAGTAAAAGAGTGCGGGTACTAGACTGGCCTGCCTGTAGCCCAGACCTGTCTCCCATTGAAAATGTGCGGCGCATTATGAAGCCTAAAATACCACAACGGAGACCCCCGGACTGTTGAACAACTTAAGCTGTACATCAAGCAAGAATGGGAAATAATTCCACCTGAGAAGCTTCAAAAATGTGTCTCCTCAGTTCCCAAACGTTTACTGAGTGTTGTTAAAAGGAAAGGTCATGTAATACAGTGGTGAACATGCCCTTTCCCAACTACTTTGTCACGTGTTGCAGCCATGAAATTCTAAATTAATTATTATTTGCAAAAAAAAAAAAAGTTTATGAGTTTGAACATCAAATATCTTGTCTTTGTAGCATATTCAATTGAATATGGGTTGAAAATGATTTGCAAATCATTGTATTCCGTTTATATTTACATCTAACACAATTTCCCAACTCATATGGAAACGGGGTTTGTACATAACTGCCTTTACACAAGTCAATGTTTACTTTTGTGTGCACAGTAAATCAAAACAACTTTGGAGCAATGTTCACAGACTATTTGGCTTGTTAGCTTCCCGTTGCAGGTCGTGGTTGAGGTAAGAGTTGTTTGATACTAGAAAATGTCCGATGCGTTGCAACAATCATCGTGTCGAGAGCGGCTGGATGTGAGGCGGAAGAAAGAGGCCAGGCGTGCGGGCGTGTCCAGAGTCTGTTGGTCTAATATCATCCATCCATCCATTTTCTACCGCTTATTCCCTTTGGGGTCGCGGGGGCGCTGGAGCCTATCTCAGCTACAATCGGGCAGAAGGCGGGGTACACCCTGGACAAGTCGCCACCTCATCACAGGGCCAACACAGATAGACAGACAACATTCACACTCACATTCACACACTAGGGCCAATTTAGTGTTGCCAATCAACCTATCCCCAGGTGCATGTCTTTGGAGGTCGGAGGAAGCCACGTAGTCACGGGGAGAACATGCAAACTCCACACAGAAAGATCTCGAGCCCGGGATTGAACCCAAAACTACTCAGGACCTTCGTATTGTGAGGCAGAATCATATTAATACATTTATTTTTCCTAATATTTTCACGAAAAGTGCCAAAGATCGACTGGTAGACGGGTTGATCTTTTTGATTAGACTAATTTGGTGCACGGGGTCTGTGGATCTACCTAACGTCAGTCAGGGTATTTCTGGCCAGCAAGTAGAAGTGTGCAGCCCTCCAAGGAGAAAACTCCCCAAAAGTAAGATCCACTGGCTTATGTTTGCCTACAACCAAGACACCGGAACAAAAACCATATCATCCTAGGAATCACCCAGCGAGGGTAAGATCTGTGGTCCCCGCCTGAAAGGTCACTTCTTCACAGGGGTTGGCGTTCTGTCTGCTTCTCATCTTTAGTTTGCACTTTGCAGTGATTTTGAGATTTGAGTCGGAGCAATCTGTTATTCATGTTTGCCAGAAATGAATCACGGCAAAGAAGAACTCCAGCATTGTTTACACATCTAGAAGATGAAAGACTCCTGTTTTGTATCTTAGTCTCAGTTGGTTGGATTTGGATTTGTTATCATATTTTACGTAAAGGTTGGCAGGTCGCAGCTGCTTGGATGTTGCCTGTCTTTGGCCTTATCTCTGCAGCATTTGTGCATTCTTATTAAAGCAGTTTAAGAATCTCCCCCCACACATCCCACGCTCCATTAGCCCTGCTGGTCACTGAAGGCTGCAGACGCACAAAAATAATTGTAGGAAAAGGAAAAAGGCCAGAGAATTTTAGAAAATGGTTACCGAGCGGTTATTCTAGGTAAATAAACGTGAACGTCTGGCCCTGCTTCTTCTTTGAGAGCCTGGCTCAGGAGCCAATGCAGGTTGTCCAGTAACCAGACAGTTCCTAGTTCGAATCCCCCTTCAACCATCCCACTAGCTGATGTTGTCAATCAATCAATCAATGTTTACGTATGTAGCCCTAAATCACAAGTGTCTCAAAGGGCTGCACAAGCCACAATGACATCCTCGGTTCAGAGCCCACATAAGGGCAAGGAAAAACTCACAACCCCAATGGGACGTCGATGTGAATGACTATGAAAAACCTTGGAGAGGACCTCAGATGTGAGGAGACCGGATGCAATGGACGTCGAGTGGGTCTGACATAATATTGTGAGAGTCCAGTCCATAGTGGATCTAACATAATAGTGAGAGTCCAGTCCATAGTGGATCTAACATAATAGTGAGAGTCCAGTCCATAGTGCCATCCATCCAACTACTTCCGCTTATCCGAGGTCGGGTCGCGGGGGCAGCAGCCTAAGGAGGGAAGCCCAGACTTCCCTCTCCCCAGCCACTTCGTCCAGCTCCTCCCGGGGGATCCCGAGGCGTTCCCAGGCCAGCCGGGAGACATAGTCTTCCCAACGTGTCCTGGGTCTTCCCCGTGGCCTCCTACCGGTCGGACGTGCCCTAAACACCTCCCTAGGGAGGCGCTCGGGTGGCATCCTGACCAGATGCCTGAACCACCTCATCTGGCTCCTCTCGATGTGGAGGAGCAGCGGCTTTACTTTGAGCTCCCACCTGATGACATAGCTTCTCACCCTATCTCTAAGGGAGATCCCCGCCACCCGGCGGAGGAAACTCATTTCGGCCGCTTGTACCCGTGATCTTGTCCTTTCAGTCATAACCCAAAGCTCGTGACCATAGGTGAGGATGGGAACGTAGATCGACCGGTAAATTGAGAGCTTTGCCTTCCGGCTCAGCTCCTTCTTCACCACAACGGATCGATACAGCGTCCGCATTACTGAAGACGCCGCACCGATCCGCCTGTCGATCTCACGATCCACTCTTCCCTCACTCGTGAACAAGACTCCGAGGTACTTGAACTCCTCCACTTGGGGCAAGATCTCCTCCCCAACCCGGAGATGGCACTCCACCCTTTTCCGGGCGAGAACCATGGACTCGGACTTGGAGGTGCTGATTCTCATCCCAGTCGCTTCACACTCAGCTGCGAACCGATCCAGTGAGAGCTGAAGATCCTGGCCAGATGAAGCCATCAGGACCACATCATCTGCAAAAAGCAGAGACCTAATCCTGCAGCCACCAAACCGGATCCCCTCTACGCCTTGACTGCGCCTAGAAATTCTGTCCATAAAAGTTATGAACAGAATCGGTGACAAAAGGCAGCCTTGGCGGAGTCCAACCCTCACCGGAAACGTGTCCGACTTACTGCCGGCAATGCGGACCAAGCTCTGGCACTGATCATACAGGGAGCGGACCGCCAAAATCAGACAGTCCGAAACCCCATACTCTCTGAGCACTCCCCACAACTTCCCGAAGGACACGGTCGAATGCCTTCTCCAAGTCCACAAAGCACATGTAGACTGGTTGGGCAAACTCCCATGCACCCTCAAGGACCCTGCCGAGAGTATAGAGCTGGTCCACAGTTCCACGACCAGGACGAAAACCACACTGTTCCATAGTGGATTTAACATAATAGTAAGAGTCCAGTCCATAGTGGGGCCAGCAGGAGACCATCTCGAGTGGAGACGAGTCAGCAGCGCAGAGATGTCCCCAACCAATGCACAGGTGAGCGGTCCACCCCGGGTCCCGACTCTGGACAGCCAGCACTTCATGCATGGCCACCGGACCTGTGTCACCCCTTCCACAAGGGAGAAAGGGAGAGGGGGCAGAGGAGAAAAGAAAAGAAACGGCAGATCAACTGGTCTAAAAAGGGGGTCTATTTAAAGGCTAGAGTATACAAATGAGTTTTAAGATGGGACTTAAATGCTTCTACTGAGGTAGCATCTCTAACTGTTACCGGGAGGGCTGTCACGGTCGGGGCGCACGATGATGCGGGTTTTGTTTTCCCAAGATGCAAATGGACGAATCCGGACAGGACTTGCAAGTAACAACGTGATTTAATAGTAAAATAACACAATAGAGGTACCAAAACAGAAAAACAAACCGACTGGATAAAGTGCCGAGCGCACCGGGAGATAAGGCTACAACTTCGCACAGACAAAGATCACGAGCAGGGGCTAGGGACAAGCAAAAACTCACGTAACAGTTGCGTGACGCAAATAAAGAAGCCAGGCTGACTGACTGGAAAAGGCAGGCTTACAACCAACAGGTGCGTGTCAGAAACACAAGCGGCAGGTGGAATTAATATGTAGCTATGGTAACCAACTCAAAGGTGCACAGACAGGGACAAAATTAGTCCAAGACTAACAGAAAACACACGTGACCCGAAAACCCAAACAGAAATATGATCCGGGCGGCGGATCATAACAAGGGCATTCCAGAGTACTGGAGCCCGAATAGAAAACGCTCTATAGCCCGCAGACTTTTTTTGGGCTCTGGGAATCACTAATAAGCCGGAGTTCTTTGAACGCAGATTTCTTGCCGGGACATATGGTACAATACAATCAGCAAGATAGGATGGAGCTAGACCGTGTAGTATTTTATACGCAAGTAGTAAAACATCTTAAGTGCACAGGAAGCCAGTGCAGGTGAGCCAGTATAGGTAGGTTCTATAATACACCTCATGGTGCAACTTGGACACATCATCAGTGATTCTCCCGGGGTCATAGGGTGTTTCGGGTCTTAATCAAACACCCTCACCCGGGCGACCCAGCCGAGGGTGATCAGTCTCTCGACTTGTGTCCAGGTAGCGCCCTACGCCACGCGTCCCCCTTCCGACGGTCTGCCCTGGGGCTGCGCCGGTGGTGCTTGGAGGTTCTGGGCACTGTGGGGAGTGTCCGGGCCTGGATCCTCCTCCGTCTCATCAGGTGCAGTACAGGGTACTGGCACTGTGCGTTGCACCACGGGTTTCCCAAGGCAGCCTATCTTGGTCTGATCTGTCTTCAGAGTTTTTTGTAGCGCTATATGATCAAACTTTCTTGTTCTTGTCAAAAGTCTAGCAGCCGCATTTTGCACCAACTGTAATCTTTTAATGCTAGACATAGGGAAACCCCAAAATAATACGTTACAGTAATCGAGACGAGACGTAACGAACGCATGAATAATGATCTCAGCGTCGCTAGTGGACAAAATGTAACACATTTTAGCGATATTACAGAGATGAAAGAAGGCCGTTTTAGTAACACTCATGATGTGTGACTCACAGTGACGTGCAGTCACTAGAGGCAGGTGAGGCGGGGCCTCACCTGCCATCATGGAAAGAAAAAAAATGTAAAAAGAAAAAAATATATATTAAATTGTTAAATGTATCCAGTGATTATACTATAGTTATTTTCCATTTAACTTCACCAGTTTTAGATTATTTTTATTCAAAATCGCTGAATTTTCACATTTGCCATTCAAATACTGAGAAGAGACGGTGCGGTGAACAGCAGCCAGTCGAGGCACGTCACTCAGTGCCTCAACATGGATTGCGGACTCGGCTAACTGCTGGCCTGCTGTGCAGTGAGACCGTATTGCTATATGAACTATATTATACATTTCCATTGTTTAGTTAGCTGAGGTATATAATGTACAGTGTATTTTGTCAACACCTGTATGTGTGTAACGTATTTCTTGTGCTGAGCGATCATAAAGCGGCTGCAAAAGATGCACTGGCTGAGGCTCGCCTCCTGCACCCCCCGCCGTAGAATGCATGGCAACCCCTGACGGGAGTGTTATATCAACTAAAGCCCACACTTAAACTTTCCACGTGCAAGATTGAATCTATTTAAAAAAGGTATTTCATAAGAAGCCAAAAAGTGCAAAAACAATAGTGTTCGTGTTGGAGGAGTTGTGAATGACTGCAGGGCCACAACATTAGGTACACCTGCAGACTGCAGGTGTACCTAATTCACAACTCCTCCAACACGAACATTATTGTTTTTGCACTTTTTGGCTTCTTATTAAATAACTTTTGTAACCTATTTTCATGGGCTTTCCTCTTTGTGATGTTAAGTTCCTGTTATGCGCTGTTATACAGTATATGCCTTGAGCTCTTATTTTGAAGGCGCTAAGAGCGGAATTTTGACACGTTGGAGTGGAGCGGAAGTTTTTGAAAGAAGGTAAATAAAGTGGTCCTCGTGTAAACTGGAGCCTCCGTGTTTGTTATTTTGTAGTTTCATACAGTATAGGCGACATTTATAAACCCTCGGTTACACTTTTTTAAATAGATTCAATCTTACACGTGGAAAGTTGAAGTGAGGGCTTTAGTTGATATAACACTCCCGTCAGGGGGTTCATTAATCAGCACAACAGTGGCGCATTTATAAGTAAAGGTAAGACCATAATAATAAGGTTTTTTTATTAAATGTGCTTTTTTGTGTGCTACAGTTTGTATGTGTAAAGTTAAAGTTAAGTAAAGTACCAATGATTGTCACACACACACTAGGTGTGGTGAAATGTGTCGTCTGTATTTGACCCATCCCCTTGTTCACCCCCTGGGAGGTGAGGGGAGCAGTGGGCAGCAGTGGCGCCGCGCCCGGGAATCATTTTTGGTGATTTAACCCCCAATTCCAACCCTTGATGCTGAGTGCCAAGCAGGGAAGAATGCTGGTATGAGCTTTTAAACATAACCCGTTAACTGCTGCCAATCAAATGGTGAATAAGATACACTTTAGGGTTCATATGTTTGTAAATCTGACTGTGATGAAGTCAGTGCCTCACCAGCCATCAACCTCACCGCACGTCACTGGTGACTCAAACGAGAGAGTTGGGTGGAAGATAATACCCAGATTCTTTACCGAGTCGCTTTGTGTAATTGTTTGGTTGTCAAATGTGAAGGTGGTATTATTAAATAAATGACAATGTTCAGCAGGATCGATAATCGGCATTTCCGTTTTCTTGGCGTTGAGTAGCAAAAAGTTAGCGTATTGTTTAATATCATTCAGACACGCCTGACTACAATCCGGCGTGTTGGTCAGCTTTAGGGGCATGAGTTGGGTGTCATCAGCATAACAGTGAAAGCTAACACCGTATTTGCGTATGATGTCCCTTGGGCAGGACACTACGCCACTCCACCGACCGAGAAGCTGAACCACGATGAGCCAGACACGGTCCCTGGGCGCCGCAAAGGAGGAGGGGTGAAAATGTCACAGTACATTTAACAACGACAATACCGAGAAGAAAAAAAAACGGTACGTTGGGAAAAGAGCAATCATGATGTTCCAAAGAACAATGGTTCAAATGGAAGAATCTGTTTAACCAACTACAAATATTACAAATCGTACAGTGGAACTGACCTTTTGACTATCATTCACAATCCTTATGTAAGACAAGAACACATATGTTTTTATTTTTCTATGCATTCTAGACCGGAAAATACGGCAAATATGAGGTGGCTAACAATGCAGATAATGGGAGTAAACTATTGCGGCCAAAAAGTTCTCTAAAAACATTCAAAAGGCGCCAAAAATACTCAATTTACATATTGTGATCTGAATATTAACAAGTATTAGCGATATTGTTATTATAAGTGCTAACGCAGACAAACTATTTTTAGCGGCGCTGCGATCCCTGAGAGCGAACTAGCTTGACATATTGAGCTGCTGCGTCGCCTCTGAGTTGGTTGGTTAATTTCATATAATAAATCATGCCTCTCACCTGGATAGTAGAAGGTTGTGGACATAAACCCACAAGTTGGTCAACTTTGACATCCAACTTAGACCCGGAGATGGCGAAAAAAGACACAAAAACACACTTGTTTGTGCCACCATTTTTTGTAACCCTTCGCAAGGACTATGTTGAATCGTTGATGCAAAGGGGACGATATAAAAATAAACTTTATCCCAGTGAGAGCAGACATTGTACAGTAGGCGATTGTTTTATTATGTTTGTATATCTTGTTTAGCACTTAGCTATACTGCTACATGATGCTTAGTGTTTGACTAAAGCGGCATCTGTTTAGCACACAGCTTCTAAAACTTGTAGATCAACCTCCTTATATTCAGGGTCAGTCTTTATCCCAGTGAGAGCAGACATTGTACAGTAGGCGATTGATTTATTATGTTTGTATATCTTGTTTAGCACTTAGCAATACTGCTACATGATGCTTAGTGTTTGACTAAAGCTACATCTGTTTAGCACACCGCTTCTAAAACTTGTAGATCGTCCTCCTTATATTCTGTCACGACTGGGTTTTTCGCAGCTTACTGCAGGGTCCGTTCTCCCGAAATGCAGACGGCGTGCAGGTTGGAACCTGATTTATTCCTCAAAATATCAAAGTAGTACAAAAAATGGAAAACGAGTCGCACTGGAAGCTAATGCTACTATTTAGCATGGACTATGGACAAGGAATACTCACTAACTGTGGGATGAAACCAACAAAACTTACATAGCAGGTTGCATGAAGCAAACAATGACGCCAGGCCGACTGACCGGCAAAGGCAGGCTTAAATATTGTGAGCGGGCGAACACTAATCAGAGACAGGTGGAAATAATAAGTAACCATGGTAACTAAAACAAACAAGGGTGCACAAAAACAGGAACTAATGCAGTCTAAAACTAACAGAACATAACAAAACACAATCCGGACCACGGATCATGACATATTTGGGGTCAAAAATAGAAGTTCCTGGATCATCATTTGTCAAATAGAAGTTTCTGGATCATCATTTGTCCCAAAGTAGTCTTTCTTGTCTCTCATCAAGTCTGCCATGATTAGTAGTCTTGTTGTTGTTGAAGGGAAAGTGAACGTTGTGATGCGTCTGGGAAATGAATACACCTTTGCATGCTTAAAATAATCAAAATATGTAGATATTACATGTTAGTTAGTTAGTGAATTATATTTATATAGCACTTTTCTCTAGTGACTCAAAGCGCTTTACATAGTGAAACCCAATATCTAAGTTACATTTTTAAACTAGTGTGGGTGGCACTGGAAGCAGGTGGGTAAAGTGTGTTGCCCAAGAACACAACAGCCGTGACTAGGATGGCGGAAGCTGGGATTGAACCTGCAACCCTCAAGTTGCTGGCACGGCCACTCTACCAACTGAGCTATACCGCCCCGTTAATATGAATGTTACTACATTACATATATACTTACAATCTGTATATAAAATAATTATGGAGGTTTTTTAGAGCACTTTATAGGCAGAATAGAGCGGCTCATTTAGCTGACTTTTGCTAGCGTTTATTTATGAGTTAGAATTAGGGACGTCCGATAATGCCTTTTTGCCGATATCCGATATTCCGATATTGTCCATCTCTTTGGACTAGACTTAGACTTTAATTACCAATACCGATATCAACCGATACCGATATATACAGTCGTGGAATTAACACATTATTATGCCTAATTTGGACAACCAGGTATGGTGAAGATAAAGTCCTTTTTTTTAAAAGTAATAAAATAAAATAAGATAAATAAATTAAAAACAATTTCTTGAATAAAAAAGAAAGTAAAACAATATAAAAACAGTTACATAGAAACTAGTAATTAATGAAAATGAGTAAAATTAAGTGTTAAAGGTTAGTACTATTAGTGGACCAGCAGCACGCACAATCATGTGTGCTTACGGACTGTATCCCTTGCAGACTGTATTGATATATATTGATATATAATGTAGGAACCAGAATATTAATAACAGAAAGAAACAACCCTTTTGTGTGAATGAGTGTGAATGAGTGTAAATGGGAGAGGGAGTTTTTTTTGGGTTGGTGCACTAATTGTAAGTGTATCTTGTGTTTTTTATGTTGATTTAATAAAAAATAAAAAAATAAATAAAAACGATACCGATAATAAAAAAAACGATACCGATTTTTTCCCGATATTACATTTTAAAGCACTTATCGGCCGATATTATCGGACATCTCTAGTTAGAATGCATAAAAAAAGATAAACATTTGTTTTTGTCTTACATAAGGATTGTGAATAATAGACAACATTCCCAAACAAGTGCACTTCCCCTTTAACATCAATAACCCCATTTGATCAGTTCTGGTCTTTTGCAACACATACTTACATTTGATGAATACTGTAAAAAAAAAAGAAAAAAAGATCCTAACCAGGATACAGCTCTGATCTTAAAGGCCTACTGAAATGCGATTTTCTTATTTAAACGGGGATAGCAGGTCCATTCTATGTGTCATACTCGATCATTTTGCGATATTGCCATATTTTTGCTGAAAGGATTTAGTAGAGAACATCGACGATAAAGTTCGCAACTTTTGGTCGCTGATAAAAAAAGCCTTGCCAGTAGCGGAAGTAGCAGACGAGTAGCGTGACGTCACAGGTTGTGGAGCTCCTCACATCTGCACATTGTTTACAATCATGGCCACCAGCAGCGAGAGCGATTCGGACCGAGAAAGCGACGATTTCCCCATTAATTTGAGCGAGGATGAAAGATTTGTGGATGAGGAAAGTGAGAGTGAAGGACTAGAGGGCAGTGGGAGCGATTCAGATAGGGAAGATGCTGTGAGAGGCGGGTGGGATCTGATATTCAGCTGGGAATGACTAAAACAGTAAATAAACACAAGACATATATATACTCTATTAGCCACAACACAACCAGGCTTATATTTAATATGCCACAAATTAATCCTGCATAACAAACACCTCCCCCCTCCCGTCCATATAACCCGCCAATACAACTCAAACACCTGCATAACACACTCAATCCCACAGCCCAAAGTACCGTTCACCTCCCCAAAGTTCATATAGCACATATATTTCCCCAAAGTCCCCAAAGTGACATGCACATAGCGGCACGCACGTACGGGCAAGCGATCAAATGTTTGGAAGCCGCAGCTGCATGCGTACTCACGGTACCGTGTCTGCGTATCCAACTCAAAGTCCTCCTGGTAAGAGTCTCTGTTGTCCCAGTTCTCCACAGGCCAATGGTAAAGCTTGACTGTCATCTTCCGGGAATGTAAACAATGAAACACCGGCCGTGTTTGTGTTGCTGCAGTCGGCCGCAATACACCGCTTCCCACCTACAGCTTTCTTCTTTGCTGTCTCCATTGTTCATTGAACAAATTGCAAAAGATTCACCAACACAGATGTCCAGAATACTGTGGAATTTTGCGATGAAACAGACGACTTAATAGCTGGCCACCATGCTGTCTCAAAATGTCCTCTACAATCCGTGACGTCACGCGCTGACGTCATCATACCGAGACGTTTTCAGCAGGATATTTCGCGCAAAATTTAAAATTGCACTTTAGTAAGCTAACCCGGCCGTATTGGCATGTGTTGCAATGTTAAGATTTCATCATTGATATATAAACTATCAGACTGAGTGGTCGGTAGTAGTGGGTTTCAGTAGACCTTTAATGTCTTGTATTTGTCTAAATTCTACGGAAGTAAGCAGATTACACAAAAGACTTCCATTGCAGTCAAACTCAACTTTGAGAAATTGCCCCATTGGCACAAAGCAATTACAAAACGACACACACACGCACACACACACACACACACACACACACACACACACACACACACACACACACACACACACACACACACACACACACACACACACACAGCGTCCTCAGGCACACAGAGACAGACAAATTACCTCCCTGTCAGATTAAATCAGACTCGACATCCTTTAATTAATTTCATTATATATTAGCATTTTTTATTGTGTTTTTCCCAGCGAGGTCCTGCACAAACCATCAGTTATATTTACCGCCATCTTTTCCCGCTGCCCTTGTCATGTAAACATTGAAGCTGTGTAAATTGCATGCTTAAATGTTCCATGTGGTTTCCTTCCCGCCCTTCTCTGGAAAGGTCATTTTAATAATTGTTGTCGTAAGTCCCAGAAACTTGACGGCGACGTTATTAATTTAAAAAAATTGTAAATCGTCCGTTTGGAATTTGGGATGATTGTGACGTGTTTTGCCATTTTTGTACCTTTCAGCATTAATGGTGCCTTCACAGATGTGTAAGTTACCCATGTCTTGGGCACTAATACACCACCATACCATCACAGATGCTGGCTTTTACACTTTGCGCTTATAACAATACGGATGGTTCTTTTCCTCTTTGATCCGGAGGACACGACGTCCACAGTTTCCAAAAACAATTTGAAATGTGGACTCGTCAGACCACAGAACACTTTTCCACTTTGTATCAGTCCATCTTAGATGATCTCGGGCCCAGCGAAGCCGACGGCGTTTTTGGGTGTTGTTGATAAACGGTTTTCGCCTTGCATAGGAGAGTTTTAACTTACACTTACAGATGTAGCGACGAACTGTAGTTACTGACAGTGGGTGTTCCTGAGCCCATGTGGTGATATCCTTTACACGCTAATGTCGCTTTTTGATGCAGTACCGCCTGAGGGATCGAAGGTCCGTAATATCACCGCTTACGTGCAGTGATTTCTCCAGATTCTCTGAACCTTTTAATGAAATAACAGACCTTAGATGGTGAAATCCCTAAATTCCTTGCAATAGCTCGTTGAGAAATGTTGTTCTCAAACTGTTCGCTAATTTGCTCACGCATTTGTTCAAGAAGTGGTGACCCTCGCCCCATCCTTGTTTGTGAATGTCTTTTTTGCCACATGTGCCAACTTTTTTGGAACATGTTGCCAAATGAGCTAATATTTGCAAAAAAAATAACAAAGTTTTCCAGTTCGAACGTTAAGTATCTTGTTTTTGCAGTCTATTCAGTTGAATATAAGTTGAAAAGGATTTGCAAATCATTGTATTGTTCTTCCACTCCCGTCCTTGCACGCTACACCGCTACAACAAAGATGACGGGGAGAAGAGGCTGTCGAAGGTAAGCCACGTAAATAAGACTGCCCACAAAATGGCGCATTCTGAAGCGACTGTCAGAAAGCGACTTGAAGATGATTTGTAAAACATAATTGTGTCATGTCTGGATTATGTTTTGTGTAAGTTATGTTCTGTTTTGGTTTTGGACTCTTTTTAGTTCCTGCCTTTTAATTTCCTTGTCTTGTTTCCATGGTTACCCATTAGTTTCACCTGTTCCACATTTGGACTCACACACCTGTCACCAATCATGTCACTTTTATTTAAAGCCTGTCTTTTTCTGTTGGTCGGCCTGGCGACATTCACTCTGTTTACCTCTGCGCACTTCATGCCATGATTACTCCTGTTACCCATGCTATCACAGTTGATGCTTCATGCCATGCTTGTTCCAAGTAAGTTTTTGTTTATTCATGTCACGTTTAGCAGTTCTTTTGTTTCATGTTCTTAGTCTACGTTAAGTGCTCGTCTTTTGGTTTCATTACTCAAGTTTGTTCTCCGCCATTGTGCGCGCCTTTAGTTTGCTTCCTTTTTTTTGTAGTTTGTTAGTGTTTTAAATAAATATGTATTTACCTTCACGCCATGTCCAGTCCAGCTTTACTTGCATCTCGGGAAAACAAACACCCCAGAGTCCAAGTCCTGACAAATTGTGGAGGTTTCCCTCTTGGGAGGGGGGTTCTCTTGATGCCGACAGATCATCTTGAGCCCGGTGCACAGGGTTGAGCAAGTTTTTATTGTCATGCACACATGTAGGGATTGCTTTCCAGCAATATATTTTTGGACTTTTCTGTCCGGCGTGTCTCTGTTCGTGTGTCTTACTCTGGCTCCAACTCCAACAACATGTCTCGTCCCGGCTGCTGCTAATAAGGGCGACAGGTGATTAGATAATCAGCCCCAGCTGGGCAATCCACTCACCTGCCGCTGGCTTCGAGGCCGGGCCATACACACCCCATTCCTGCAGGAGGCGCGCCGACCACGCCCTCCTCCACAATAACCTATGCAACATTTTGACCAAAGAACCACCATTAAACCATTATTATTATTAGACCACAAGGAAGTCTTTTCAAGGTAGAAAAAAATCAAAATATGACTCCTTTAATGCGCCTTATAATCCGGTGCGCCCTATGGTTCAGAAAATACGGTATATGATTGATACTAGAGTGATTAGCTCGATATCTGTATTTTCTCAAGATAATTTTTTGGTTAATATTTACACACTTGGGGATTAATTCCCTGAACACAGGGGGACTTTAAAGCATACTTGCCAACCTTGAGACCTCCGATTTCGGGAGGTGGGGGGGGTGGAGGGTGGGGGGCGTGGTTGGGGGTGGGGGGCGTGGTTAAGAGGGGAGGAGTATATTGACAGCTAGAATTCACCAAGTATTTCATATATATATATATATATATATATATATATATATATATATATATATATATATATATATACATACATATCGACATCCTGAAAATGGTCATGTCTGTGTAATCATGTTTTGTTTTAGTCATGTTTTGTTTAGTTATTGGACTCTTTAGTTTCTGGCTTTTCACTCCCTTGTCTTGTTTCCATGATTACCCATTAGTTTCACCTGTTCCACGTTTGGACTCATTGTGCACTCTTGTTTGTCACCATAGCAACCCATTAGTTTTCACCTGTCACGTCACGCACCTGTTTCACGTTTTGAGTCACGCACCTGTTTTCGTTAATCATGTCTGTAGTATTTAAGTTCATTGTTTTCAGTTTGTCTTTCTGGTGACATCCCCACATTTATGCTCTGCACATTTCTGACACTTTTTTCATGTCCATCGTTCACGCTGCTCCTTTTGTCCATGCCAAGTAAGTTTTGTTTATTAATGCCACAGTTAGTGGTTTTTTTGTTGTTCATAGTTTCTGCCTTTGTGCAAGTATTTGTTTTCATAGCCAAGTTGTTTCTCCGCCACTGTGCGCGCTTTTCGTTTTTACTTTTTTTTGATAAAATTAAATAAATATGTTCTCACATTCCCGTCTCGCCCGAGCCAACTTTCCGTTGCCTTCTAGAAAAACTAAACCCCAGGACCAAGTCATGACAAAAATATGCAAACAAAACTGTGTTTAGATAATTGATACTTCACACTTGCATAAATAAATCTTAAGGAATATAACATAACTTGGCTTCTGAGAGCTTCAAAATGTAATGAATAAAATGCTAAAGTTGTTGATAAACAAGCAATTATTTTAATAATTAAATATGGTCATTTTAAATTAATTATTATGATAATTTAAAATTAATTATTTCAAGTATGATTATTTTAATTCTATGGCTGGATGTAATAATGACTCAGAAAAAATACAAATAAAAATACAATTAATTTTGATGTTTTTAGCAAAATATAGTAAAAATGTATTTAGTTGGTTTTTTTTAAATTAATGAATAGATTTATTTTTAGGTAAGATAAACATAATACAATTTGTCTCTAGTCTGGATGATTTAGTTCTTGTCACCCTGTTGTCCTCCCGTAGTGAAAAAAGGCTGTCCTCAATCAGGTCCGCATGGAGCTGGAGGGGGCGTGGCCTCCAGCTCCGGCTGAAAATCGGGAGATTTTCGGGAGAATATTTGTCCCGGGAGGTTTTTGGGAGAGGCGCTGAGTTTCGGGAGTCTCCCGGAAAATTCGGGAGGGTTGGCAAGTATGCTTTAAAGGGCAAAAACCAAAGTATTAAAATGAGTACTAGATAATGGTTATTATCACTGTTGACTTGGTTTTGCTCAAACTAAAGTATGGAATACAAGAGGATAAGGAAATAGTTTAAATATTGTTACACTGTCAATAGTACCCATCATAAATGAATTAAAAAACAATTAGTTTAAAAAACCTGATCTTGTGAATATCTGATCGATAATCAATTATTATTAATGAAAATGGATATGGTCCACAGCACAAAAAAGATATCTCTCACATTGTCGTGTTTTATAAGCACTGCTGGAATGATGTGTTGGTGTATTCGTACCAGCTTGGTCAAAAACTGAACAACAAGATAATTATTGGGAGGTAAACTAAATGCGCACGCCAAAATAAAAGCGTGTGAGGCTGTGTCAATATCCTACCTTTATCATTCCTCCCCTCCTGTATGTTTTGTGTTCCACGCTAATTGTGCTAATCCCGTCGCACCCGCGCAAAGTCACGGCCCGACACTCGCCGAGCCACTCAACAGATCTGATATCTCCCCGGCAGACCACATTTGGAATGCAGCAACGTCAACAAGTGCATGATCACAGGTCTGTGTCGCGGATTATCTCCCTCAGAAACCACGTACGCCAGAACTGACACAGGTCAAGCTGCAAAATGTCAAGGAAACTTGAAGCTGTATTGGTTTTCAGCTCAGCCCTGGTCCACGTGCGTGTTGAAAGAAGAAACTATCAGCCAACCATGATCAGTACTTTCTCAAACAATCAACTACCGCAGGGAAGTCCGGGTTTCGGCCCCACCGGCGTGTTTAGACGTCACAAGACTCATCAGGAATCTGGGGGTGGCTCCTATAATTTTTAACTATCTGACTGCATTGCTCCGCCAAGGCTGGCCCCAATTCTGTTCATAACTTTTACGGACATAATTTCTAGGCGCAGTCAAGGCGTTGAGAGCATCCGGTTTGGTGGCTGCAAGATTAGGTCTCTGCTTTTTGTAGATGATGTGGTCCTGATGGCTTCATCTGGCCAGGATCTTCAGCTCTCGCTGGATCGGTTCGCAGCCGAGTGTGAAGCGACTGGGATGAGAATCAGCACCACCAAGTCCGAGTCCGTGGTTCTCGCCCGGAAAAGGGTAGAGTGCCATCTCCGGGTTGGGGAGGAGACCCTGCCTAAGTGGAGGAGTTCAAGTACCTGGGAGTCTTGTTCACGAGTGAGGGAAAAGTGGATCGTGAGATCGACAGGCGGATCGGTGCGGCGTCTTCAGTAATGCGGACGCTGTATCGATCCGTTGTGGTGAAGAAGGAGCTGAGCTGGAAAGCAAAGCTCTCAATTTACCGGTCGATCTACAGTATGTTCCCATCCTCACCTATGGGCTTTGGGTTATGACCTAAAGGACAAGATCGTGGGTACAAGCGACTGGGGCTCTCCCTTAGAGATAGGGTGAGAAGCTCTGTCATCCGGGAGGAACTCAAAGTAAAGCTGCTACTCCTTCTCATCGAGAGGAGCCAGATGAGGTGGTTCGGGCATCTGGTCAGGATGCCACCCGAACTGGGGCACGTCCGACCAGCAGGAGGCCAAGGGGAAGACCCAGGACACGTTGGGAAGACTATGTCTCCCGGCTGGCCTCGGAACGCCTCGGGATCCCCCGGGAAGAGCTGGACGAAGTGGCTGGGGAGAGGGAAGTCTGGGCTTATGACCTAAAGGACAAGATCGTGGGTACAAGCGACTGAAATGGGTTTCCTCCGCCGGGTGGCGGGGCTCTCCCTTAGAGATAGGGTGAGAAGCTCTGTCATCCGGGAGGAACTCAAAGTAAAGCCGCTACTCCTTCTCATCGAGAGGAGCCAGATGAGGTGGTTCGGGCATCTGGTCAGGATGCCACCCGAACTGGGGCACGTCCGACCAGCAGGAGGCCAAGGGGAAGACCCAGGACACGTTGGGAAGACTATGTCTCCCGGCTGGCCTCGGAACGCCTCGGGTTCCCCCGGGAAGAGCTGGACGAAGTGGCTGGGGAGAGGGAAGTCTGGGCTTCCCTGCTTAGGCTGCTGCCCTCGTGACCCAACCTCGAATGGATGGATGGATGACTGCATAACTGCTACGAATCCAACGGCATTTCGGGGACAAATTCAGGTTAATGGTTTTGGGGTGGCATGGCGTAGTGGGTAGAGCAACCGTGCCAGAAACCTGAGGGTTGCAGGTTCGCTCCCCGCCTCTTACCATCCAAAAATCGCTGCCGTTGTGTCCTTGGGTCGGGACACTTCACCCTTTGCCCCCGGTGCCACTCACACCGGTGAATTGAATGATGAATGATAGGTGGTGGTCGGAGGGGCCGTTGGCGCAAATTGCAGCCACGCTTCCGTCAGTCTACCCCAGGGCAGCTGTGGCTATGAAAGTAGCTTACCACCACCAGGTGTGAATGAATGATGGGTTCTACATGTAAAGCGACTTTGGTTACTTAGAAAAGCGCTATATAAATCCCAGTTATTATTATTATTATTAATGACCACAGATTGAACTTTGAAGTGAACACAGCACAGGAATGTGATATATGACCCAATCCAATCAACCTTTCTCTCTCATGACACGAATAAACTAACAAAGAGTCAACACACAAGGTCACACATAACACAACCTGCTCACTGAACTTTGTAGACATTTAAAAAAATGTCCAAACACAACACATAATTGAAAATTACACCCGTTTAAATCCCCTGCGACGCATGGTGGGTGCAAAACACTCTCGCTGCATTTTACCAAAACTTTAAAGGAAGTCGTCACGGAAGTAAACAAGTTGGAGTCGAACAATTTTTTTTTTTTAGCCGAAAGGTTTGGACACCCCTGATCTACTGGAATAAAGGTTTTAATATTGTTCAGAATTCATGAGTGCGAGACTGTGTCGGTAATGCAAGGGTGTCCAAACCCGACAAATTATATTTATCATATTCAAAACCAATACAATATTTATTGTAGCCATTAGACCCACTAGGCTCTCAGTCATTAAAGTGTTAAAAATAAGTCATTTATTCTTTATATCAACTTTAGATCTACTCATTGCCATATTCTTTATTTTTTTTCTGTCTTTTTTCCCCCAAGGAAAACCTACTTTTTTGTGGCAAAAACAAAAGTGTTCCTCAAAATATTTATAAAAATGTAATATTTGATGTGAAGTAATTAGAGCCTTCAATGGTTAAATAATTCATTATTTTTGATTCATTATTATTTTTGTACAATAACATTTAAAAAAAAATCTGACTAATGGTTCAAAAACTCAACCAGACTCAGCGTAAATTGGTCTTGAAAGTCGTTAGACTTCATTTGAAGAACATGCACCCACAATACTCGTCTACTATCTGCCTATAATTTGTTTTGGAGACATTGATGTGTGTTTTGCTATGTCACATCCCTTGGAAGTGAACACAGCACAGGAATGCGATATATGACCCAATCCAAACAACCTGTCTCTCTCATGGCGCGAACAAACTAACAAAGAGTACACATAACACAACCTGCTCACTGAACTTTGTAGATATTTAAAAAAATGTCCAAACGCAAAACATCATTCAAAATGACACCCGTTGAAATCCCCTGCGACGCATGGTGGGAAAAATGCAAACAGGTGCAAAACACTCTCGCTGCATTTTAGCTTTTTGTTTTTACTGATTGATTGCAAAAATTTAAAGGAAGTCGTCACATAAGTAAACAAGATAGGAGTCGAACAATTTTTTTTTAGCCGAAAGGTTTGGACTGTCATTAAAGTGTTAAAAATAAGTCATTTATTCTATATATCAACTTTAGATCTATTCATTGCCATATTCATTTTTTTTGTCCTTTTTTTCCAAGGAAAACCCACTTTTTTTGTGGCAAAAACAAAAAGTATTCCTCAAAATATTTTTCAAAATGTAATATTTGAATATTTGATGTGAAGTAATTGGAGCCTTTAACAGGGAAATAATTCATTATTTTTTATTCATTATTATTATTATTATATTATTGTATTATTATATTGTGGAAGTCGCTTCCTAGCAGCTCCACTGTAGGAGCCAAGCGTGCAGGTTTTAACAAGGTTTTAATGAACAATTGTTTTAACAGTCTTTCTCTCCAGTAGAACGTGACCTTTCAGCCACGTCCGTATCCTCTCTCCCTCTCTGCTCCCGGCTGCTCACTGTTAAAGACAACAGATGATTAGATTACCACGTACCACCTGTGAAATCTAATCACCTGCCAGCTGTGTCTCGCCGTCAGCACATGCCCCGCCCCTATCCGATGGTGCTCCGCCCTCAACACCATCGACAGCGGCGGTGACCTTTGCTCCTGCAGGCGCGCTGATCACACTCTCCCCCCACATATATATTATATTATTATAAAAAAATCTGACTAATGGTTCAAAAACTCAACCAGACTCAGCGTAAATTGGTCTTGAAAGTCGTTAAGACTACATTTGAAGAACACGCACTCACAATACTCGTCTACTATCTGCCCAACTGCTATCACTATAATTTGTTTTGGAGACATTGATGTGTGTTTTGCTATGTCACATCCCTTGAAAAGAATAATGCCTCAGAATGTGTAACCCCAACCTCCAACTGTCCTAAATAGAATAATGGTCAAATTCTTGAAAAGGAGAAACTAGCCTCGGAAATAATTTTTTAATTTATAACAATAATTAGCTCACACTGCACCCGACCTCTATGAGATCGACAGGCGGATCGGTGCGGCGTCTTCAGTAATGCGGACGCTGTATCGATCCGTTGTGGAGCTGAGCCGGAAGGCAAAGCTCTCAATTTACCGGTCGATCTATGTTCCCATCCTCACCTATGGTCATGAGCTTTGGGTTATGACCGAAAGGCCAAAATCACGGGTACAAGTGACCAAAATGAGTCTCCTCCGCCGGGGGGGCGGGGCTCTCCCTTAGAGATCGGGTGAGAAGCTCTGTCATCCGGGAGGAACTCAAAGTAAAGCCGCTGCTCCTCCACATCGAGAGGAGCCAGATGAGGTGGTTCGGGCATCTGGTCAGGATGCTACCCGAACGCCTCCCTAGGGAGGTGTTTAGGGCACGTCCGACCGGTAGGAGGCCACGGGGAAGACCCAGGACACGTTGGGAAGACTATGTCTCCCGGCTGGCCTGGGAACGCCTCGGGATCCCCTGGGAAGAGCTGGACGAAGTGGCTGGGGAGAGGGAAGTCTGGGCTTCTCTGCTTAGGCTGCTGCCCCCGCCCGCGACCCGACCTCGGATAAGCGGAAGAAAATGGATGGATGGATGGAACAATAATTAGCAAAATTTGGACAAATGAACTCTTTGACCCAGTGGGGAGGGATTCTTCATCAGTGCTGACATATGCACGAACTAGCTCGTGGTGCTTACCACTGTGTTATTGCAGGAGTGAGACCAACGCTGTAATATTTACCCGTGACCCGTTTCAATAAAGGCTTGTGAAATCTTCCAGAAGGCCCGACTTCGGGGACGAGGGTGGAGTCTAACAGCGCCTGACCTACTCACGTAACACATCTGCACACACTTTTCCCGAAAAAGGTCTGACGAACGCCAAGGAGCGAAGAGTAGCTGCGTAACACTGTTGCTAGGCAACCTGGGTCTTCATGTCACACATGGGTCCTGAATGTCATCCTGGTCATCATGGAAAGGAAAATGGTGCACTTTTACTGATGGTGTTGTGTACTTTCCACTGTGATGTGCTTCCTCAAGAAGGCTCTTTTGGTTCCAGCTGCTCCTCCTCGTTATCGGAACCGAGTAACACGTATGTGATAATCCATTCTCTCTTAGCTTTTTCTATTTCAGCGTGCAGCTTTTATTCAATCTTGTCAAAATCAAATGCCAATGTTTTAGTGCTATCTTCTCTAAAGCTCCAATGAGGAAAAGGAAGTTCCTTATTTTTTAACCATTTGTATCTCTAGTAAAGAGGTCGTTTCATCACCTAATTGATGAATAGCCACCATAACTGGAAGCGGTGTCCTTCGATTTGTCGTTAATGCGTGTGTGCATCAGTCTTTTTGCCCACATTGATGCTGCACTTGTCCTTTTGATTGAATTCTGTGTGTAAGCGTGGGAGCAAAAGGTTCAAGTGTTTTTTCATTCTCTCCATTATTTGTTAAAAAGGGTCCTCGAGTGTTGAATTGTGTGTCCTTTTTACATAATGCAGCACAGGGGTCTTCAATGTTTTCCAGGCCAAGGACCCCCAAACCAATAGAGGGGCTCTTAACTAGAGATGTCCGATAATGGCGTTTTTGCCGATATCCGATATTCTGATATTGTCCAACTCTTAATTACCGATTCCGATATCAACCGATACCGATATATACAGTCGTGGAATTAACACATTTTTATGCCTAATTTTGTTGTGATGCCCCGCTGGATGCATTAAACAACGTAACAAAGTTTTCAAAATAAATCAACTCAAGTTATAAAAAAAAAAACTTGAGTTGTGACTTATTGAAGTCACAAAGTGCATTATTTTTTTTAACATGCCTCAAAACAGCAGCTTGGAATTTGGTACATGCTCTCCCTGAGAGAGCATGAGGAGGTTGAGTTGGGCGGGGTGGGGGCGGAAGCGGGGGGTGTATAATGTTGAGTCCCGAAAGAGTTAGTGCTGCAAGGGGTTCCGGGTATTTGTTCTGTTGTGTTTATGTTGTGTTACGGTGCGGATGTTCTCCCGTAATGTGTTTGTCAATCTTGTTTGGTGTGGGTTCAGTGTGGCGCATATTTGTAACAGTGTTAAAGTTGTTTATACGGCCACCCTCAGTGTGACCTGTATGGCTGTTGACCAAGTATGCCTTGCATTCACTTGTGTGTGTGAAAAGCCGTAGATATTAGGTGATTGGGCCGACACGCAAATGCAGTGCCTTTAAGGCACGCCCCCAATATTGTTGTCTGGGTGGAAATCGGGAGAAATTCAGGAGAATGGTTGCCCCGGGAGTTTTTCGGGAGGGGCACTGAAATTCGGGAGTCTCCCGAGAAAATGGGGAGGGTTGGCAAGTATGACTGGGAGACGCAACTGGTCTGTACTTCTCCCTACGTCCGTGTACTACTCCGTACAGCGGCGTTTTAAAAAGTCATACATTTCACTTTTTGAAACCGATACCGATCATTTCCGATATTACATTTTAAAGCATTTATCGGCCAATAATATCGGCAGTCCGATAATATCGGACATCTCTATTCTTAACCATTTTGACCTCGGCACCCAAATATTCCTCCACTCAAATATGAACACGTAATCTTACTCTTGATTTTAAATCGTATATTTAACCTAATTACAATCTTGTCAAAAGGTATGAAATCATGTGTTCATCACAAAGATTATTATTTATTCAACACAAACCTTAGGCTTAGGTCAGCCTGATTAGAAAAATAAGTACTAGCGAAATATGCTGCACAAAAAGGTACTCGATTATCTGATGAAAAATACATTTGACATTCGACGAGGAAAAGAGGTTCTGGGGAGCCTGGCTGCCCTGATGGAACCATTGCTGTGGGGTACGTGAGAGATTCCTGGGACAAATGGAGAATCATGTGCCTCTCAGTCCTTTCCATCGAGGAAATGGAAGACATCTACCTATTTGGAACCATGATCGCGGGGCACCTGCTGATTGGGCTGGGCATTGCTATGGTGTATCGTCAAATTCGTAAGACGATGGCAGCCACTCAAGGAGCCCAAAGGCTGTTTGTCGCAATGGAAGGTTTGGGTCGGGCTGTGGGATCACAGTCTGGGGTGATTTCTGAACTGAATCGCAAGATGGATCACATCATCTAGAAGCTTGTTGAAAGGGAAAAATTGGATATGAGAGCCAACATGGACGAATAGAACAGACAAGCCATTGTAATGTCTGCTCGCGGAAAAACTAAAATCCTAATCTACGATTTGACTCCCTCGAATGGCCTTGATGCAACAATAGGAGCAGGCTGTTCTGAAAACATCCCTGAGGACTCTCATAGATGGACACTTTTGACCTCCCCCCCTCCTCAACGACACCTGGAAGTGGAACTTTGCTTGCATTGCATGCAGAAAGGCCTATAGACACAACACCACTACACCCAAAGACATAAACACACACCCCAGCCACACCCCATGCCTTCACCACCGCTTGATTCCCCTTCGGGGTGATGGACGGCTGAGTAGCGCTTTATAGCAGCAGGCCGGCCTCCAGGGCCCCAACCCCCCCCGCCCCTCTGTTGCAAGTTGTTGTGATTATATGTATCATGTTTATGTGTGCTATGGCAAATGAGGTTTTTTCCCTTGGACTCAGTCTGGACCCCCTCCTGAGGGTCCAGACTTTGACTGATATTTTTTACTCTTCCCCCCTTTCCCAATATCACCTTTTTCCCACCTTTTTTAAGGAGTGCTGTAAATGGCTGATCCGTTGGCAGTCCAGTCTTGTCTCCCTGTAACGTATGTCTGCTCTTAGTGGGACTGTGCCGAAAATGTAATTTCAGTTCTTATGTGTCTTGTCCAATAATAAAGCATCCTGAATCCTGAATTTGGATACTAAAATAAATAACCTAAATGAATAATAATGTTTCTCAATAGAAATTAAAGTGCAAATGAAAATAAAGCTTCACCACTTGTGTCATATTTTTTGTGCTTAAGAAACTTCTCTATGACTTCTTATGTTTGATATTGTCATCACTGCCACAAGTGGTGGAAAAGTGTATTACAACCGAGTACCGCTGCGGCCCAAACGTATTACAGCTGAGATACAATGATTTTTGGCGGCTCCCAAGGGCGCTCTCTATGGTTAAACACTGATCCATCATATTTCCTGTATAATATTGTGTTTTAAATTGAACTTCTCCTAAAAGGTACCTTGTTATTGTGCGATACTAATATATTCAAAGAATACAGCATAGTGCCACTGTTAGCTAGCTGGCCACTAGAACGCTAGGAGTCAGTAACATCCATCCATCCATTTTCTACCGCTTGTCCCTCTCGCGGCCGGTGCTGGAGCCTACCCGAATACTGTACAATTATTTGCTTTTTCATGCTTTTATTTTGAATTCGCAACACTCTGTGAGAATGGGTGTCCATGCTCCTGCCATCTATGAAACCTCAGAAAACACTTGGCTCTCCAAGTACCCCCATAATGACCAACATTAAAATACAGTAGCGTAGTAGGCCGAGGTATTCATTAAAAACATGGCAGAGGTTTTATTTTACAAGTATATTTCATATTTTTGGCCCCCGTAACATTACACACAGTTTGAACGGTAACACTGTGTTTGAATATTTCATAAAGTGATTTTATGAGAACCGCGGCTGTAGGGGATAAAGAGCCCCACACAAAAGCTATTAGAAAGATTCTGGGGAATCCGTACCAATTCTCTATTTTAATGGGTCTATCAGATTGTGTGTATTTGTTCTGATCTTACTATCATTGGACTAAATTCATAAACCGGTTCAGTACCATTATGTTTTCCAATATTTATTGTGCATTCTGTTTAATGTACAGAAGCATGGTGCCTATCACTTAATACACAAAAACAGGTACCAACAGGTAAGAAACATTAGTTTTGCATAATAGGTCCTCCTTAATACTTAAAGGGGAACATTATCACAATTTCAGAAGGGTTAAAACCATTAAAAATCAGTTCCCAGTGGCTTATTTTATTTTTCGAAGTTTTTTTCTAAATTTTACCCATCACGCAATATCCCTAAAAAAAGCTTCAAAGTGCCTGATTTTAACCATCGTTATATACACCCGTCCATTTTCCCGTGACGTCACATAGTGATGCCAACACAAACAAACATGGCGCATAGAACAGCAAGCTATAGCGACATTAGCTCGGATTCAGACTCGGATTTCAGCGGCTTAAGCGATTCAACAGATTACGCATGTATTGAAACGGATGGTTGTAGTGTGGAGGCAGGTAGCGAAAACGAAATTGAAGAAGAAACTGAAGCTATTGAGCCATATCGGTTTGAACCGTATGCAAGCGAAACCGACGAAAACGACACGACAGCCAGCGACACGGGAGAAAGCGAGGACGAATTCGGCGATCGCCTTCTAACCAACGATTTGGTATGTGTTTGTTTGGCATTTAAGGAAACTAACAACTATGAACTAGGTTTACAGCATATGAAATACATTTGGCAACAACATGCACTTTGAGAGTGCAGACAGCCCAATTTTCATTAATTAATATATTCTGTAGACATACCCTCATCCGCTCTCTTTTCCTGAAAGCTGATCTGTCCAGTTTTGGAGTTGATGTCAGCAGGCCAGGGAAGCTAGGGTCGATATTCTTCTCTTGATCATCTTCGGTGGCATAAGGGACGGTGTGAGCCAAGACATCCACGGGGTTTAGCTCGCTCGTCTGCGGGAACAAACTGCCGCCATTGCTTGCCGTGCTAGCGAGGTCCTTTGTCCCTGAATTGCTCACACACTCCGGCAGATTCAATGGGGGTCTGGCGGCAGATTTCTTTGACTTTATCGTTGGAAATGCATCTGCTTTGAGTGTCGCAGGATATCCACACATTCTTGCCATCTCTGTCGTAGCATAGCTTTTGTCGGTAAAGTGTGCGGAACAAACGTCCAATTTCTTGCCACTTTCGCATCTTTGGGCCACTGGTGCAACTTGAATCCGTCCCTGTTCGTGTTGTTACACCCTCCGACAACACACCGACGAGGCATGATGTCTCCAAGGTACGGAAAACAGTCGAAAAAACGGAATATAACAGAGCTGATTTGACTCGGTGTTTGAGAAAATGGCGGATTGCTTCCCGATGTGACGTCACGTTCCGAGAGCGAATAATAGAAAGGCGTTTAATTCGCCAAAATTCACCCATTTAGAGTTCGGAAATCAGTTAAAAAAATATATGGTCTTTTTTTCTGCAACATCAAGGTATATATTGACGCTTACATAGGTCTGGTGATAATGTTCCCCTTTAACAATTTCATGTCAAGTCATCATTAAAAGCCATTAATAAATCATGTTCTTTTCGATTACCTCCATGACTGACAACGGTAGTTCAGCTGGGACATGCTCATTTCAAAATTAGATTTACAGTCCCGAAATAGTGTTATTGTTTTCATTTCGACGCCCCGCCCTCCACCGTTTGACCGATTAGAGAGTCTGTGAGTGTGTCACATCCAGTTAGTCTGTATGTTGATGTGTCATCCAACTGACAGGGCAAATTATATTTTCGACAAATAAAACCTATGTGGATATGGGTAGTGACAGTGCCTATTTCCTTCTCAATATGCTGAGGAAATGGGTTCCAACATTAGTACGGCTGTCATGGCAATGTGAAACGTATGGAGACAGTCAAATCACATGATAAAATAATTGTGCCGATGCCGTGGACTACATGTACCAAGTTATATGGCAATCTGAAACGTTTGAAACTGGCATACCTTGGTAAAATATCTCTTTAGTTTTGGGCGTACATTTTTTTCACCAGTATAACCATTGCTAGTGTTGGTTGTAGTTTGTTTTAGTCTTTGTTTTCTGATAGTACTGACAATAACCATATGATTGCCATTTGTTGTGATATTGTACGCAGGCATGACGCACTTCTTCCTGAAAACAGCCTAATTTCTGTGTAAAATGTGTTGGTTAGAGATTTGTTGTTGACAAAACGCTTGTCTATTCAGCTATTATGATCCCAGCACCTCAACCCCTAGTAAGAGGAAGTGGAAGTTTGAAGTTCCTTGGAGTGGCCCAGTCCAGTCAGAGTAAAGCAACTTGCACTAAGCCTAGTCTATAAAATTCCCTACACCTCCCTGATACTGAAGTACATGTCAAACTACTTCCAGAACTGCCATGACTGCCATAACACAGAGTCAGCACTTCTAAAAGTTTTTAACGATATCCTCCTGTCCACTGATTCTGGTAAATATGTTGTCCTGGTGCTTTTAGATCTGTCTGCTGCGTTCGACACCGTCGACCACGCCACCTTAATCACTCGTCTTGAGAACTGTGTGGGCATTAAGGGCGCCGCCCTCAACTGGTTCCGGTCGTACCTAACCGACAGGAGTTTTTGTGTAAAAGTAGACAGTTTTATGTCGTCCACAGCTCCTTTACCACATGGAGTCCCCCAGGGCTCAATCCTTGCCCCAATTTTATTTGCGCTTTACCTTCTCCCCCTTGGTTTTATTTTTAGGAAGTACAGTATTGCATTTCATTTTTATGCCGATGATTGCCAGATTTATTTTCCCATGGCACAAAATAACACGGTTCAACGTCTTATTGACTGCCTGCACGACATCAAAGTCTGGCTTTCAGCTAACTTCCTGAGCCTAAATGAAGATAAAACAGAAGTTATGTTGTTCGGTCCAAGTCGCTCTCCCTCCCCCAACGTTGACCTCGGCACTGTGACCCCGTATCTCAGCGACTGTGTCACAAACCTGGGGGTAAAGTTTGACTCAGATTTTAAATTTGAAAAATAAATCAGCAGCGTCGTTCAAAAAAGCTTTTATCAATTACGCCAAATAGCGAAAGTGAAACCGCTTCTATCAAGACATGATCTTGAGAAATTAATCCACGCCTTTATCTGGACTCGTCTTGATTATTGTAATGCCCTGTATGTTGGCATTAGCCAGGCCTCCCTCGCCCGCCTGCAGCTCGTGCAGAACTCTGCTGCTCGTCTGCTAACACAGACCCGCAGACGTGAGCACATCACCCCTATTTTAGCGTCCCTTCACTGGCTCCCTGTGCGTTACCGAATCAATTTTAAACTCCTTTTATTTGTTTTTAAATGTCTAAACAACCTCGCGCCAACCTATCTCTCCGACCTCCTTCAGCCTTACTGCCCCACCCGATCCTTAAGATCAGCCGATCAGCTGCTGTTGACGGTCCCTGACACAAGGCTGAAGCTTAGAGGTGACAGAGCTTTCGCCGTTGCTGCTCCCAAGCTCTGGAACGACCTACCCCTGAGTGTTAGACAAGCCTCCTCTCTTCCTGTTTTTAAATCTCTCTTAAAAACATACTTTTATTCCATGGCTTTTAACACTGAGTGATATCCATCCTGCAATGGCGCCCCATAATACACCTGCTGTGATCCTGTTTTTATGTTTTTATGTTTTTATTAATTCTATTTTAATTATTTATTTTTAATCGTGTTCTGTTTGTGTTGTGTTGTGTTTGCTCGGTACTCGTTTTATCTTTTAACCTGTTCATTGTACAGCACTTTGGCTACCCCTGTGGTAAATTTTAAATGTGCTTTATAAATAAAGTTGATTTGATTTGATTTGATAACCACAACACCAGGGGGAGCTCCACAAACCATGTTATACCCAGATTCCGATCTAACGAAGGTCTTAACTCATTCTCCTTCTATGCCACATCAATATGGAATGCACTCCCAACAGGTGTAAAAGAAAGTGCATCTCTATCCTCCTTCAAAACCGCAAAAAAAGAACACCTCCAGGCAACTACAAACCTAGACTAACACCCTCCCTCCACCACATCCCACCTCCCCGGATTGTAAATAATCAAATGTATATACTTGTTCTTATGCTTTCTGAACTCACTATGTTACTTGCCGCTGTACATATCCTACCAAGTCAGACCTACACTGTTACAATGTCCATTTCTCACATGATATAATTGTTGATGACTGAAGTGCTGATACCAACCAAACCTATGAGGATGCCTGTCTAACACTCAGAGGTAGGTCGTTCCAGAGCTTGGGAGCAGCAGCGGCGAAAGCTCTGTCACCTCTAAGCTTCAGCCTTGTGTCAGGGACCGTCAGTAGCAGCTGATCGGCAACATAGGTTGTAGCAAAACAAGGTCCTGCTGTAGCACACCTTCTCATGAACAATAACATGCTAATCAGTACTACAGCCAGAAAAGGTTCAAATGGGAGCAGCTATCACTTTGTTGCTGGCTAATGAGCGACCCAACTTAATCAATGATGACTTATGCAGGGTATCGGATAATGAGAGCGACCCTATATTGGCTGATAAAGGCTGCGGGACGGCGACAATCCACTCGTCGTGTTTTTCTCATGACTGTTGTGCTTACTACTCTCTGGGCAGAACAAGCAGCTATTGCTCTACGAATACTGTTCCATTTGTCTTTCCTTTTATAGTTTATTGTCAATATTCTTCTGTACTGTGATCTGTTGTCTCATATGTTCTGTACTGTATGGCAGAATGTGAGATTTTAGTTGTTTTATCTTGACAACAGCTTTCTGTTGCCCAAAATTAAATGTTTGTGTCCCCATTTTGGTATTTAATTCAATAAATTAAAAGGGTTTTGTGAGCATCTAAACTGATGAAATCTATGGCAAAACTTTTTTTTTGCACCATGACTAGGGAAGGTTGTTTGGATTGTGTCTTATAAGTAATTGTTGTTTAATGTACATTTCAAGGGTCATTGGTCAGAGTTATGAGTTATGTCTTCAAAACGCTTTCCTTTTATAGTTTATTGTCAATATTCTTCTGTACGGTAATCGGTTGTCTCATATCTTCTGTACTCCCCATTTTGGTATTTAAGTCAATAAATTAAAAAGGTTTTAATCAAAATAAACCATTTAAGATTCCAAATGGCACTGGTTATTGAAAATGGAAACAGTGAGCATCTAAATTGACAAGCTATGGCAAAACTTTTTTTTTTTGTTTTGCACCATGACTAGGGAAGGTTGTTTGGATTGTGTGTTATAAGTAAATGTTGTGCTATTTGTTAAAAGCACAACATTGATCCGAGTTATGTCATCAAAAAGCTTTCCTTTTATAGTTTATTATCAATATTCTTCTGTACTGTGATCTGTTATCTCATACTGTGTGGCAGAATGTGAGATTTGAGACATTGCTATTCATCTTGACAACAGCACGACTCTGGGCTTTCTGTGGCCCAGAATTTATTGTTTATGTTCCCATTTTGGTTTTTAATTCAATAAATTAAAAAGGTTGTAATCAAATTAAACCATTCAAGAGTCCAAATGGCACTGTTTATTGAAAATGGAAACGGTGAGCATCTAAATTGATCAAAGCTATGGCACAACTTTTTGTTTTGTTTTGCACCATGACTAGGGAAGGTTGTTTGGATTGTGTCTTATAAGTAATTGTTGTGCTATTGATTTAAAGTACATTCAAGGGTCATTAACCGAGTTATGAGTTATGTCTTCAAAAAGCTTTCCTTTTATAGTTTATTGTCAATATTTTTCTGTACTGTGATCTGTTGTCTCATGTGACACTGTGTGGCAGAATGTGAGACTTTAGACATTGCAATTTATGTTGACAACAGTACGACTCTGGGCTTTCCGTGGCCCAAAATCCAATGTTTATGTCTCCTTTTTGGTTTTTAATTCAATAAATTAAAAGGGTTGGCACTCGTTATTGAAAATGTAAACAGCATCTAAATTGATCAAAGCTATGGCAAAACTTTTTTTTGTTTGCACTATGACTAGGGAAGGTTGTTTGGATTGTGTCTTATAAGTAATTGTTGTGCTATTAATTTAAAGTACATTGATCTGAGTTACTCACATTGTTGGCAGCAAGTATGTAGATTCAGAGACCCCCTGATATTTGAGATTAGGTTTTTGAAAGCACTCTGTGGCTTTATTGAACTGCCGGGCACAAAATAGGTGGATGAAGCGTACACTAAGACAATATTTGGTACACCAAAATATTTGAATTGGTGTGTGGTTTGTATAGCGAACGTTTGTACGTTGAGGGGTTCGTAAATCGAGGTTCCACTGTACTACACATGTTCATTATATGTTGGATGAATAATTTAAATCTGATAGTTATTCTGGCTCAGATTTAGAGAACCCTGAACAGAGTCCATCTAAGCTTTTGGGTTCTGTGAGTCTCTAGGACAGAAAGTTGAAAGGGAGTCCTTTCTTCAGTTCACAGAGACTTCCCTTTTCTCCAGCTGCAAGTAAAAGAAGAAAAGGAACACTTTCATCCAGCTCTCGTGCCCTTTCATATCTTCCGGTTTCTATCACTCTATGCAGACAGAGGCCTGCGAAAAAAGCCCATTAAGGCCTATCTTAATGAAGAGGCCCAGAACACAATGGCACCCCCCGGAGAGGCGGATGGTGATCAGAGAGGTAAATGAGGAGTCCGGCTCAACCCGCCCATTCCCCGGTGGCCCAGAAGACGCTTTGGTTCAGCCTGCACGGATACTGGAGGACGTGGTAATGAATGGAAAGGCACGAGTGCCGGAGCTATCGAGTCTACAATCTCCTATTAACTCAGCTCCCACTGGTGTTTCATTAATACGCGCTTCCTTCGTACTTGTAGCACCAATTGCTTTGTCTGAGGTGTCCGTCCGTGCGCCATGAGACCGATTGTCCATTTCCGAGCGCAGCGTTAGAAAGTCAGAGCTGCTTGAAGGACGACATCTTGAGATCTTACTGACCTCGCTGATGAAAGAGCAGCTCCATCAACCGTACTTAGCCTAACGCTGAAACCGTGAGTCTGACGATTAACTTTGATGCAAGGATGCCCACAGACTTCAAGGGTTCCTTCAAGTATTTTTCTGACTTCAGAACATGGAGATACTACCGACTATGTGTCCAGCTGTTCATTTATTTAAATGCTATGGCAGGCAGATCGGTGTCATTAGCATTTACGATTTTCTTGCGCTTGCCAGCTTGTCAAACCTTGTAAGAGTGAAACTTCATTCCTATTAATTATGTTTACTTGAGCAAACAATCTCATATCAGGGGGTTTGGTAAATGTGTTTTAGAGACTGAAAAAAAACGGATTCATTGAAAATCAATGAATGGATAGATGGACGGTTGTAGGGACGACAACAACCCGTCTTACTGGATTATTGGAGGCTTATGTGTCATTTAGTGATTAAATACCTTTGTATTTAATCACTAAAGCATCACTGAGACCCACTTCTCTATTATGTGTGGTGGGTCTTTATTATACAGAGGATCCCCTGAATACTAGCTTGTTTTCTATCCTTTTACGACTCGTTCCGTTCCGTAAGTCCGACAATCCTGAGGATGAGAGGGTTCGTCCGAATATGTGATTAAATACCTTTGTATTTAATCACATATGTGTTTCTCCACCAAAATTCTTCAATTTATTATTATTATTATATTATTCTCCAGATTTTGACGCGCTGTACCTTCCACATTTTCCATCCGATTCAAACCATTCCAACTTCATAGTGCTAGAATAATCATGTATATATATTATCACACAACTTTAATATGCTTAGAGTCAGTTGCTATAGTTATTAGCTATTGTGCTCAAGCTGCATTTTTTCTATCTGTGCAAGGACAAAAACTTCTTGTCTGAGGGGTGGCCTCAGCCGCAGATGTTATCTTTGTTTTAGCCCGCTAACAGACTTCAAGGACCTCAACAAAGATAAGATGACAGCACGCAGACGAAGCAGAGACAAGGCAATCACAAGGCCCCAGCACATTCTGTCACGTATTGTGCGTACAGGACCTGCTTTGCATGATATATGTGACCACTCCTTTTAAAGGCGGCCTCAGTGATATAGACTGTGGAACTCCTGAATAAATAGAGGGACGCGGGAGCTGTACCTTAGAGCGTAGGGCGAGACTGTGACTAAGTGTGCAGCTCCATGCGTTCTCCTCATGAGCTAAATTGAACTCTGTCTCTGCATGATTCCTTGCATCAGTGTTTGAACCTGACACATAGCATTTGATCTAATTTCTTACTTTTTAACCAAATTGTCATGGATTCTGAACTTGGCGCCATGTTTCAAGTATGTTAGCTGCTTCCCTGTTAGCATTCTGAGTTTTTATGCCAGCATTTTAGCTAAACTGATACATTTACAGCTAAATTATGTATATTGTTACTTTGTAACTCTTGTAACTATACCAACATTCAGCATTTGCGCGAAGGTGAGCCACGTAAATAAGACCGCCCACAAAACGGTGCATCTGGAAGCGACTGTCAGAAAGCGGCTTGAAGATGATCTGTAAAACATAATCTATGCAACATTTTGACTAAAGAACCACCATTATATGTCATGTAGACCAGTGTTTTTCAACCTTTTTTGAGCCAAGGCACATTTTTTGCGTTGATAAAATCCGGAGGCACACCACCAGCAGAAATCATAAACTCAGTTGAGAGTTAAAAGTCATTGTCGCAATTGTTGGATATGACTTTAAACCATAACCAAGCATGCATCACTATAGCTCTTGTCTCAAAGTAGGTGTACTGTCACCACCTGTCAAATCACGCCCTGACTTATTTGGACTTTTTTGCTGTTTTCCTGTGTGTAGTGTTTTAGTTCTTGTCTTGCGCTCCTATTTTTTTGGTATATTCCTGTAGCAGCTTCATGTCATCCTTCCTTCTACTTTGTTTTAGCAATCAAGAATATTTCAGTTGTTTTTATCCTTCTTTGTGGGGACATTGTTGAATGTCATGTCATGTTCGGATGTACACTGTGGACGCCGTCTTTGCTCCACAGTAAGTTTTTGCTGTTGTCCAGCATTCTGTTTTTGTTTACTTTGTAGCCAGTTCAGTTTTAGTTTCGTTCTGCATAGCCTTCCCTAAGCTTCAATGCCTTTTCTTAAGGGCACTCACCTTTTGTTTATTTTTGGTTTAAGCATAAGACACCTTACCTGCATTTATAAAGCAATTAGCTACCGGCTGCCACCTACCACGGTTACTCTGCCGAACTCTAGACAGCACCAACACTCAACAACAACAACACATAATTTAGAGACTATAATTACTGGTTTGCAAAAACATTTTTTAACCCAAATATGTGAAATTAGTTAAATGCCCACGGCACACCAGACTGTATCTCACGGCACACTAGTGTGCCGCGGCACAGTGGTTGAAAAACACTGATGTAGACCACAAGGAAGTGTTTTCCATTTAAAAAATATGACTCCTTCAATGCGTGCTATAATCCGGTGCGCCTTATATACTGTATGAAAAAAGATAAAAAATAGATCATTCATCGGCAGTGCGCCTTATGGTCCGGTGCGCCCTATGGTCGGGAAAATACGGTACTTACAGATGACGATGAGGACTTCCCTCATAAATTCATCATTTACTGAGGGAGCAGCTTTCTGACTGTTGGACACTATGGACAAACGCGTGAATTTGTACGTAAAAACTTGCATTCTTAGTTTTTTTTTTAATTATTATTTTAAACAACATAAAAAAAACATATTATATTGTTTTACTTTTTTTCTATCCAAGAAAAAGTATTTTTTATGTTTTTTATTTTTTTAATTATTTATCTTATTTTATTCCACTTAAAAAAAATAAAAAATAAAAATAAATAAATAAATAAACAAAACAAACAAAGGACCTTATCTTCACCAGACCGGGTTGCCAATGAAAACAGATTGTTCAAAAGGGTTCTTAAAACCAGGTCCAGATCGGGCTCAGCAACACACACCTTTACCCATGTACACTGAAAACCAGGGAACACAACAGGTTGCATACAATCTACAAACAAAAACACATTTTCAAATTAAGCACCCATGTACAGTCCAGATCACATCCAAGTCGGACTCAGCAACACATACCTTCATTTATGTACACTTAAAATAGGGAATACAACAGCAGATTGCGTAACATATATAAACAAAATTACATTTTCCAAAATAAGCCTTTGAGGACTTCCCATCCATTTTTGGTTTGCCATCCCGGACAAAAAACTTGCATTGTTTGTTTTTAAATCATATCATTCTAAAATTGATTGGTTTGTATTTATTTCACTTTTTAGTCAAATAAATATGAACTAATAGTGTATATTTACATGTGTCAGTGTAGAAATAGACCGTACCAGACTGATTTGTATACACTATCTGATCTGTGAAATGCGGTGAAAACACACACCACACAGTAGTATAGGAACCTATAGTTCCAAACACTAAAGGTTCCAGGAACGTGAAGTTCCTGAAAACGGGAAATGCGGAAATACTGTAAATTCCGCATAAGCTGCTACTTTTCTTTTTTACTACGCTTTGAACCCTGCGCCTATATAAGACGGTGCAGCTAATTTATGGATTTTTCTTCACTGACGGTCATAATGCAAACAGTTAAAAAAAATACAAGCAAAGACATTAAAATAGGTGTTATTGTTTGTGCCATGGCACCATCTTTTGGACGAGCTCGCTTACTGCAGGGGCCTTCTGTTTAGACTAAACTTTCAACCGGACGTAGAAGTGTCGTCCATGGCTTTCTACTTGTATGGATTCTAAAGCAACGTTTTTAAGTTTTACAATATAACTAAAACAATTCGTACTTACTAAACCGTCCCATGTGTGATGTCTGTAGGAGTGTTTTCATGCATATTTGTACGTGCTATCGTAATGTAATGAAGCTAGCGTCATTAGCATTAACTAATATGCTAACATGTGTTAGTAATATTAACTTACAATGGCATTCTTTTTGTATTGTTTCACTTTCACAAATTCCTCAGTAAGTAAATTCCCCAAAACGTATGGAATTATTGAGTCTGTTTGGCTGATTGGAGAGCTAGCTTGCCCAGCTAGTGGGTCCATGACGATGACTTCTGTTTTGCTTGATCAGCCGTTTTACTGCCGTGCCATACTGTTTAAGGCAGGGGTGCTCACACTTTTTCTGCAGGCGAGCTACTTTTCAATTGATCAAGTCGTGGGGATCTACCTCATTCATATATATAATTTATATTTACTTTTTTATGAAATATATGTTTTTGTTAACAAGTTAAAGGTGTTTAATGATAATGCAAGCATGTTTAACACATATAGTTAATATTGTTAATACATTAAAGGTGTTTAAAGATAATACAAGTATGTTTAATACATATAGTTAAAATTGTTAACAAGTTAAAGGTGGTTAAAAATAATACAAGCATGTTTAACACAAACAGTAAATATTGTTAACAACTTAAAGGTGGTTAAAGATAAAACAAGCATGTTTAACACATATAGTTAATATTGTTAACAACTTAAAGGTGGTTAAAGATAAAACAAGCATGTTTAACACATATAGTTAATATTGTTAACAACTTAAAGGTGGTTAAAGATAATACAAGCATGTTTAACACATATAGTTAATATTGTTAACAAGTTAAAGGTGGTTAAAGATAATACAAGCATGTTTAACACATATAGATTCCTTTCTTTCATGAAGACAAGAATATAAGTTGGTGTATTACCTGATTGTGATGACTTGCATTGATTGGAATCAGACAGTGGTGGTGATAACGTCCGCATTTTCGAATGGAGGAGAAAAAAAGTCCTCCTTTCTGTCCAATACCACATGAAAGTGGTTGGTTTTTGGCATCTTATTTGTCCAGCTTCCGTACTCCTTTGTATACACTTTACAAGAAATACATTGTCGGCAAACTCCGTAGCTTGCTAGCTTGTGCACGACAGCTTTCTGAGACTCTTATTTTGGTAGCGCAGGCAGGATGAAACAGATGAACTGTGCAGTCGGTCTTTGGAGTTTTGATGACAGGTACGGCGCCAGAGTCTGTTGAAATAAAGTGTTTCTCGCCTTCCAGTCGGTAATTTTAATGAGCTGGCAGCAGCCAGCGTCATCTCAGAAGACCCTCGGGTGCCGTGAATGTCAATCAAGTGACGAAAGTGACGTCATAGTGAAGATTTATGATCGCTCATTTTTAGGACTATTTTTTTAATGCCTGGCTGGTGATCGACTGACACACCCTCCGAGATCGACCGGTAGATCGCGATCGACGTAA
Source organism: Nerophis lumbriciformis (assembly GCF_033978685.3). Taxonomy (NCBI): domain Eukaryota; kingdom Metazoa; phylum Chordata; class Actinopteri; order Syngnathiformes; family Syngnathidae; genus Nerophis; species Nerophis lumbriciformis. The sequence continues at coordinate 10,301,425 of NC_084560.2, forward strand.
TGAGCACCCCTGGTTTAAGGTATGTAAAAAAAAACTTTACAATATATTTGTGTAAATAACTAATTTTACAACGTACATATCTGCGGCCTATATATGGAAAAATGTTTTTTTCTTCTAAATTTATCCAGTGCACTCTATCGTTCGTTGATTAGCAGTTATAGACATTGTCATGATCCGTGGTCCGGATCATGTTTTGGATTTTCTGTTGGCGACTTGTCTAGGGTGTACCCCGCCTTCCGCCCGATTGTAGCTGAGATAGGCTCCAGCGCCCCCCGCGACCCCAAAGGGAATAAGCGGTAGAAAATGGATGGATGGATGTTAGTTTTGGACTCCTTTAGTTCCTGTTTGTGCACCTCTGAGTTTGGTTGCCATGGTTGCTCACTGTGTTCACTTGTCTCTGATTAGTGCTCGCCCGCTCACCTGCTTCCCGAGCACTAATCAGAGGCATTATTTAACCCTGTCTTTGCCGGTCAGTCGACCTGGCGTCATTGTTTGCTTCATGCAACCTGCTACGTAAGTTTTGCTTGTCTATGTACGTTTTGCTTGTTTCTAGTCCATGCTAAGTGGTAGCTTAGTTTCGAGTGCGATCAGCACATTATTCCTTTTGCTTGTTTTCTGTTTTTGGTACTTTGCGTTATTTTTGAGAATAAATCATGTTCTTACCTGCACGCTTTGTCCGGAGTGGTCCGTCTGCATCCCGGAAGAATGAACCCCGCAGTAAGCTGCGAAAACCATATTCTAATTTCCATTAAATGATTCCAAATGTCTGCAAGAAATGTTGACACATTTTGATATACTGCGCCAGAGAGTAAGACAGAGTAAGTAACCTTGCTATAAAATAAGTATATGTTACTTTGTAAAGGGGGTGTTCTGATTAGGGTGATGAATGGTCTAATTATTACGGAAAAACGGCCCCTGGAGATAAGGGAGGAGTCTTATTAGTGCCATCCTGCACAAACTAGAAAAGGATGATCACATTTTCTTCAACTCTGCTTATTTGAATTTGAGGTCTTTGCCTTTGGAGTTATTTTACTTGAATGTATACGCTTTAATTGCGTATTTTTACTGATTAAGATTTTTTTTTAAATTACCTCTTTGTATCATTTATATGCTTTGTTAAAATAAATAAAACAAACATACCCTTTCTGATATTTGTATGTGTCGCAGAACTATCTATCCTCATAAAAAACTTACTTCTGTTTTGTCTGAAAGTCCAGTTTGGAGAAGTATTTGGTGCTGGATATACAATTCTTCATTTTGGCAGACACATTCAGGCATTCATTCAGCAGAGCATTAAAACAACGTTCTTCCATCTATCAACAAAAGTAAACGTTGCCGTCCTCGCCGATGAAACACGGTAACAACATACAACTGCTGGCTCACTATTGCCACCACTTTTCACAGTGTGGCGAGACAAGGTACTACACTAGGCTTTGTACTACTACTATTACTACCACTACTACTACTACTACTACTACTATGGCTTCTCTTTGCTGCAAGAATAATAATGTGATACTTGCATTAAAAACATAAAACAGGCTAATAATGTATAAACTGGAGATTCATAATGTAAAAATATTTCTGCAAACATAATTTTGGCAACATTATGGCAAGCAGACTAGTCAGTAAGCTTTCCACACGGAAATAACCATAACACCGTAAATAGAAAAATATTAACATGTATTTTATTATCCATCCATCTATCGGGTCGCGGGGGCAGCAGCCTAAGCAGAGAAGCCCAGACTTCCCTCTCCCCAGCCATTTCGTCCAGCTCCTCTAGGGGGATCCCGAGGCGTTCCCAGGCCAGCCGGTAGACATAGTCTTCCCAACGTGTCCTGGGTCTTCCCAACGTGGCCTCCTGCCGGTCGGACGTGCCCTAAACACCTCCCTCGGGAGGCGTTCGGGTGGCATCCTGAGCAGATGCCCGAACCACCTCATCTAGCTCCTCTCAATGTGGAGGAGTAGCGGCTTTGCTCTGAGTTACTCCCGGATGGCAGAGCTTCTCACCCTATCTCTAAGGGAGAGACACGCCACCCGGCGGAGGAAACTTATTTCGGCCGCTTGTAACCGTGATCTTGTCCTTTCGGTCATAACCCAAAGCTCATGACCATAGGTGAGGATGGGAACGTAGATCGACCGGTAAATTGAGAGCTTTGCCTTGCGGCTCAGCTCCTTCTTCACCACAACTGATCCGCATTACTGAAGACGCCGCACCGATCCGCCTGTCGATCTCACCATCCACTCTTCCCCCACTCGTGAACAAGACTCCGAGGTAGGTGAACTCCTCCACTTGGGGCAAGATCTCCTCCCCAACCTGGAGATGGCACTCCACCCTTTCCCGGGTGAGAACCATGGACTCGGAGGTGCTGATTCTCATCCCAGTCGCTTCACACTCAGCTGCGAACCGATCCAGTGAGAGCTGAAGATCCTTGCCAGATGAAGCCATCAGGACCACATCATCTGCAAAAAGCAGAGACCTAATCCTGCAGCCACCAAACCATATACCCTCAACGCCTTGACTGTGCCTAGAAATTCTGTCCATAAAAGTTATGAACAGAATGGGTGACAAAGGGCAGCCTTGGCGGAGTCCAACCCTCACTGGAAACGTGTCCGACTTACTGCCGGCAATGCGGACCAAGCTCTGACACTGATCGTATAGGGAGCGGACCGCCACAATCAGACAGTCCGATATCCCATACTCTCTGAGCACTCCCCACAGGACTTCCCGAGGGACACGGTCCAATGCCTTCTCCAAGTCCACAAAGCACATGTAGACTGGTTGGGCAAACTCCCATGCACCCTCAAGGACCCTGCCGAGAGTATAGTGTAGTGTATAGTGTATTTTATTATATATTTTTTTAATCATGACAAGTGAGGCTCTGCCTTACATGGCTACCCTGACAGGGCGTCCCCGTTTTAGTTGAACACCCCTGAACTAGGAAGTCGCATGCTAACATTTAGATGGATTGTCGCTAACACAAATAAGAAGCGCTACTATTTTTTGTTTTCACTTCTAAGGTTCAAACTCTGCAGGCGTCAACGCTCAACTGACTTTCTGTCTAGCATCGCTGGTCTCGAGTAAGTAAGTACATTTTATTTACCATATTTTCTGGACCATAGGGCTCACCGGATTAAAAGGCGCGGGTCTATTCATGTTTATTTTCATACAAAAGACGCACTGGATCATAGGGCACATTAAAGGGGTCATTTTATTATATATTTTTTCTAAATGTAAAAGACTTCCTTGTGGTCTACATAACATGTAATGGTGGTTCTTTGGTCAAAATGTTGCATAGATGATGTTTTACAGATCATCTTTAAGCCACTTTCTGACAGTCGCTCCTCATCCGTGGCTCACTAGTGCAATAACAACGTCCTGTGAAAAACTGTCCGACCGGAACTCTCTAATAACTAAAGTTCCTTGGGTGAATAATAAAAACTCACTGCACCGGTATGTTTTAGCGCTTTCATGGTGAGTTTACTGACAGAAATAGGTAAGAAATGTACAAACCCCGTTTCCATATGAGTTGCGAAATGGTTTTAGATGTAAATATAAACGCAATACAATGATCTGCAAATCATTTTCAACATATATTCAGTTGAATGCGCTACAAAGACAAGATATTTGATGTTCAAACTCATAAACTTTATGTTTTTTTGGCAAATAATAATTAACTTAGAATTTCATGGCTGCAACACGTGCCAAAGTAGTTGGGAAAGGGCATGTTCACCACTGTGTTACATCACCTTTTCTTTTAACAACACTCAGTAAACGTTTGGGAACTGAGGAGACACATTTTTTAAGCTTCTCAGGTGGAATTCTTTCCCATTCTTGCTTGATGTACAGCTTAAGTTGTTCAACAGTCCGGGGGTCTCCGTTGTGGTATTTTAGGCTTCATAATGCGCCACACATTTTCAATGGGAGACAGGTCTGGACTACAGGCAGGCCAGTCTAGTACCCGCACTATTTTACTATGAAGCCACGTTGATGTAAAACGTAGCTTGGCATTGTCTTGCTGAAATAAGCAGGGGCGTCCATGGTAACGTTGCTTGTATGGCAACATATGTTGCTCCAAAACCTGTATGTACCTTTCAGCATTAATGGCGCCTTCACAGATGTGTAAGTTACCCATGTCTTGGGCACTAATACACCCCCATACCATCACACATGCTGGCTTTTCAACTTTGCGCCTATATATCTTTTCCTCTTTGGTCCGGAGGACAGGACGTCCACAGTTTCCAAAAACAATTTGAAATGTGGACTCGTCAGACCACAGAACACTTTTCCACTTTGTATCAGTCCATCTTAGATGACCTCAGGCCCAGCGAAGTCGACAGCGTTTCTGGGTGTTGTTGATAAACGGTTTTCGCCTTTTAACTTGCACTTACAGATGTAGCGACCAAGTCGACAGCGTTTCTGGGTGTTGTTGATAAACGGTTTTCGCCTTTTAACTTGCACTTACAGATGTAGCGACCAAGTCGACAGCGTTTCTGGGTGTTGTTGATAAACGGTTTTCGCCTTTTAACTTGCACTTACAGATGTAGCGACCAACTGTAGTTACTGACAGTGGTTTTTTGAAGTCTTCCTGAGCCCATGTGGTGATATCCTTTACACACTGATGTCGCTTGTTGATGCAGTACAGTCTGAGGGATCGAAGGTCACGGGCTTAGCTGCTTACGTGCAGTGATTTCTCCAGATTCTCTGAACCCTTTGATGATATTACGGACCGTAGATGGTGAAATCCCTAAATTCTTTGCAAGAGCTGGTTGAGAAAGGTTTTTCTTAAACTGTTCAACAATTTGCTCACGCATTTCTTGACAAAGTGGTGACCCTCGCTCCATCCTTGTTTGTGAATGACTGAGCATTTCATGGAATCTACTTTTATACCCAATCATGGCACCCACCTGTTCTCAATTTGCCTGTTCACCTGTGGGATGTTCCAAATAAGTGTTTGATGAGCATTCCTCAACTTTATCAGTATTTATTGCCACCTTTCCCAACTTCTTTGTCACGTGTTGCTGGCATCAAATTCTAAAGTTAATGATTATTTGCACAAAAAAAAAAGTTTATCAGTTTGAACATCAAATATGTTGTCTTTGTAGCATATTCAACTGAATATGGGTTGAAAATGATTTGCAAATCATTGTATTCCGTTTATATTTACATCTAACACAATTTCCCAACTCATATGGAAACGGGGTTTGTACATTACTTTATATTAGAAATGGCAACAGCGGAGGATGAATGTCCCATAACAAGATAGAGAAAAAGAAGAAGCTTATCGACTACGGTATTGGCACGGACTACAAAGGCGAATGCGCGCAAATTTTCAGACTTGTGCAGATCTCAAATACAGATCAGCATTGATTGATTGAATGAAACTTGTATTAGTAGATTGCATATTCCGTACAATTGACCACTAAATGGTAACACCCGAATAAGTTTTTCAACTTGTTTAAGTCGGGGTCCACGTTAATCAATTCACTTATATTAGAAAGTAATTTAGGTACTAGAAGGCAAGAAAAGTTGGTTTTCCATAGTACTGCGAAACTAAACGCCAGATAATATGTCTTACCTTATACACACACCATAATAATACGCGTATGTTGAAGCACAGTACAATTCATCAAGCGGTGCAGCTTCATAGCTTACCAAAGTCATACTAAAACATTTTTGATAAGATTTTTTTTAGCACCGTGTGTAATGTTCTATATTTTCCATGGAACATATACAATGTTGGTGTTGTTTACTTGAGTCATATTGCATCATACTTGCCAACCTTGAGACCTCCGATTTCGGGAGGTGGGGTCAGGGGTGGGACTTGGGCGTGGTTGTGGGCGGGGGTGTGGTTAAGAGGGGAGGTGTATATTGACAGCTAGAATTCACCAAGTCAAGTATTTCATATATATATATAAATAATGGGGGTGGGGGGCGTGGTCGGGGGTGGGACTGGGGCGTGGTTGTGGGCGGGGGCGTGGTTAAGAGGGGAGGTGTATATTGACATACATATATATCATACTTGCCAACCTTGAGACCTCCGATTTCGGGAGGTGGGGGGTGGGGGCGTGGTCGGGGGTGGGGCGGGGGTTGTGGTTGGGGGCGTGGTTAAGATATATATATATATAAGAAATACTTGACTTTCAGTGAATTCTAGCTATATATATATATATATATATATATATATATATATATATATATATATATATATATATATATATATATATATATAAATAAAATAAATACTTGAATTTCAGTGTTCATTTACAAACTACAACTCACAAACACTTTAGAGTTAGGCTCCACCATCAGAATGTGTACTTAAACTTATAAAGATCACATGGATATTATTCAGTGAGTTGATTCACCAAAACTAACCTGTTATACAGGAGGAAAAAGCACACAGGACGTTTCAATTGTTGACAGACTGGTCGCGCTCATCAGAATGACAAGACACTTCCGGTCTGCAGGCGATAGCATTCAATTGGGAAGAAACGCCCTACTGCCCCCTACTGACCAATGTGAATACTGATAAATGTGTAATGACAGCTCCAAAAACGAATTCAAACCACAAAATAAAATAAATAAATCAACACAAAAATGTGACACATTATAGGTGGGTCACATATGCATGTACAGTAGATGTATTGTATTGTCCTGTTTAAAAGTGTCACAACATTGCTGTTTACGGCAGACGGACTGCTTTACGGTAGACACGGTTGTTGTGTGTTGTCAACACGTCACTCAGGTCCGCCTGAATTTCGGGAGTTTTTCGGGAGAAACTATGTCCCGGGAGGTTTTCGGGAGAGGCGCTGAATTTCGGGAGTCTCCCGGAAAATCCGGGAGGGTTGGCAAGTATGCATTGCATTCTACACGTATCTCTTGTGTGACTGCCATCTACTGGTCACACCATGTCCCAAATAAAATAGCTTTGAAGTCGGTAAGCACAACCAGAATTATAAGGCGCACTGTCGAGTTTTGAGAAATTAACAGGATTTTAAGTGCGCCTTATAGTCCAAAAAATACGGTAATATTTAAAAATATATATATATTTTGGCGATGTCTTCCTCTTTGATTTTAGAAGGCAACAGGATTAAAAATTGGTATTTGACAATTACTAAGAACACAACCGGAGGCAACTGAGTTTGCCGTGGTGAACATAAAGACACTGAGTCAGTCAGCGTCCCCGGTGCACTCCTGCTCACCCAGCCGGCGTCTACTACAGACTGAGCATATCAGCATTTTTCATCATCGATTACACAGTTAGTCAGGGGGAACTACTGGACCTTTGGGGATGGGCAAACACACACACACACACACACACACACACACACACACACACACACACACACACACACACACACACACACACACACACACACACACACACACACACACACATTGTTCTGTTTGGAAGCATCTTTTAACCTTTCTCCTGAACGCTCAAGTGCCTAACATCACATGAGTGGTTCTCATTGTTCACGGTTCTTGTAACTACATAAAGCTATCAAGGGTAAATCACCAACATGGAAGAGATAGAGACAGACCTCCTGGTAGTGCTGCTTGTATATTAAAGAAAGACACTTTGTCATAACACCTAACGGTATAACAAAATTAGCTTTCCGTACAAAGTTACAGGGGTAGATCAAACAGGAAGACTGAGGAGTCGCAGTCTTGCGGCACCCCGTAAAGAGGTAGAAAGGAAAAGTTTTATTATAATAATTAAATAAGAGCAGATATTTATATTACTTTCTAACATACTTGCCAACCTTGAGACCTCTGATTCCGGGAGGTGGGGGTCGTCGGGGGTGGGGCGGGGGGCGTGGTTAAGAGGGGAGGAGTATATTTACAGCTAGAATTCACCAACTCGAGTATTTCATATACAGGTAAAAGCCAGTAAATTAGAATATTTTGAAAAACTTGATTTATTTCAGTAATTGCATTCAAAAGGTGTAACTTGTACATTATATTTATTCATTGCACACAGACTGATGCATTCAAATGTTTATTTCATTTAATTTTGATGATTTGAAGTGGCAACAAATGAAAATCCAAAATTCCGTGTGTCACAAAATTAGAATATTACTTAAGGCTAATACAAAAAAGGGATTTTTAGAAATGTTGGCCAACTGAAAAGTATGAAAATGAAAAATATGAGCATGTACAATACTCAATACTTGGTTGGAGCTCCTTTTGCCTCAATTACTGCGTTAATGCGGCGTGGCATGGAGTCGATGAGTTTCTGGCACTGCTCAGGTGTTATGAGAGCCCAGGTTGCTCTGATAGTGGCCTTCAACTCTTCTGCGTTTTTGGGTCTGGCATTCTGCATCTTCCTTTTCACAATACCCCACAGATTTTCTATGGGGCTAAGGTCAGGGGAGTTGGCGGGCCAATTTAGAACAGAAATACCATGGTCCGTAAACCAGGCACGGGTAGATTTTGCGCTGTGTGCAGGCGCCAAGTCCTGTTGGAACTTGAAATCTCCATCTCCATAGAGCAGGTCAGCAGCAGGAAGCATGAAGTGCTCTAAAACTTGCTGGTAGACGGCTGCGTTGACCCTGGATCTCAGGAAACAGAGTGGACCGACACCAGCAGATGACATGGCACCCCAAACCATCACTGATGGTGGAAACTTTACACTAGACTTCAGGCAACGTGGATCCTGTGCCTCTCCTGTCTTCCTCCAGACTCTGGGACCTCGATTTCCAAAGGAAATGCAAAATTTGCTTTCGTCAGAAAACATGACTTTGGACCACTCAGCAGCAGTCCAGCTGGTGTCGGTCCACTCTGTTTCCTGAGATCCAGGGTCAACGCAGCCGTCTACCAGCAAGTTTTAGAGCACTTCATGCTTCCTGCTGCTGACCTGCTCTACGGAGATGGAGATTTCAAGTTCCAACAGGACTTGGCGCCTGCACACAGCGCAAAATCTACCCGTGCCTGGTTTATTTTATTATACATATAAATAAAAGAAATACTTGAATTTCAGTGTTCCGGAGGCTATCCAGTAGATGGCAGTATTGTCCTGTTTAAAGGGGAACATTATCACAATTTCAGAATTGTTAAAACCATTAAAAATCAGTTCCCAGTGGCTTATTATATTTTTCGAAGTTTTTTTCAAAATTTTACCCATCATGCAATATCCCTAAAAAAAAGCTTCAAAGTGCCTGATTTTAACCATCGTTATATACACCCGTCCATTTTCCTGTGACGTCACATAGTGATGCCAACACAAACAAACGTGGCGGAAAGAACAGCAAGCTATAGCGGCTTAAGCGATTCAACAGATTACGATTGTATTGAAACGGATGGTTGTAGTGTGGAGGCAGGTAGCGAAAATGAAATTGAAGAAGAAACTGAAGCTATTGAGCCATATCGGTTTGAAACGTATGCAAGCGAAACCGACAAAAACGACACGACAGCCAGCGACACGGGAGAAAGCGAGGACGAATTCGGCGATCGCCTTCTAACCAACGATTGGTATGTGTTTGTTTGGCATTAAAGGAAACTAAAAACTATGAACTAGGTTTACAGCATATGAAATACATTTGGCAACAACATGCACTTTGAGAGTGCAGACAGCCCAATTTTCATCAATTAATATATTCTGTAGACATACGCTCATCCGCGCTCTTTTCCTGAAAGCTGATCTGTCCAGTTTTGGAGTTGATGTCAGCAGGCCAGGGAAGGTAGGGTCGATAGGGGGTTTAGCGCGCTCGTCTGCGGGAACAAACTGCCGCCATTGCTTGCCGTGCTACCGAGGTCCTTTGTCCCTGAATTGCTCACACAGTCCGGCAGATTCAATTGGGTTTGGCGGCAGATTTCTTTGACTTTATCGTTGGAAATGCATCTGCTTTGAGTGTCGCAGGATATCCACACATTCTTGCCATCTCTGTCGTAGCATAGCTTTCGTCGGTAAAGTGTGCGAAACAAACGTCCAATTTCTTGCCACTTTCGCATCTTTGGGCCACTGGTGCAACTTGAATCCGTCCCTGTTCGTGTTGTTACACCCTCCGACAACACACCGACGAGGCGTGATGTCTCCAAGGTACGGAAAACAGTCGAAAAAACGGAAAATAACAGAGCTGATTTGACTCGGTGTTTGAGAAAATGGCGGATTGCTTCCCGATGTGACGCCACGTTGTGACGTCATCGCTCCGAGAGCGAATATTAGAAAGGCGTTTAATTCGAGAGTTCGGAAAACGGTTAAAAAAATATATGGTCTTTTTTCTGCAACATCAAGGTATTTATTGACGCTTTCATAGGTCTGGTGATAATGTTCCCCTTTAGGAGTGTCACAACATTGCTGTTTACGGCAGACGAACTGCTTTACGGTAGACAAAAACGTGACTGCTGTTGCTGTGTGTTGTTACCGCGCTGGGAGGACGTTAATGAAACTGCCTAACAATAAACCCACATAAGAAACCAAGAACTCGCCCTCGATCATTCTACAGTTATAACGTGATTGGGCAGGCACGCTGTTTATATCGTGGGAAAGCGGACGTGAAAACAGGCTGTCGCCGCTGTCCACACTCAGGTCCGCATGGAGCTGGAGGGGGCGTGGCCTCCAGCTCCGGCTGAATTCCGGGAGTTTATCGGGAGAAAATTTCTTCTGGGAGAGGCGCTGAATTCCGGGAGTCTCCCAGTAAAACCGGGAGGGTTGGCAAGTATGCTTTCTAATATAAGTGATTTGGCCCACTGACAATGAAAATAAAAAAATCTTGTTTTTCATGAGCAGTAAGTTAAATTGAGACATGTAACCTTTTGAGAGATCACATTTTCTTCCCTTAAACCACAAGTGTCAAACTCAAGGCACCGGGGGCCAGATTTGGCCCGCCACGTCATTTTATTTGGCCCTCGAAAGCCTGGAAATAATATGCATCAATAAAGTACTGTCACTTTTCTTACTGTCTTTCTACTTTGGGACAACAACAAAAAAATACTCCATGTAATCGCAAATTATGTTAGCTTAACTATTGTCTAATTATGCAAAATCCATCCATCCATCCATCCATTTTCTACCGCTTATTCCCTTCGGGGTGGCGGGGGCGCTGGAGCCTATCTCAGCTACAATCGGGCGGAAGGCGGGGTACACCCTGGACAAGTCGCCACCTCATCGCAGTAATTATGCAAAATTATATTATTAAACATTCAAACCTTTTTTTAAATAGAAATAAATACTAATAATAATGATTTCAAAGCAAGTTATCCATCAAACTGTGCAATGTAAAAGTAGCAATGTATTTCATGGTAACATTGTGAAATTTACTGTGGTTTTTACAGCATTTTTCTCGAAATGAAAAACGCAGTACTTTTTTTTTTACTGTAATAAACTCTGGTGCCATTTTGGCATTTACAGTAATACAGCGAAATGTCTACAGTTGCTGATTTGCGATAAAAAAAAACCCCAACAACAAACAAACTGGCAGCTCAGGTGCCAAAATGTTACTGTAAAATTGCAGTTGTTTTTTTTTACAGTAAAAAAACAAATGTACATTTTACAGTACAATTCTGGCAACTGAGCTGCCTTGTTTTTTTTTACCATAAAAACAGCAGTACTGTTTTTCCATTTACAGTAATATACACTACATTTTGAGGAGAAATTATTGCAACTTACCATATTTTTTTTTACATTTTAGTTTTCTTTTAAATCTACTAATAAAATGCATTAAAAAAATGGTGTAATTATAGTATTCACTGTTAGAAGCGGCACTCTGGGGCCAAACATGACTGCAGTGGGGCCCTCGGTGAAAACGACTTTGACACCTCTGCCTTAAACATTCACATTTTGCACAATGAGATGTGTGCTGTAGCACAAGAATGGGATTCTGTGTAGTGTGTACAACTGTTTGACTATAAAATACATCATTGCAGAGTTTATCAGCATGTATGTAATGTAGGAACAACATTTCATGATTAATATCAAAAAAGGAACATTACTCATACATAATAAACACAAATGTGTCTATTTTGCCAACGAGTTAGCAAAATAGCTGCTATAAGCTACTCCGCAAAACAGCAACACGCGCACATAACAGACTGTTATTAACATTGATTGGCTGCGTGTGAACCGAATCACATTGTAACAACACAATTAGTTTGTGTGTGGTGTGGGAGTTGTCCGACTGTTTTTGTGGCAGTGACCGTATCACTAGCTGAACCTAGTGTGTACGTCTTTTGGCACAAATGAAAGCGGGGGTGTATATTGTATCCCGGAAAAGTTAGGGCTGCACGGTGTTCAGAGTATTTTTCATTTTGTGTTTATGTTGTGTTACGGTGCGGATGTTCTCCCGAAATGTGTTTGTCATTCTTGTTTGGTGTGGGTTCACAGTGTGGCGCATATTTGTAACAGTGTTTAAGTTGTTTATACGGCCACCCTCAGTGTGACCTGTATGGCTGTTGATCAAGTATGTCTTGCAGTCACTCACGAGTGTCTGCAGAAGCCGCATACGACATGTGACTGGGCCGGCCCGCTGTTTGTATGGTGAAAAAGCGGACGCGACGACGCTAAAGGCAGTGCCAACACGGCACGCCCTTAATATTGTTGTCCGGGTGAAAATCGGGACAAATTCGGGAGAATGGTTGCCCCGGGAGATTGTCGGGAGGGGCACTGAAATTCAGGAGTCTCCCGGAAAAATCATGAGGGTTGGCAAGTATGTTGCTAGGGCGGGATAGCCATTCAAAGAAGGTGAATTCATTAAAAAGTGCATGTTAGATTTTTTTAAGAAATCTTTTCTTGCGGCCCAGCCTCACCCAGTTTCTGCTTTTAGTGGCCCCCAGGTAAATTGAGTTTGAGACCCCTGCCTTAAAGGGAACATTGGTTGGGGTGTATGTGTGCTTATCTTTGTAGTAGTCCATGTCCCCGCTGCCTTGTGGGTTAGTCTGGGAAGACAAAAGGCTACGGGAGCACACCCTGAGAGAAAAGCAAGTGCTGGTAAGCGCACCATAGGCGGTCCTCCGACAGACCTGAGCTCCTGCAGCTGTGAGGAGGTGCCTAGCGTCCTGGGTTTCCCTTGCCACCGGATACAGCTCCCCACAGCGAAGAAGTGACGTTGGAGTCTGCGCGTCTCCCTCGTCGAAAAAGACCTCAGCGGCGGAGTGGTTGCATGGGGGCTCCACAACGGTCACAAAGTCGGAAGAAGGCTGCAGCAAAGATGGGCCGCCAATTTTTTTGGTCTCCATGCCATTGGACCCTGGTCTTCTCTTTGCCAAGGACAGTGTGGTGGCTGTCTGTGCACCAGTCTCCCCACTGTAAAAGATTCCACGCACAGGCGTTCTCCTGAAGGCAATCCCACCAACAGGAGTCCCCTTCCCACATCCCAGGGATTTCAGAGCGTCTTTCGCTGCAAAAGTCTTGCTGGGGTGTTTACAACGTGGCCTTCAAGGCCTTTGCAGACAAAGCAGAGTCGTTAAGGATTGTTTTGGTAGGTGCTAGCAGACATGTTCCAATGGTTTGTCTGCTTGTCAGGTTCAGACACTGATGACATCTATTAAAACAGACGAGCAGCAAGGAATCATGCAGAGACTTTAATTTTGCTCAATTGAGGAAAGTCGTTATTTGGGCTGTACTCTAGTTACAGATCCAAACTTCGCTCTAAAGTCTAGCCCACGTGCTTCCTCTATTTATTTGGGAGGTCCCTGGTTACATCACTGAAGCTGTCGCTGAGGGAATGGGGTTAATCTCGACAGCAGATTATACAAGAAATGCAAATGTGTTGACACTGGTGATATTGCCTTGTCTCTGCTCTGTCTGCGTCACGGCGGTGTTCGGCCTTGGCAGTCAGCAGGCCGTTCCCGGACACAGACACAGATACGAGACTGGCTTGCAATCTTTTGGATTGCCATCTTTGCACAGACAAAGAAAAATACCACTTCAGCACAATTGACAATAATTATAGCAACGGCCCTCAAGTATAAAAGTGGTGTGATAATATATACAAAATTATTCTAACACTGCTCTAGTTGTCTGTTCTGGCCCTCAAATTGATTGTAGTTTTGCCTTGCAGTGCGGAAAGCTCCTCCAGGATGTTATCCATTTTCCGATTCAATTCGGAAATTGTCAAAGTTTGAGTTCCCGCAGCTCTGTCCAACCCAACCACCACAACAGAGGCTCTTGAACGGCTGCCATCGTCGTCCGACAACGCTCGATACTATTAGCGGATGACCTGTTTTGACAATTCCAAATATTCATCTTCAATGTTGTCGACGGGAAGAATCAGCAGGCACACGACTCTCCACTTCTCCCAGGAGTCTATCGTACATTCAGCAGCAAACGTTCTGTCCGGACAGGCAAGTTCCTCAGGACCCGAGCTTCTCGTCGGGTGGATCTTTGTGAATTTCGTTGAGGTACCAGTTTTTCAATTAAATATTTTAGATTGTTTTTGAGAACAGTGCAAAAGAGAGGCTCTTAGAAAGTTAAGACAGGAGAGATAAGGGAGAGGGAGCGTGCAGTGTCTGCCTTCGTTGAGAGCCAGAAATCATGACGTTATGTATTAGATGGCATTAGATGCAAAGTGTATCTAGTTCAAATATATATATATATATATACATACAGTCGTGGTCAAAAATGTACATACACTTGTAAAGAACAATAATTTCTACAACTCTTATTTTTTTGTGATAGAGTGATTGTTGGTCACATAAAACATTCATGAAGTTTGGTTCTTTTATGAATTTATTATGGGTCTAATGAAAATGTGAGCAAATCTGCTGGGTCAAAAGTATACATACAGCAATGTTAATATTTGCTTACATGTCCCTTGGCAAGTTTCACTGCAATAAGGCGCTTTTGGTAGCCATTCACAAGCTTCTGGTTTAATTTTTGACCACTCCTCTTGACGAAATTGGTGCAGTTCAGCTACATTTGTTGGTTTTCTGACATTGTCCACCCGTTTACGGTAAGTCAGGACTTTGGGAAGGCCGTTCTAAAACATTAATTCTAGCCTGATTTAGCCATTCCTTTACCACTTTTGACGTGTGTTTGGGGTCATTGTCCTATTGGAACACCCAACTGCGCCCACGACCCAACCTCCGGGCTGATGATTTTAGGTTGTCCTGAAGAATTTGGAGGTAATTCTCCTTTTTCATTGTCCCATTTACTCTCTGTAAAGCACCAGTTCCATTGGCAGCAAAACAGGCCCAGAGCATAATACTACCACCACCATGTTTGATGGTAGGAATGGTGTTCCTGGGATTAAAGGCCTCACCTCTTCTCCTCCAAACATATTATTGGGTATTGTGGCCAAACAGCTCAATTTTTGTTTCATCTGACATCACATGGACAAAGAAAAGAGCTTCTGGAGGAAAGTTCTGTGGTCACGACTATGTATACTGTATATATATATATATATACTGTTTATATATATATATATATATATATATATATATATATATATATATATATATATATATATATATATATATATTTGAGTGGTACAACAGATGCAGTTACATATGCGTCCACACATGCATGCGTTCACGCATGACCTGCTCACATCCTTCAAAGGTCAAAAGGTTGCTTGGAAGCGAGAGGTGGCGCTCATCTTTGACACCAACAGTCGCTCGGCCTTCCAAACTATTGTTGCGTGCATTCCCTGGAAGGGATGCCAGCTGCCAGGAGAGACCGTGCCAGGGCAGACGGGGAATCAGCAGGCGGCGTGCTCGGAGTGTGGCGCTAGCGTACGAGCAGGATTTGATGTCCCCCTCCCACTTCAGCCCAGCGTCCTCACCTTCTCATTCTCACCCACCTCTTCACAGACTGTTTCATCCTGTGGGATGAGGGACTTTTTAGTCTTTTTTACTCACTTCTGTCCCGCTAACTTTCCACTGATCACTTTTTTTCTTTCTGACAATATGAAAGCGATGCCCGTACAGTCAAACTGGAAGAATGGATTTCGACGCCAAATTCTGATTTAGTGCCCACAGTTCATGTTTACACAGTGACCCATATCCAATACAAATGGCCTAATGTTTTAATTTATTTTTAAATCTATAACAATAATGAACAATTATCAAAATCGCAATTTGGAGGTTAATTAATTTTTCGCGATTCGGATGTTAATTATTTTTTTTATGCACACATACTGTGTTTACATTAAATATTCAGGAAAATGCAGATATTTTTAGCATAACTGCATCAAAAAATTAAAATACCGTGCTCTCTCCAGATAAAGCTTATTTATGTATTTAAAGGCCTACTGAAACCCACTACTACCGACCACGCAGTCTGATAGTTTATATATCAATGATGAAATCTTAACATTGCAACACATGCCAATACGGCCGGGTTAGCTTACTAAAGTGCAATTTTAAATTTTGCGCGCAATATCCTGTTGAAAACGTCTCGGTATGATGACGTCTGCGCGTGACGTCACGGATTGTAGAGGACATTTTGGGACAGCATGGTGGCCAGCTATTAAGTCGTCTGTTTTCATCGCAAAATTCCACAGTATTCTGGACATCTGTGTTGGTGAATCTTTTGCAATTTGTTCAATGAACAATGGAGACAGCAAAGAAGAAAGCTGTAGGTGGGCGCTATAGAATGCACCCCCTGACTGTTGTGCCGGATAACACAGCCGGTGTTTCATTGTTTACATTCCCGGAAGATGACAGTCAAGCTTTACCATTGGCCTGTGGAGAACTGGGACAACAGAGACTCTTAACAGGGGGACTTTGAGTTGGATGCGCAGACGCGGTACCGTGAGTACGCATGCAGCTGCGTCTTCCAAACATTTGATCGCTTGCCCGTACGTGCGTGCCGCTATGTGCATGTCACGTTCGTAACTTTGGGGACTTTGGGGAAATATATGTGTTATACGAACTTTGGGGAGGTGAACTGTACTTTGGGCTGTGGGATTGAGTGTGTTGTGCAGGTGTTTGAGTTGTATTGGCGGGTTATATGGACGGGAGGGGGTAGGTCTTATATTAAATATAAGCTTGGTTGTGTTGTGGCTAATAGAGTATATATATGTCTTGTGTTTATTTACTGTTTTAGTCATTCCCAGCTGAATATCAGGTCCCACCCGCCTCTCACAGCATTTTCCCTATCTGAATCGCTCCCACTGCCCTCTAGTCCTTCACTCTCACTTTCCTTATCCACAAATCTTTCATCCTCGCTCAAATTAATGGGGAAATCGTCGCTTTCTCGGTCCGAATCGCTCTCGCTGCTGGTGGCCATGATTGTAAACAATGTGCGGATGTGAGGAGCTCCACAACCTGTGACGTCACGATACTCGTCTGCTACTTCCGGCACAGGCAAGGCTTTTTTATCAGCGACCAAAAGTTGCGAACTTTATCGTCGATGTTCTCTACTAAATCTTTTCAGCAAAAATATGGCAATATTGCGAAATGATCAAGTATGACACATAGAATGGACCTGCTATCGCCGTTTAAATAAGAAAATCGCATTTCAGTAGGCCTTTAATATTTGTTTACTCACTATGATATATTATTTATGTATTATTTACTAATTCACTGTTCTGTTACAGAAAACAAGGAAACGGGATAAAATTGCTACGGTATGAAAAGGGGTAGGATTATATATAAGCTCAGCTTCTTCCTACTCCTTTTTGGACGTGCTGTAATGAGACAACTGGAAATATGTGATGCATTACATATGTTCAAAATACACAGAAACTGAACTGACTATAAATAGCATAATTTGTCTATTAAACAGTTGTAAGTGCACCTCTGCATAACATTACAAGTTTATTAACATTAAAGGAAAGAACACATCGGCCTTTCCGTGGTTACAGTGTACAGTGAAGCCAAGTGCGACATACAGAACTGTGGAGGGAGGTGTGGCCAGCGCTGCCTGCAGGAGCGGAGGTCATCGCCTCTGTCCATGGTGCTGAGGACAGAGCACCATCAGACGGGGGCATGGCAGTGCCAACGGCGAGACACAGCTGAACAGGTGATTAGATTTCCCAGGTGGTACGAGTTGTCTAATCACCTGTTGTCTTTAACAGTAGCGGTCAGGAACAGCAGGTGGAAGAGTTTTGGAGAGACTGAAAAGTCCTGGGAGAAGTTTTGTTTGATGATCTTGTCAAGAAAACCATTAAACCTTTGTGAACTCTGCACACCTGGCGACTGCCGTATGTATCCGTGGGACCGCGAGTAAGCGACTTCCACAAGTACATCATCATAATTTTTGGCAAGAAAAAGCATGTCCGGCATCGCACCTTGCCCAATATTAGAGAAGGACTGGTTTAGGGTAAAATAGTAAGTCACTGTTTAGTATGTACCTTTGTTTTATGGTCAGTTTGGTTCATTCTGCTGCCTGGGCGCTTTTTCCCCCCTTACCTGTTTGGCAATCAGGAGACACACCTGCCCCTGATTGTTAATCAACTGGCTTCTTAAGTTTTTTTTTAACCATAATTTTATTGATAGAGTCATGACCGCTCACGACAGCTTGGACTTAAGTTTGTTTTCCTGTGTTGGCATTTAGTTCTTATCCAGCACTTCCTGTTTGTCTCCACTTTACGTCTCTCTGCCTGGGCGCTGTTTCCATCGACTGTTTCCTGATTGGCAATCAGCAGACACACCTGTCCCTGTTTGTTAATCAGGTGGCTTCTTAAGCCAGAAATGTTGGTTAGATGGCGCTGGTTCTTTCCGTCAAGGGGTTGAGTTTGGTATTGTGGGACAACATTTCTGTCTTAAGAGGCCACCAAAGAAAAAAACAAGATTTGCAAACAAAACAAGAAAATATGCAACATTATTTTCCTTTCATTGTAGCAACACTTGAATGATAGTGTCACGATCGCTCATGACAGGTTTGACTTGTTTTCCTATTTTGGCATTTAGTTCTTATCCAGCACTCTTATTTTTCATTCCACTTCCTGTTTGTCTCCACTTTACCTCTCTCTGCCTGGGCCCTGTTTCCCCTTGCCTGTTTTCTGATTGGCAATCAGGAGACACATTTGTCCCTGGTTGTTAATCAGGTGGTTCTTTATGCCAGAAATGTTGGCAAACAAAGGCAAACTCACCCCTTAAAATAAAGACCAACACTCCTGGCTTAAGGAATCACCTGCCTAACAACCAGGGACAGGTGTGTCTCCTGACTGCCAATCAGGAAACACCACCCAAGTTGACGTAAAGTGGCTGAGAGTGGAGACAAACAGGAAGTAGAAATAAAAACAAGAGTACTGGACATGAACTCAATAGCAAAACAAACAAGTGTCATGACTATCATTAAAGTTGTGGTACAATGAAAGTGAATGAAAGCTAATTTTGCAAATCTTGCTTATTTATGTTTGCAAATCTTGATTTAGTTTGATTGCATAAAGACACAAATGTGTCTCCACAGTTACAAGGGAACAATCCAAACAAGTGGAAGGAAACAGCACCCTGGTTGAGGTAAAGTGGCTGAGAGTGGAGACAAACGGGAAGTAGAAATACAAATAAGAGTGCTGGACAAGCACTCAATAGCAAAGCAATCAAGTGCGACTTGTCATGACTATTATTAAAGTTGTGGTACAAAGAAAGTGAATGAAAGCTAATGTTGCAAATCTTGATTTTGCTTGATTGCATGAAGACACCAATGTGTCTCCATAGTTACAAGGGAAGAATGCAAACAAGCTTGGATAATAATAATCATACTTGCCAAACCTTCCGGATTTTCCGGGAGACTCCCGAAATTCAGCGCCTCTCCCGAAAACCTCCCGGGACAAATTTTCGCCCGAAAATCTCCCAAAATTCAGGCGGAGCTGGAGGCCACGCCCCCTTCAGTTCCATGCAGACCTGAGTTACGTGTCGACAGCCTGTTTTCATGTCCGCTTTCCCACAATATAAACAGCGTGCCTGCCCAATCACGTTATAACTGTAGAATGATTGAGGGCGAGTTCTTGGTTTCTTATGTGGGTTTATTGTTAGTCAGTTTCATTAACGTCCTCCCAGCGCGGTAACAACACACAACAACAGCAGTCACGTTTTTGTCTACCGTAAAGCAGTTCGTCTGCCGTAAACAGCAATGTTGTGACACTCTTACACAGGGCAATACTGCCATCTACTGTACATGCATATGTGACAATAACATCTAGGGCTTTTAGAGAGTGCAGTGCACAACTGCGCACACAACAAGGAGACGAAGCAGAATGCATCATCAGAGAGGGTGTTCAGCATGGTTAGAAAAATAGTGACAGAGAATAGAACAAGGATGGACAATTCAACCCTTAACTCAACAATGAGTAGATGAGTGTTATGTGTGTGTATATGTGTAAATAAATGAACACTAAAATTCAAGTTATTTATAGCTGTATATATATGATAAAATAAATATATGTATATACATATACATATAGCTAGAATTCACTAAGTCAAGTATTTATATATATATATATATATATGTATATATATATATATATATATATATATATATACATACATATATATATATATATATATATATATATATATATATATATATATGAAATACTTGACTTGGTGAATTCTAGCTGTAAATATACTCCTCCCCTCTTAACCCCCCCCCGAAAAGTATGATAATAATATTGCTTCATTAAAGCATGACAATTTAAAAGTGAATTCCAGTGTTTTTGTCTACTTCAAGTTGGTCAGAATTTCAAATTTGAGCCGCCATACAGGTATCATTTTTTTTAAAAAGCAACTTTTATTTTTACTCGGGTTAAAAAAAAAGATGTCACTCATCTGAGGTAAACCCTGGATTTTCTAAATCAGGGTGTCAAACTTGTTTGCATTGAGGGCCACGTTGCAGTTATGGTCGCCTTTAGAGGGCATTTGTAACACTAATGAATATGAATGTCTAATGGCCTTGCAATATTGCATATGCATTTGATAACATTGTTTTATCTACAAAATGATGGATAACTTGCATTGCAATCACAAGTTCGGGTTACAAGCAGATATTAAAACTTATTTTTATTTTAACAAAACAAAATGTTTAGGATACATGTTAGATACTGTAATACTAAAGTTAAAATAAATACAATTTGGTACATTACATGCAATTTTTCTGGAACAGGGGTGTCCAAAGTGTGGGCGGGAGGGCCATTTTCAACTTGCAACTATTTTTTAATTGGCCCCCGACATTTTATGAAAATTAAATGAATTCATTATTAATGAGGTGCATCAGATCACACCGGTATATAACCAGAACCACTGAATTTGAGGAACAAAAAAAAAATTCCATACATTAGCCGCAGATATATACATTGTGAAATAAGTTATTTACAGAAATATTTTATAAATGTTTATTTACATACCTTATTTGTTTCCAAACGGTGTCTGTAACACGGCAGTAAAACGGCTGATCAAACAAAACAGAAGTCATCGTCATAGACCCACTAGCTGGGCAAGCTAACCCTCCAATCAGCTTATCAGACTCAATAACTCCACGGTGACTTTTTGGTGAATTTACTGAGGAATTTGTGAAACTGAAACAATACAAAAATAATGCTATTGTAAGGTAATAATACCAACACAGACACTCGTAAACATGTTAGCATATTAGCTAATGCTAACGACGCTAACTTGATCACGATAGCACGTACAAATATGCATGAAAACACTCCTACAGACATCACACATGAAACGCTTTAGTTTGTAAGTTTTACAATACAACTAAAACAATTCTTACTAACGTTGCTTGCAAGTGAAGAATCCATACGAGTAGAAATGCTATCCACGGCTGGAAGATTAATACGACACCTTGATTGGGGAAAAAAACAAACAAACGAAAAACACTATACCTGTAAATAGAAGGACACCTGCAGTGATCAAACTCGTCCAGAAGATGGCTCCATAGCACCAACAATAAAAACACTTTCTAGGTGTATTTGCTTGATTTATTTACAAAACCCAAAACCAGTGAAGTTGGCATGTTGTGTAAATGGTATATAAAAACAGAATACAATGATTTGCAAATCCTTTTCAACTTATATTCAATTGAATAGACGGCAAAGACAAAATATTTAATGTTGGAACTGAGAAACTATTTTTTATTTTTTTATTTTATTTTTTTACAAATAATCATTAACTTAGAATTTAATGGCAGCAACACATCAAAAAAAGTTGTCACAGGGGCATTTTTACCACTGTTACATGGCCTTTCCTTTTAACAACACTCAGTAAACATTTGGGAACTGAGGAGACCAATTTTTGAAGCTTTTCAGGTGGAATTCTTTCCCATTCTTGCTTGATGTACAGCTTAATTTGTTCAACAGTCCGGGGGTCTCCGTTGTGGTATTGTAGGCTTCATAATACTCCACACATTTTCAATGGGAGACAGGTCGGGACTACAGGCAGGCCAGTCTAGTACCCACACTCTTTTACTATGAAGCCACGCTGTTGTAACACGTGGCTTGGCTGTGTCTTGCAGGGGCGTCAAAAAAGTGTTTGATGAGCATTCCTCAACTTTCTCAGCCTTTTTGCCACTTCTGCCAGCTTTTTTGAAACATGTTGCAGGCATCAAATTCCAAATGAGCTAATATTTGCAAACTGTTGACGGGGAAAAATCCATAAATTAGCCGCACCATTTTAAAGCCACAGGGTTCAAAGTGTAAGAAAAAAGTAGACACTTATATTCTGGAATTGACAATAATTGCTTTGTCAACTGTAACACAAAAGCTAAGATGTGTTTTGTTCGTATAGTTTAACATGTACAATGAGTCACTTTTATAATCTTTAATGTACAACAAACTCATTTTAGCTCAGGGGCCGCATGGAGGAAAATATGTGCACACGCGGGCCGGACTATTAAAATCACGGCATTAAAACTAAAGAATAAAGACAACTTCAGATTGTTTTCTTTGTCTTACTTTGGCCAAGAATAGAAGAAACACATACTGTAAATATGACAATAAAAATATAGAAACAAATACCGGCAGCGGTAAAGTTTAGTTCCATAAAGGAAAGAAGAAAGTGAATGAATGTTTATAACTGAATACATTTACATATGCATAAAAAGTGTTTTCTTTTGTACATATTTCTTTATGAATTAAGTAACGTTTATGACAACCTTTTTCCAAAACATAATATAGAATGTGAGATATCACAGGATAATGCATACATTTATCATTTGTTTAACACGGTTACATAAAAGTGGGACCCCAAAAATTTACTGTGGGACCCCTTCTTATGGGTCCCTGGGACCCCATTTTGAAAATTCCCAGCGCCAACACTGATGGAGTATTGGTGTGTGCAAAACAGCAGCAGGCGGCTGTGGCCTGCGGGCCGGTTCTAATACTAATCAAATACCATCCCGGGGGCCAAAGATAATTAATTCTGCCTTGACTTTGACACCACTGATGTACAACATACACTATATTGCCAAAAGTATTTGGTCACCGGCCTTAACTCACATATCAACTTGAAGTGCCATCCCATTCCTAACCCATAGGGTTCAATATGATGTCGGTTCACCTTGTGCAGCTATTACAGCTTCAACTCTTCTGGGAAGGCCGTCCACAAGGTTGCAGAGTGTGTTTATAGGAATTTTCGACCATCCTTCCAAAAGTGCATTGGTGAGGTCACACACTGATGTTGGTCGAGAAGGCCTGGCTCTCAGTCTCCATTCTAATTCATCCCAAAGGTGTTCTATTGGGTTCAGGTCAGGACTCTGTGCAGGCCAGTCAAGTTCATCCACACCATGTCTTTATGGAACTGGCTTTGTGCACTGGTGCACAGTCATTAATGGAGGAAGGAGCCCGCTCCAAACTGCTCCCACAAGGTTGGGAGCATGGAATCTTCCAAAATGTTTTGCTATCCTGGAGCATTCAAAGTTCCTTTCACTGGAACTAAGGGGCCAAGCCCAACTCCTGAAAAACAACCCTGCATCATAATTCCTCCTCCACCAAATTTCGCGCTCGGCACGATACAGTCCAAAATGTAGCGTTCTCCTGGCAACCTCCAAACCCAGACTGGTCCATCAGATTGCCAGATGGAAAAGTGTGATTCATCAGTCCAGAGAAGGCGTCTCCACTGCTCTAGAGTCCAGTGGCGACGTACTTTACACCACTGCATCCCACGCTTTGCATTAGACTTGGTGATGTATGGCTTAAATGCAGCTGCTCGGCCATGGAAACCCATTCCATAAAGCTCTCTGCGTACTGTACGTGGGCTAATTGGAAGGTCACATGAAGTTTGGAGCTCTGTAGCAACTGACTGTGCAGAAAGTCTTTGCACTTCAGCATCCGCTGACCACTCTCTGTCAGTTTACGCGGCCTACCACTTGGTGGCTGAGTTGCTGTTGTTCCCAAACTCTTCCATTTTCTTATAATAAAGCCCACAGTTGACTTTAGAATATTTAGGAGCGAGGAAATTTCCCGACTGGATTTGTTGCACAGGTGGCATCCTATGACAGTTCCATGCTGGAAATCACTGAAAGCGGCTCATTTTTTCACAAATGTTTGTAGAAACAGTCTCCATGCCTAAGTGCTTGATTTTATACACCTGTGGCCGGGCCGAGTGATTAGGACACCTGATTCTCATCATTTGGATGGGTGGCCAAATACTTTTGGCAATATAGCGTACATCAAAGCTGTTACCTACATGTTATAAAATGTAGGTAACAGGTATAACATTTGGAAATTCCTGAATTTTAATAAAAAAGATGAAGAGCTTTTTTGTTGCACTTTATTTCCAGGCTTTCGCGGGCCACTTAATTGATTTGGAGGGCCAGATGTGGCCCCCAGGCCTTGAGTTTGACACCTGTATGTTCATGTATTAGCCGCACCAGACTATAAGGCGCACCCACCAAATTTTAGAAGGAAAAATATATGTTCATGTATGAGCCACGCCGGACCATAAGGCCCACCCACCCAATCTTAGAAGGAAAAATATACAGCATGTCCATGTATTAGCCGCAACGGACTATAAGACGCACCCACAAATTTCTAGAAAGGAAAATATATGTTCATGTATTAGCCGCACCGGACTATAAGGCGAACCCACTAAATGTTAGAAGAGGAAAATATATGTTCATGTATTAGCCGCACCGGACTATAAGGCGCACCCACTGAGTTTCAGAAGGGAAAATATACATATGTTCATCTTTAAGCCGCACCGGACCATAAGGCACACCCACCAAATTTCAGAAGGAAAAATATACAGTATGTTCATGTATTAGCCGCACCGGACTATAAGACGCACCCACAAATTTCTAGAAGGGGAAATATATGTTCATGTATTAGCCGCACCGGACTATAAGGCGAACCCACTAAATGTTAGAAGGGGAAAATATGTGTTCATGTATTAGCCGCACCGAACTATAAGGCGCACCCACTAAATTTCAGAAGGGAAAATATACAATATGTTAATCTTTAAGCCGCACCCGACCATAAGGCACACCCACCAAATTTTATAAGGCAAAATATATGTTCACGTATTAGCTGCAATGGACCATAAGGCACACCCCCCAAATTTCAGAAGGAAAAATATACAGTATGTTCATGTATTAGCCGCACCGGAATATAAGACGCACCCACACATTTCTAGAAGGGAAAATATATGTTCATGTATTAGCCGCACCGGACTATAAGGCGAACCCACAAATTTCTAGAAGGGAAAATATATGTTCATGTATTAGCCGCACCGGACAATAAAGGCACACCCACCAAATTTCAGAAGGAAAAATATACAGTATGTTCATGTATTAGCCGCACCGGACTATAAGATGCACCCACAAATTCCTAGAAGGGAAAATATATGTTCATGTATTAGCCGCACCGGACTATAAGGCGTACCCACTAAATTTCAGAAGGGAAAATGTACAATATGTTCATGTATAAGCCGCACCGGACCAAAAGGCACACCCACCAAATTTTATAAGGAAAAATATATGTTCATGTATTAGCCGCACCGGACCATAAGGCACACCCACCAAATTTCAGAAGGAAAAATATACAGTGTGTTCATGTATTAGCCGCACCGGACTATAAGACGTACCCACAAATTCCTAGAAGGGAAAATATATGTTCATGTATTAGCCGCATCGGACTCTAAGGCGCACCCACTAAATTTCAGAAGGGAAAATGTACAATATGTTCATGTAAAAGCTGCACCGGACCAAAAGGCAAACCCACCAAATTTTATAAGGAAAAATATATGTTCATGTATTAGCCGCACCTGACTATAAGGCGAACCCACTAAATGTTAGAAGGGGAAAATATATGTTCATGTATTAGCCGCACCGGACCATAAGGCACACCCACCAAATTTCAGAAGGAAAAATATACAGTATGTTCATGTATTAGCCGCACCGGACTATAAGGCGCACCCACTAAATTTCAGAAGGGAAAATGTACAATGTGTTCATGTATAAGCCGCAACGGACCAAAAGGCACACCCACCAAATTTTATAAGGAAAAATATATGTTCATGTATTAGCCGCACCGGACCATAAGGCACACCCACCAAATTTCAGAAGGAAAAATATACAGTGTTTTCATGTATTAGCCGCACCGGACTATAAGACGCACCCACAAATTCCTAGAAGGGAAAATATATGTTCATGTATTAGCCGCATCGGACTCGAAGGCGCACTTACTAAATTTCAGAAGGGAAAATGTACAATGTGTTCATGTATAAGCCGCACCGGACCAAAAGGCACACCCACCAAATTTTATAAGGAAAAATATATGTTCATGTATTAGCCGCACCGGACCATAAGGCACACCCACCAAATTTCAGAAGGAAAAATATACAGTATGTTCATGTATTAGCCGCACCTGACTATAAGGCGAACCCACTAAATGTTAGAAGGGGAAAATATATGTTCATGTATTAGCCGCACCGGACCATAAGGCACACCCACCAAAATTCAGAAGGAAAAATATACAGTATGTTCATGTATTAGCCGCACTGGACTATAAGGCGCACCCACTAAATTTCAGAAGGGAAAATGTACAATGTGTTCATGTATAAGCCGCACCGGACCAAAAGGCACAACCACCAAATTGTATAAGGAAAAATATATGTTCATGTATTAGCCGCACCGGACCACAAGGCACACCCACCAAATTTCAGAAGGAAAAATATACAGTATGTTCATGTATTAGCCACACCGGACTATAAGACGCACCCACAAATTCCTAGAAGGGAAAATATATGTTCATGTATTAGCCGCACCGGACTATAAGGCGCACCCACTAAATTTCAGAAGGGAAAATGTACAATATGTTCATGTATTAGCCGCACCGGACCATAAGGCACACCCACCAAATTTCAGAAGGAAAAATATACAGTGTGTTCATGTATTAGCCGCACCGGACTATAAGACGCACCCACAAATTCCTAGAAGGGAAAATATATGTTCATGTATTAGCCGCACCGGACTATAAGGCGTACCCACTAAATTTCAGAAGGGAAAATGTACAATATGTTCATGTATAAGCCGCACCGGACCAAAAGGCACACCCACCAAATTTTATAAGGAAAAATATATGTTCATGTATTAGCCGCACCTGACTATAAGGCAGACCCACCAAATTTCAGAAGGAAAAATATACAGTATGTTCATGTATTAGCCGCACTGGACTATAAGGCGCACCCACTAAATTTCAGAAGGGAAAATGTACAATGTGTTCATGTATAAGCCGCACCGGACCAAAAGGCACACCCACCAAATTTTATAAGGAAAAATATATGTTCACGTATTAGCCGCACCGGACCATAAGGCACACCCACCAAATTCCAGAAGGAAAAATACACAGTGTGTTCATGTATTAGCCGCACCGGACTATAAGACGCACCCACAAATTTCTAGAAGGGAAAATATATGTTCATGTATTAGCCGCACCGGACTATAAGGTGCATCCACAAAATTTTAGAAGGGAAAATATACAATATGTTCATGTATGAGCCGCGGCAGACTATAAGGCGCACCCGCCTTATTTCCAGGCTTTTGCGGGCCACTTAATTGATTTGGGGGGCCAGATGTGGCCCCCAGGCCTTGAGTTTGACACCTGTAATAGCACAATTCCCAAGCTCACAGAATTGTGATGACTTGAAAGGTGCTCTGTTTGCTTATATTCTGTGATGTGACGCGCTAAATAATGTATTTGCTAAAAAGCAAAGTGACGACGACACGAGCCTGAAGGGGAGAGTCGACATGAAAATACCTTTACGCACGTTTACACTCTTCTTTCCTTCACCGGGAGCACGCGCTCGTCTTGACTCATTCTCGCCCACTGGAGGAATCTGTTTATTTCTCCACATGGCGTCCGTCTCCCTCGCTCACGTCCTGAAGTGTGCATCGCCGGAGATGAAGGAAGGCTTAGGCGAGTAAAGCCTTCTTCTTCCCCTCGCCGCGCATTTCTGCCGAGTTATTCATTCATGACAAACCCTATTCACGCT
Source organism: Nerophis lumbriciformis (assembly GCF_033978685.3). NCBI lineage: Eukaryota > Metazoa > Chordata > Actinopteri > Syngnathiformes > Syngnathidae > Nerophis > Nerophis lumbriciformis. The sequence goes on from NC_084560.2 coordinate 10,329,746, forward strand.
CTGACAGCCTCTGTCCCCGCTGATGTATGGTGTCGTCTCCTGCAATCATCCTGTGCAGCGTGCGGGGTCCCTGCAGCACGGCGGCCCCCGCTCACTCCTCCAGCGCGCCTCAATGTCGTTGGGGGTCCGCCAGGATGTGACGTGGGGGTTTATTCATTCTCACGACAGCTTTGATACATGGCGGGGAAAATACGCTGATGGGGTTGGGGGGCGCCAAGGAATCTGCTTAAGATCGGGGTCTGAGAGCGATGGGCCCGCTGGGTGAATGTGAATGAAATGGAGAAATTAATGCCATTGATTTTGCCTCCTCCTCCATCTTTCTCTCTCTCTCTCTCTCTCTCTCAGTTATTTATATACATTTTGTTCAGCAAGCACACAACCTGAGCAGTTTGTCAGAGCTGGAAAACGCAGCAGTTGAATACGTTTGCCCTCTTTGTCGTCTCACGTCTCCGAGCTGTTTGTCCAATTGTCGGGCATGCTGAGGGTCAAATTGTATACCGGACTTTTTTTTTTTTCCTACTTGTTTGAATTCATTAGCATATAAAGCAGATTAACTTGTGTCAGTTCTATCTAGGGAATAGACTACATCCACGACCAGGATAATAGGCAAGGCTAGAGATTCTTAGTTGCCTTATTTTCCGGACTGTAAGGCGCACCCGCTAAATTTTAGAAGGGAAAATATATGTTCATGTATTAGCCGCACCGGACCGTAAGGCACACCCACCAAATTTTAGAAGGAAAAATATATATTCATGTATTAGCCACACCGGACTATAAGGCGAACCCACTAAATGTTAGAAGGGGAACATATATGTTCATGTATTAGCCGCACCCACTACATTTTAGAAGGGAAATATACAATATGTTCATGTATAAGCCGCGCCAGACTATAGGGCGCACCCGCCAAATTTTAGACGAAAAAATATACAGCATGGTTATGTATTAGCCGCACCAGACCATAAGGCACACCCACCAAATATCAGAAGGAAAAATATACAATATGTTCATGTATTAGCCGCACCGGACCATAAGGCACACTCACCAAATTTTAGAAGGAAAAATATACAGTGTGTTCATGTATTAGCCACACCGGAATATAAGGCGAACCCACTAAATGTTAGAAGGGGAACATATATGTTCATGTAATCGCCGCACCAGAATATAAGGCGCACCCACTAAACTTAAGAAGGAGAAATACACAGTATGTTCATGTATTAGTAGCACTGGACTATAAGGTGCACCCACTAAATTCTAGAAGGGAAAAAATATGTTCATGTATTAGCCGCACCGGACCAAAAGGCCCACCCACCAAATTTTAGAAGGAAAAATATATGTTCAAGTATTAACCGCACCGGACTTTAAGGTGAACCCATTAAATGTAAGAAGGGGAACATATATGTTCATGTGTTTGCCGCACCGGACTATAAGGTGCACCCACCAAATTTTAGAAGGAAAAATATACAGTATGTTCATGTATTAACCGCACCGGACTATAAGACGCACCCACAAATTTCTAGAAGGGAAAATATATGTTCATGCATTAGCCGCACCGGACTATAAGACGCACCCACAAATTTCTAAAAGGGAAAATATATGATCATGTATTCGCCGCACCGGACTATAAGGCGCACCCACTAAATTTCAGAAGGGAAAATATACAATATGTTAATTTATAAGCCGCGCCAGACTATAAGGCGCAAACGCCAAATTTTAGAAGAAAAAATATACAGCATGTTCATGTATTAGCCGCACCAGACCAGAAGGCACACCCACCAAATCTTAGAAGGAAAAATATATGTTCATGTATTAGCCGCACCGGACCATAAGGCACACCCACCAAATTTTCGAAGGAAAAATATACAGTATGTTCATGTATTAGCCGCACCTACACATTTATAGAAGGGACAATATATGTTCATGTATTAGCCGCACTATAAGGCGAACCCACTAAATGTTAGAAGGGGAACATATATGTTCATGTATTCGCCGCACCGGACTATAAGGTGCACCCACTAAAGTTTAGAAGGAACATTTTACAGTATTAGCCGCACCAGACTATAAGGCGCACCCACTAAAATTTAGAAGGGAAAATATATGTTCATGTATTAGCCGCACCGGACCATAAGGCACACCCACCAAATGTTAGAAGGGGAACATATATGTTCATGTATTCGCCGCACCAGACTATAAGGTGCACCCACTAAATTTTAGAAGGAAAATTATATAGTATGTTCATGTATTAGCCGCACCAGACTATAAGGCACACCTACTAAATATTAGAAGTGAAAATATATTTTTATGTCTTAGCCGCACCGGACTATAAGAAGCACCCACAAATTTCTAGAAGGGAAAAGATACGTTCATGTAATAGCCGCACCGGACTATAAGGTGAACCCACTAAATGTTAGAAGGGGAACACATATGTTCATGTATTAGCCGCACCGGACTGTAAGGTGCACCCACTAAATTTTAGAAGGGAAAATATACAATATGTTCATGTACAAGCCGTGCCAGACTATAAGGCGCACCTACCAAATTTTAGAAGGAAAAATATACAGCATGGTCATGTATTAGCCGCACCGGACTATAAGACGCACCCACCAATTTCTGGAAGGGAAAATACATGTTCATGTATTAGCCGCACCGGACTATAAGGTGCACCCACTAAATTTTAGAAGGGAAAATATACAATATGTAGACTATAAGGTGCAGCCGCCAAATTTTAGGAGGAAAGATATACAGCATGGTCATGTATTAGCCGCACCGGACCATAAGGCACACCCACCAAATTTTACAAACCCCGTTTCCATATGAGTTGGGAAATTGTGTTAGATGTAAATATAAACGGAATACAATTATTTGCAAATCATTTTCAACCCATATTCAGTTGAATATGCTACAAAGACAACATATTTGATGTTCAAACTGATAAACATTTTTTTTTGCAAATAATCATTAACTTTAGAATTTGATGCCAGCAACACGTGACAACGAAGTTGGGAAAGGTGGCAATAAATACTGATAAAGTTGAGGAATGCTCAGGTGTGCAGGCTAATTGGGAACAGGTGGGTGCCATGATTGGGTATAAAAACAGCTTCCCAAAAAATGCTCAGTCTTTCTCAAGAAAGGATGGGGCGAGGTACACCCCTTTGTCCACAACTGCGTGAGCAAATAGTCAAACAGTTTAAGAACAACGTTTCTCAAAGTGCAATTGCAAGAAATTTAGGGATTTCAACATCTACAGTCTGTAATATCATCAAAAGGTTCAGAGAATCTGGAGAAATCACTCCACGTAAGCGGCATGGCCGGAAACCAACATTGAATGACTGTGACCTTCGATCCCTCAGACGGCACTGTATCAAAAAGCGTCATCAATCTCTAAAGGATATCACCACATGGGCTCAGGAACACTACAGAAAACCCCTGTCACTAAATACAGTTTGTCGCTTTATCTGTAAGTGCAAGTTAAAGCTCTACTATGCAAAGCGAAAGCCATTTATCAACAACATCCAGAAACGCCGTCGGCTTCTCCGGGCCCGAGATCATCTAAGATGGACTCATGCAAAGTGGAAAAGTGTTCTGTGGTCTGACGAGTCCACATTTCAAATTGTTTTTGGAAATATTTGACATCGTGTCATCCGGACCAAAGGGGAAGCGAACCATCCAGACTGTTAGACACAAAGTTCAGAAGCCAGCATGTGTGATGGTATGGGGGTGCATTAGTGCCCAAGGCATGGGTAACTTACACATCTGAGAAGGCGCCATTAATGCTGAAAGGTACATACAGGTTTTGGAACAACGTATGCTGCCATCTAAGCGCCGTCTTTTCATGGACGCCCCTGCTTATTTCAGCAAGACAATGCCAAGCCACATTCAGCTCGTGTTACAACAACGTGGCTTCGTAAAAAAAGAGTGCGGGTACTTTCTTGGCCCGCCTGCAGTCCAGACCTGTCTCCCATCGAAAATGTGTGGCGCATTATGAAGCGTAAAATACGACAGCGGAGACCCCGGACTGTTGAACGACTGAAGCTCTACATAAAACAAGAATGGGAAAGAATTCCACTTTCAAAGCTTCAACAATGAGTTTCCTCAGTTCCCAATCGTTTACTGAGTGTTGTTAAAAGAAAAGGTGAACACAGTGGTGAACATGCCCTTTCCCAACTACTTTGGCACGTGTTGTAGCCATGAAATTCTAAGTTAATTATTATTTGCAAAAAAATAAATAAAGTTTATGAGTTTGAACATCAAATATCTTGTGTAGTGCATTCAATTGAATATGGGTTGAAAAGGATTTGCAAATCATTGTATTCCGTTTATATTTACATCTAACACAATTTCCCAACTCATATGGAAATGGGGTTTGTAGAAGGAAAAATAGATGTTCACGTTTTAGCCGCACCGGACCATAAGGCACAGCCACCAAATTTTAGAAGGAAAAATATACAGTATGTTCATGTATTAGCTGCACCGGACTATAAGGCGCACCCACAAAATTTTAGAAGGGAAAATATACAAAATGTTCATGTATAAGCCACGCCAGACTGTAAGGCGCACCCGCCAAATTTTAGAAGGAAAAATATACAGCGTGGTCATGTATTAGCTGCACCGGACCATAAGGCACACCCACCAAATTTTAGAAGGAAAAATAAATGGTCATGTTTTTGCCGCACACTAAATGTTAGAAGGGGAACATATATGTTCATGTATTAGCCGCACCCACAAAAATCTTAGAAGAGAAAATATACAATATGTATAAGCTGCGCCAGACTATAAGTTTTATGAGTTCCTTCTTTTGGTTTCATATTTGACAAGGTTTATCCTGTTAAACTGTAAGTAGGTTAGATATAATTATTCACTTATTGTATCAAAATAAGGCTTGCAATATCTTTAATTGCATGTTATAACCTTACGTCATACATTAGTTTGACCTTGTAAATATAATTGCTTTGCCTAAAACCTTTGCGTGATATTCAAAGTGTTGAGCTTCACCTGTGAGTCATGACCATTGAATCGGAATCAATTTCCCAATGGTCACAAAAAATTAGTCGATGTTGATTATCATTTCCATAAATTTCCCATTCTGTCTTGGGGGTTAATAGATTATTAAAATAACCTTTGGATCACCTTATAAAAAAAACTATTTCAAAAGGTGCTTAAAATCACCAAATATACTGAATTTAAGATTTCAAACTGTCAGCAATTATTTTGCATTTTTTTTGTAGTTGGACACAAATGTTAACAACAGTGCGACAGCTACATGAGATCAACCATGTTTTAAGAAGTCTAAATTATACCTCATATTGATATCATTAATTACCGTAAATTACGGACTATAAGCCGCTAGTTTTTTTCCTTGAACCCTGCGGCTTATTAAACAGTGTAACTAATTTATGTATATTTTTTTCACTGACGGCCTTAATGCAAATACCGTATTTTCTGGACCATAAGGTGCGCTGCCGATGAGCGGGTTTATTCGGGTCTATTTTCATACAAAAGGCGCACCGGATTATAAGGCCCATTAAAGGAGTCATATTATGATTTGTTTCTAAATGTAAAACACTTGTGGTCTACATAACATGTAATGGTGGTTCTTTGGTCAAAATATTGCATAGATGATGTTTTATAGATCATCTTCAAGTCGCTTTCTGACAGTCGCTTCAGGATGCGGCGTTTTGTGGGCGGGTTTTATTTACGTGGCTCACCTTCGACAGCTTCTTCTCCCCGTCATCTTTGTTGTAGCGGTGTAGCGTGCAAGGACGGGAGTGGAAGAAGTGTCAAAAGATGGAGTTAACTGTTTTAATGACATTCAGACTAGAGATGCGCGGTTTGCGGACACAACCGCAGAGTCCGCGGATTATCCGCGGTTCGGGCGGTTGAAATAAAAAAAAAATTAGATTTTATTCGCGGGTCGGGTCGGGCGGTTGAAATAAAAACAAATTTGATTTTAAATAGATTCAGGCAATTCGGAAATATATATACATAGTTAAATGTTGTTACCCACATACGAAAAACGAGCAGGCACCTGCAGCATATGCCACAACAGAAGAAGAAAAAAAAAAGAGATGGACACTTTTACGGAGCGGAGAAGGGACGCCTCGCCGGGGTCCGGGACCGAGGCCCCTTCCCCCGAGAGGGCCCCACCGGGAGCCGTAGCTGAGGTGATCCGCGAGAAGGGCCTGACGCACGTCCAGGGTCACCACCGCGCCCACCGCACGACACCCCGCCTCGTCCGCCTTCGCCGCGGCCGGCGTCACGCGCAGCAGGTAAGCAGCTTACCTGGCCGGGGGCTCGTAACAGGGGTTACTCCGCGCGCTCCGCCCGCGCAGTTTACCTGCCCGCCACCCCCGTTGCCGGGGGCACGTAACAGGGGTCACTCCGCGCGCGGTGCGCTCACGAAAGGGGTGGGACTCACCCTGGTGAGCCGAGTGGGCCACTTTTGGTAAGCAGAACTGGCGCTGCGGGATGAACCGAACGCCGGGTTAAGGCGCCCGATGCCGACGCTCATCAGACCCCAGAAAAGGTGTTGGTTGATATAGACAGCAGGACGGTGGCCATGGAAGTCGGAACCCGCTAAGGAGTGTGTAACAACCCACCTGCCGAATCAACTAGTCCTGAAAATGGATGGCGCTGGAGCGTCGGGCCCATACCCGGCCGTCGCCGGCAGCGAGAGCCGCTAGGGCTAGGCCGCGACGAGTAGGATGGGCGCCGCGGTGCACGCTGAAGCCTCGGGCGCGAGCCCGGGTGCGAGGGACATCGCACCTTCACTCGCTTGGAGGTGCGCTCAGCGCGGCTCCCAGATGATTGCTGCATTGGATCAGTCGCCTTTCTTTAACAGGCAAAAGCTTTATAACCTCACTAATGCCTTGCATCGTCTATATTAGATATATAACAACGGGTGGGTGCGGTGTTGATTAAATGTTAATTCGGGTGGATGCGGATGGTTGACGACTTTTGTCATGCGGTTGCGGATGAAATAATTGCCTATCCGCGCATCTCTAATTCAGACTTTACTTCAATCAATAACGGAGCAGCATCTCCTCATCCGTGGCTCACTAGTGCAACAACAACGCCCGGAAATGTGTCCCGTGAAAAACCGTCCGACCGGAACTCTGTAATAATTAAAGTTCCGTGGGTGAATAATGTAAACTCACTACACGGGTAGTCTTTAGCACTTCCATAGTGAATCTACTGACAGATATAAGTAAGAACTTTACACTACTTTATATTAGAAATGGCAACAGCAGAGGATGAATGTCCCATAACAAGAAGATAATGAAAAAGAAGAAGCTTATCGATTAAGGGGTCGGCATGGACTACAATGTAGTGCGCACATTTTCAGGACTTATGCAGATCCCAAATACACAGCAGCGGGTACCAAAAGGTAAGAAAAGTTTTTTTTCCGCTAATTTTGCGAAACAAAGATAATATGTCTGCTAATGGGTGCCATTTTGCGGTCCTTATACACACAACATAATTATACTTGTATGTCTGACTATGATAGCCGCTATTCACCGAAAATCCATCAAGGTGTGCGGCTTCATAGCGTACCAAAGTCATAATAAAACATTTTGACAGATTTTTTAGTGCCGTGTGTAATGTTCTATATTCTCAATGGAACATTTAAAGTTTTGGTGTTGTTTACTGGCGTCATATTGTAGTCTACATGTATCTCTTATGTGTGACTACCATCTACAGGTCACACTTATCATTACACCATGTACCAAATAAAACTGCTTGGAGGTCGGTAAGCACAACTAGAATTAATCTGTACATTAGGCGCACCCGGTTACAAGGCGCATTGTCGATTTTTGAGAAAATTGAAAGGATTTTAAGTGCGATACGATAGTTAAAAAAAAAAAAGCCATATATGAAGGTTATTTTTGTTTTTTTGTTTTCAATTAACGCTTAAAATGGCTTACCTTAGTAATTAATTATATTAAAAATTAATTAAATTACTTTTTTGGTAAAGCTACAAGTATTTCATTACTTTTTAAAAGTAGTTTTCACTGTCGGTGCAAGCGAGGCCACACAGAAGTTGAAGCTCGTAACGTAAACATAAGGTAACAAGTAAAAATGATCCGGATCAGGCCCAATATCTAAGCAGTTGTTCCTGATCCCATTTCAGACATTTCCTGAAAGTTTAATGACAAATCGCCAATAACTTTGTTTAATCTTTTCCTAAAAGACAAATAATGATTGGCGGGCTTAACAACCAACTATTCTTTTAAACAGTTTCTCAAGATTTGCTCCTTTCAAAGAGACAAACATTTCTTTATTGTTAGGAGATAAAGCCTTGCCGAGGTTCTAATTAGGCTTTACAGAACAAAAATTAACTTATCAAATCATCTGAATGCTCAACTTTTAAAGTTCTGCATTTCACGGCAAGTGTTGGCTGCGTCTCCACTCTCTCACACGCCCACCGAGTCAGTTGGTTGAAGACTTGGGTAGAAATAGATCACACGTTATGTGGTCCCGAGTCTAAAAGAAGACACAATCTGCAGCCAGGAAAGAACCTCCAATGTATGAAGAAGCACAGTATGGCGCTTTTTGTCACACTTTGTGGAAAAAATCTATTCCTCAAATAGAAATCCTTAAAGCCAACAGGACATTTTTTTAGAGTATGCCTTTCATAGAAATGGATGATTATGATCGTTCGCTTATACTTAGAAAAATCACATATTATATTAAATAATTCAACAATAATATATCATATTATACTTGAATAAATAATTCTGTAGTGTTAGAGCAGTGGTTCTTAACCTTGTTGGAGGTACCAAATCCCACCAGTTTCATATGCGCATTCACCGAACCCTTCTTTAGTGAAAAATTAAATATTTTTTCTTAATTTAATCTTAATTTGTAAATATGAATCATGAAATTATGTTATTATATTAAAGAAATACTAATAAAGATATATGTTACAAACAGAAAGTTACAGGAATGTACACATGATCCCATGTTTACATCTCATTGTGCAACATGTGAATGTTTTAGTGGGAACTAAATGTGATATCTGAAAGGGGTACAAATTATGTCCAAAGCAGGACCACCCACCTACTACACAGCTCATGAAAAACAATATTTTTTGTTATTGTCATTGTAATTGGGCCAAAACACTGATATTAGAAAATAATCTCATGGAAATGACTGCTGTCATTTGATTACAATAATAAAACATTGAACCTGTTATTTAGTCAGGTTTGGGACAGGTGTGCTGCTGGTGTGGCCACCGTGCATGAGCACGTCTGACGTCGCTCACATGTGCTCCACTGAATGCTCAAGGAGTTTTTGCGTTTGCTCAAGCATATGGAAAATTAGAGGGAACATTGTTTGGGGGTATCCATAATACGCCGATAGAGAGAAGTTTTTATTTACACGATGAGTCGGGTGTGTCTTGACCTCCGCGGCGGAGGCTCCTTCGAACCCCTGAGGCCGACTCAGCGAACCCCTAGGGTTCGATTGAACCCAGGTTAAGAACCAGTGTGTTAGAGGAATATTTCCCCACCTTTGGACAGGGTGAACAGTACATTGCCTGTAGCCCCAACCACCGGTCCGGGGACTGGCATTTGCGCACAGAAACATTAATTAATTTATAAACTACCGCATTTTCTCCAACTTAACTTTGGCCTGTCCCACTAAACACACCAATAAGCTTGTTTATAGATGTATATTACAACTTTATACTGTATATGTATATTACAACTTGATATATGTGCATTACAACTTTATATACCCTATTTTTCGAACTATAAGGCGCACTTAAAATCCTTTCATTTTCTCAAAAATCGATAGAGCGCCTTATAACCCGGTGTGCCTAATGTACGGCATAATTCTGGTTGTGCTTACCGACCTCGAAGCAATTTTTATTTGGTACATGGTGTAATGATAAGTGTGACCAGTAGATGGGGGTCATACATAAGAGATACACGTAAACTGCATGATGACGCCAGTAAACAACACCAAAACTTTAAATGTTACATTGTGAATATAAGACATTACACACGGCACTCAAAAATATGTCAAAATGTTTTTAGTACGACTACGGTAAGCTATGAAGCCGCACCGCTTGATGGATTGTCGGTGCATTGAACATACAAGTATTACTATGGTGTGTGTACAAGAATCGCAAAAAAGCACCTATTAGCAGACATATTATCTGGCACTTTTCTTACCTGATGTGTATGTGGGATCTGCATAAGTCCTGAAAATGTGCGCGCGTCTGCCATTGTAGTCTGCGTAGTCATCAACTTATTTTTCTCTAAACTTCTTATGTGGAATTCATCTTCTAATATAAAGTAGCGTAAAGTTCTTACTTATATCTGTCAGTAGACTAGCCATCAAAGCGCTGAAAACTGTATTGGGTTTACACAATTCACCCACGGAACATTAGTTATTAGAGGTTTCCGGTAGGACGGTGTGGAAGTCGCTTCCTAGCAGCTCCACTGTAGACACGGCACAAGAGCCAAGCGTGCAGGTTTTAACAAAGTTTTAATGAACTATTATTTTAACAAAGTCTTTCCCTCCAGTAGAGTGTAACCTTACTGCCACGTCCGTATCCTCTCTCCCTCTCTGCTCCCGGCCGCTCACTGTTAAAGACAACAGATGATTAGATTACCACGTACCACATGTGAAATCTAATCACCGGCCAGCTGTGTCTCGCCGTCCGCACATGCCCCGCCCCCATCCGATGGTGCTCAGCCCTCAACACCATCGACAGAGGCGGTGACCTTTGCTCCGGCGGGCGCGCTGATCACACTCTCCCTCCACAGACGGTTTTTCACGGGACACATTTCTAGCGTTGTTGCATTATTGAGCCACGGATGAGAAGATGCTGTTCCGTTATTGATTTAAGTAAAGTCATTAAAACTGTTAGCTCCGCCTTTTGACACTTCTTCAACTCCCGTCCTTGCACGCTACGCCGCTACAACAAAGATGACGGGGAGAAGACGCTGTCGAAGTGGAGGCACGTAAATAAGACCGCCCACAAAACACTGCATCCTGAAGAGACGCTCAGAAAGCTACTTGGTGGTCTGTAAAACAATCGATGCAACATTTTGACCAAAGAACCACCATTACATGTTATGTAAACCACAAGGAAGTCTTTTACATTTAGAAAAAAATCATAATATGAACCCTTTAATGCGCCTTATAATCCGGTGCACCTTTTGTATGAAAATAGACCTGACTAGACCCGCTCATCGGCAGTGCGCTTTATAATCCGGTGCACCCTATGGTCCGGAAAATACGGTACGGATATATATGTATATTATCGGCGGTCACTCGAACGAGTATGACGATCCTCCTGGTAGGGGTGTATCCCTTTATGGAGGATGCCTGTGCGTGACTTTGTTTTACGTGGGGAGACTGGTGCACAGACAGTCACCACACGATCCTTGACAGAATCGGGTCAGGGTCCAGTGGCATGGAATCCAAGACGACTGGGGACCCTTTTCTGCTGCAGCCTTCTTCCACCATCGCAGCCTTTGTGGTAGACCTTAAATCTGCACTTTAACGTCATGCCCAAGACACATATGTATATATGTTATATATGTATATTACAACTTTATAGATGTATATTACAACTCCTGATAGGAAGTCACCATCTGTTATAGTACATTAATGCACATTCATGAACATATCAAATGTTAATGTGCCAAATTGTAGCAAAAGGCTCATTTCGATCTGTTTGACCTCAGGACCCAACTTTTCCACTACAGAGGTGACCTGGGGACCACTCCAATATTAACACTGAATGAGTACTCTTACTCTTGATTTTGATCATATTCAATAAAATAAAACATCTAACCTACTTACAGTTAACTAACTTTGTTAATCACAAATATTAATCATAGGGTTAGGTCAGGCTGATTAGAAAAATACATTTACACACAATATGTATTATCCATCCATCCATTTTCTACCGCTTGTCCCTTTGGGGTCGCAGGGGGCGCTGGAGCCTATCTCAGCTACAATCGGGCGGAAGGCGGGGTACACCCTGGACAAGTCGCCACCTCATCACAGGGCCAACACAGATAGACAGACAACATTCACACTCAAATCCACACACTAGGGCCAATTTAGTGTTGCCAATCAACCTATCCCCAGGTGCATGTCTTTGGAGGTGGGAGGAAGCCGGAGTGCCCGGAGGGAACCCACGCAGTCACGGGGAGAACATGCAAACTCCACACAGAAAGATTCCGAGCTCGGGATTGAACTCAGGACTACTCAGGACCTTTGTATTGTGAGGCAGATGCACTAACCCCTCTACCACCGTGCTGCCCTCAATATGTATTATGTTGTGCTAAAATAAATTAACTAAATTAATAATAAATATGTTTAACTAAACGGTCAATAAAATCAAAAGTGCAAATTAAAATACAGCTTCACCACTTTAGTCATAATTTTTGCGCTTAAGAAATTTCTCCATGACATCAGCGCCAGACTTCCTCGGGCGGTTTTATATTGTCATTACTGCCACAAGTGGTGGAAAAGTGTATTACAACCGAGTACCGTTGCGGCCTATGCGGACCACAGCTGAGTAAAGTGAAGTGAAGTGAATTATATTTATATAGCGCTTTTCTCTAGTGACTCAAAGCGCTTTACATAGTGAAACCCAATATCTAAGTTACATTTAAACCAGTGTGGGTGGCACTGGGAGCAGGTTGGTAAAGTGTCTTGCCCAAGGACACAACGGCAGTGACTAGGATGGCGGAAGGATTGAACCTGCAACCCTCAAGTTGCTGGCACGGCCGCTCTACCAACCGAGCGATTCCGCCCCGTAAACAAATATAACATTCGAGGGGGCGCTCATAGCCAAACACTGGTTAAGAAACACTGGTATACAGTATATGCCATCAACGCCCACTACTTCAGCGTTATGGTGAGCTGATTTTTCATGCTTTTTATCTGCCATACGTTGTCAGAATAATTGTATCTAAGTTATCACAAAACTTTGTGTTGCCATGAGTTCCCGGCGAGAAGACAAAAGCTGTCTTTGATCCTACCAAGCAAAGGGCTTGTAAAACTCCACTGTGTAGGATGGGAAGCAACATGAAGTTGTTCCGTTTCTTTGATGTATTGTAATCCACAGAAAGATTTTGTCTTGACCCGAGAACTACAAAGAGGATAGGAAGCAGGACTGGCCCAACCTCCAGGCGACATCTTCTTTGAACTCTTTTACGACCTTTTCTTTGAACTGTCTGTAACCAAAGGCGATGGCTGTTTACGACCCCTTCCCTTAGAAACAGCTGTTGTAATCAGGGAAAGTCCAAATAAAAGACGAGGCGTACAATCTTTCGTCAGAGCGTGGTGAGACTGTACAAAGAGTACAGTCCAGCCGTCTCTCCTCAATTGAGCCAAATGTAATTTTGTCTCTGTTCAATTCCTTGCTTCTTGTCTTGTTTAATAGATGTCATCAGTGTTTGAACCTGACACACGTGAAAATAATGCATACATCAAACTGGCCCCTGGTGGAAAAAAAGGTTGGTGACCCCTGCATTAAAGTACATAACATGAATGCTCACAAACGTTCAGTTTCAATCTCCGCCAAGGCGTAGTTGCAACATGGACAAAAGCATGTGAGGAGGGCGTCCATTTTAGAGATTGTGCCGACCTTTAGACGGCCCCGTTCGCTCACAAAGCGCTGGCATTGCTATTGTTTGTGCTTTTTTGGCAGAATAAATTGATAAACTTTAATTCTGGTCACCGTTCAATTAGACAGCCTTTGGACAAAATGATCTGGGTTGAGTCTTCCCTCCTCAAAAGAGAAGGTCCTAATAATAGTAATATGTGGTTATCTCCTAAACATCCTTAAGTTAGCTGTTTTTAATATGTCCACACGGATATATTAAGTAGCGTAAAGCACGTTGTGTAAACAATGCACACCGAGGCACAACATTGATTGATTGATTGAAACTTTTATTAGTAGATTGCGCAGTTCAGTACATATTCCGTACAATTGACCACTAAATGGTAACACCCGAATAAGTTTTTCAACTTGTTTAAGTCGGGGTCCACATGAATCAATTAATGGTAACACACGGCATGCTATCAGCTAATGGGCTACGATAGACTGACCATACGTCCTCTTTTCACCGGACATGTCCTCTTTTGCGGAGCTGTCAGGGCGGAGTTTCTTAAATGCATTTTGAGTTAGGGTTGCGTGTATTTTCAATGTACGTTCAGGGTTAAGAAGGGGTTAAAAACAAAACAAATTGTGCACGCAGCAGCATTGGTGAGGGAGGGGCAGAGACAGAGAGAGAGAGTTATGATAAGCGCGCATGCGTCGCCAGGCTCTGCTTTTTATCCATAGATTTATCAGATTTAATTTTTTATTATCTATAGCAAGGGTTTCAAAAGTGTGCCCCGGACAGCTAATGTTTTAAAGGCCCACGGCACATTCTAAAAATACTACTAAAATAAACAAAAACATAACAAAAGTGAAATAAAAAAGCTTAAAGGTGAAATGTAATTTAGAAAAAGTTGCAATGTTGACTAATAAAACAAAGCTGTTTTTTTTTCTTTCAAACTGTCATTGCTCAAAACATAATATTGAATCAAAATCAATGTTATTATGAATTATTGACCTATCCAAGGTTCCGATTACTTCACAACAAATATTCCACTAAGAAAAATATTTTTGGTGGAAGATTTTGCAAATTTGGTAAATAAATAACCCAAAAATGTATATTTTGCTGTTTTCTTACTGTACCGAAAATGAACCGAACCGCGACCTCTAAATCGAGGTACGTACCGAACCGAAATTTTTGTGTACCGTTACACCCCTAATATATACACAAACACGTACATATATACATATATACACACTAGAGATGCGCGGATAGGCAATTATTTCATCCGCAACCGCATCACAAAAGTCGTCATCCATCCGCCATCCACCCAACCAACATTTTATCAAAACCACACCCGCCCGCACCCGCCCGTTGTTATATATCTAATATAGACGATGCAAGGCATTAGTGAGGTTAGAAAGCTTTTGCCTGTTAAAGAAAGGAGACTGATCCAATGCAGCAGAGACATTCAATTTGTGATACTATTATTTATCATTATTATAGTATTATTGTCATTTCCATTAAGAAAGTGTTGACTATTGTTGCCAATGCCCTCAGATCAGGAGTGCGTTCCTCACACTTTGTGTGCGCAGTTGCAGCAAGCCGAACGAGGCTTTTAAGAAGTTAAAAAAATGTTTTAGAAAGACTAGGCCTATACTTTCGTTAGGTAAAAAAAAAATTCTGAATTTATTTCAATGAATATTAACTTGTTAACGTTATAATGCTCAAATAGGGACGAGGGCGGGGTGCACAGTGAAACAGTGAACAATTTCGCGACAAAGATGAACCTTTATTGATTGATCTGCAGCCATGACAAAATATCAGACAATCTCCATTGTCAACAACAGGCAGGAAAATAAAGATGAACACATAGCCTATGTTGTAGGCATATAGGC
The DNA here is from genome assembly GCF_033978685.3 of Nerophis lumbriciformis. Lineage (NCBI taxonomy): Eukaryota > Metazoa > Chordata > Actinopteri > Syngnathiformes > Syngnathidae > Nerophis > Nerophis lumbriciformis. Next base: position 10,345,212 of record NC_084560.2, read on the forward strand.
TCATACGTTTTTAAGTTGAAATTAAAAAATAAATAAAAAATGTGCCTCATAAGCCTTAGGCTGTCAATCACGCGCACAAATTTAAATTATACAATAACATATGTATGTCATCTCTATTTAAACAAAAATAAATTAAATAAATAATAATAATAAATTGCCTGCAACTTATTGGCCAAGGCAAAAAGCTGAAGGGGGGAAATCAAACCCATCAGACTGCACTTTATCATCAAACTTGAATTATAATGAAAATAGACAAACAAAGCAGGCTAAATAGCCTTACATTGTCGCCAATCGGAGATGCGCTTCACCTGAAAGCGAGGCCAAATAATTATTCACACATAGTAGTATATCTCGAATAGAAAAAAACACAATAAACAACGCAATTGCCTTAATTCCTTTGCATTGTAGTGCACCCGAACAACACGTAACCATCAAAATGATTCAGCTGACCGAACTCAATATTGGTTAGACATGGGCTTATTTGGTATAGCCTAGGTAACGTAGACTAATTCGTTTAACATATCCAACCGTATGTCTACTTACTTTTTTTTTTGTTAGCACTATGCAGGAATAAAATGGCATCTACAGTGCCAGGATTCAGGCGAGAGCGCCTGGCCTCTAAAATGCGCCCTGCTGCGCTGAAGGAGCGCTCACTTGCGCCACTTGTTGCATGGGACGCATAGGATTCTCTTGGCAAGGTGTTGTAGTCGTGGGAATGATTGTCCTTGTTTCCCCCAAAAGGAAAGTAGATTTTCCTCTGCTGATCCGTCGGGATGCAAGTTTGTAGAGGAATAATCCTCTACTTCATCAACAAGCACAGGTGTATCCTCCTCCCATTCTGTGAAGTCAATCCTTTTCTTTTTCGGTGATGCACCATCAGCTCCACCTAAAGGACCGATAAAATCTATACGTTTTTCGTATGTGGGTAACAACATTTAACTATGTATATATATTTCCGAATTGGTTCAACCGCCCGAATCTATTTACAATCTATTTTTTTCGTCATGTCACCCGCCCGACCCGCGGATTATCCGCGGACTCCGCGGTTGTGTTCGCAAACCGCGCATCTCTAATACACACACATATATATATATACATTTTTATATATATACACTAGAGATGCGAGGATAGGCAATTATTTCATCCGCAACCGCATCAGAAAGTCGTCAACCATCCGCAATCCACCCGATCTAACATTTGATCAGAACCGCATCCGCCCGCCATCCGGCCGCACCCGCCCGTTGTTATATATCTAATATAGACGATGCAAGGCATTAGTGAGGTTATAAAGCTTTTGCCTGTTAAAGAAAGGAGACTGATCCAATGCAGCACAGACATTCGCGTGCCACGCTGTCACGACCCAGACGCACACCAGTGCGCAATCATATGGGAGCCGCGCTGAGCGCACCTCCAAGCGCGTCTCGCTGCCGGCGACGGCCGGGTATATGGGCCCGACGCTCCAGCGCCATCCATTTTCAGGGCTAGTTGATTCGGCAGGTGGGTTGTTACACACTCCTTAGCGGGTTCCAACTTCCATGGCCACCGTCCTAGCTGCTGTCTATATCAACAAGGGTGAGCCCCACCCCTTTCGTGAGCGCACTGCGCGCGGAGTGACCCCTGTTACGTGCCCCCGGCAACAGGGGTGGCGGGCAGGTAAGCTGCGCGGGCGGAGCGCGCGGAGTTACCCCTGTTACGAGCCCCCGGCCACGGGGGTGGCGGGCAGGTAAGCTGCTTACCTGCTGCGCGTGACGCCGGCTGCGGCGAAGGCAGACGAGGCGGGGTGTCGGTGCGGTGGGCGCGTCGGGCCCTTCTCGCGGATCGCCTCAGCTACGGCTCCCGGTGGGGCCCTCTCGGGGGAAGGGGCCTCGGTCCCGGACCCCGGCGAGGCGTCCCTTCTCCGCTCCGTAAAAGTGTCCATCTCTTTTTTTTTTTTTCTTCTGTTGTGGCATATGCTGCAGGTGCCTGCTTGTTTTTCGTATGTGGGTAACAACATTTAACTATGTATATATATTTCCGAATTGGTTTAACTGCCACCCGCCTGAATCTATTTAAAATCTATTTTTTTTTTATAATTTGAACCACCCGACCCGACCCGACCCGCGGATAAAATCTAATTTTTTTTTATTTCATCCGCCCGATCCGCGGATAATCCGCGGACTCCGCGGTTGTGCCCGCAAACCGCGCATCTCTAATATACACACGCACGCATACATACATACATACATACATACATACATACATACATACATACATACACACATACACACATACACACACACACACACACACACACACACACACACACACACACACACACACACACATACACACACACACACACACACACACACACACACACATATATATATATATAAAACGTATCCTATTGAATGTAGAACTTGCTAGAATGTTGTAAATCAGATGATGTGTTGCATTTGGGAAAAATGTATTTATTGGAATTAGCTGAGATAAGCTCCAGCACCCCTTGCGACCCCGAACGGGACAAGCAGTAGAAAATGGATGGATGGATAGTGCACAAAAGAAAAAACTGTTGACTCCCATTTAAATCATTTGGGTTTTGCCCTCAAAGTCTTTATGTATCCAGACACTTACTCCCTAATGTTGTAAAGAATAACAACCCCCCAAAAATAAAATAGAAACCCTGAATTAGTAGTCTTAGTCTTGATTTTTAGTATATTCAATTAAATATATCTAACCTATTTACAGTTTAGCTTGGTAAACCTTGTCAAATGATATGAAAGCATGTGTTAATCACAACGCTTATAATTTATTGAATACATAAACTTTAGGCTTAGGTCAGGCTAATTAGAAAAATAAGTACTAACCAAATATACTGCATAAGAAGGGATTCATAAATAACTGACAAAATATACTTTTACATACAGCTATGTTGCGCTAAAATAAGCTGAATTAATTATGAATGCTTCTTAAATGAACTGTCAATAAATTAAAGTGCAAAAGAAAATACAGCTTCACCACTTTAGTCATAATGTTTGCGCTTAAACTTCTCTATGACTTGAGCTTCTTCGGTTTGTTTGATAATGTCATTACTGCCACAAGTGGCCCAACACGTTTCTATGGTTAAGAAACATTGCTACTATAGCAGGTATCGATAGTATCCACATCTGGATCAGTCACCTCTACTTTACATTGAAGCTTCAGCAGTTAGCTTCTGGTGTCCCTTTCCTCTAGTCCTCCAGTGATAAAACTAATTGAAATACACTATTTCTCACTATGGTGGTGAGGAATAGCATCTTAGAAGCTTCTCAGCACTGTGGATAGACAACACATTCCTTGCAGCTTGCTCTTAAATTGAAGCTGGCGTTCTGGCAAGACATGCCCCCTCCTGGAATGTATGCAAGTCTTATATGACTGTAGCTAGAAAATGAAAATGGAAATCCGTCCACATGAGTGTGCATCCTTTTTGAAGAAATCTTTCACGAGAGTACAATCGTCAGCCAGGTAAAAACTGGGACACAGCTGCGGTAAAGATCGTCTGGCTTGGTAGCCGATCAGTTAAAAAAGGCGAATATCATTAAGCATCTTAGCTAAGGTAGCCTTCCTCAAATTTCAGTGTTTGACCAAAATGAGTCGGCCTTAATGAGCAAGGATGAAAACTTGCAAAGTGGATTTCGAGATTGACTTTAATTTTTTTTTTTTTTTGACTTGCGTCTTCTCTCTGGGTTCACTGCCCACTTGAACATCAGCTCCCACATGCAAATGAGCCCCATGCATATTCTATAAGCTTGTGGGTGGCATGCGAAGAAGAGTTTTGTCCAAAAGCTTCACTGACGTCTTGAAGGATTCTCATCTATTTTGCTGGAGAATAGTCGACATGTATTTCTAACTAATTAACTAGAAAGCCCTGCAAACATTATGTGACCTTAGATATCTTCCCACATGTTATTTACAACGTCCCAAATGGGATTGTGAAAAATTAATTTAAAAAAACGCACAAAAAGAATATTTACTGATGCAATCTGACAACTGATTGAGCAGCCTTGTCTATTTGGTGTCATTTAAAATACTTCCAACTGTCAGATTCAGCATCGATGTCTTTAAAGATCAGTCTTGCAAAAGGTTGGATACTCGAGGTTTGACAGCAAAAAAAAAAAGGTTAAAAAATAGTGGTTTTTTTAATTTTTAACCAATGAGTATGGCGGACCTGAACCTTAGCGGGTGGGTCTTCTTTTAATTTGATGCTTCTAAGATCTGGAATAGTCTTCCAGAAAAAGTGAGCCAGGCCTCAATGTTGGTAATGTTTAAATCCAGGTTGAAAACACTTAATTGTGCATATGGCAACAGAAAATACTCTATCGAAACTCTTTTATTTTAATTAGAATTACAATGTTTTTTTTATGATTTTATTGTATGATATTAATTTGAATTATAATTGTTTTATATGAAGATTTTGTTGTATGACTTTAATTTCAGGCGGATCGGTGCGGCATCTTCAGTAATGCGGACGCTGTATCGATCCGTTGTGGTGAAGAAGGAGCTGAGCCGGAAGGCAAAGCTCTCAATTTACCGGTCGATCTACGTTCCCATCCTCACCTATGGTCATGAGCTTTGGGTTATGACCGAAAGGACAAGATCACGGGTACAAGCGGCCGAAATGAGTTTCCTCCGCCGGGTGGCAGGGCTCTCCCTTAGAGATAGGGTGAGAAGCTCTGTCATCCGGGGGGAGCTCAAAGTAAAGCCGCTGCTCCTCCACATCGAGAGGAGCCAGATGAGGTGGTTCAGGCATCTGGTCAGGATGCCACCCGATCGCCTCCCTCGGAAGGTGTTTAGGGCATGTCCGACCGGTAGGAGGCCACGGGGAAGACCCAGGACACGCTGGGAAGACTATGTCTCCCGGCTGGCCTGGGAACGCCTCGGGATCCCCCGGGAGGAGCTGGACGAAGTGGCTGGGGAGAGGGAAGTCTGGGCTTCCCTGCTTAGGCTGCTGCCGCCGCGACCCGACCTCGGATAAGCGGAAGAAGATGGATGGATGGATGGATGGACTTTAATTTTAATTATATTTGTTTGATACAATGATTTTAATTTTAATTATAATTGTTTGAAGATTTTATTGTATGATTGTAATTTTAATTACAATTGTTGGATATGATTTCATTGTATGATTTTTATTTGAATTATAATTGTTTGAAGATTTTATTGTATGATTGTAATTTTAATTACAATTGTTGGATATGATTTTATTGTATGATTTTTATTTGAATTATTGTTTTTGTAATGATTTTACTGTATGATTTTAATTTGAATTATAATTGATATGATGATTTTAATTTGAATTATAATTTTTTTATATGAAGATGTTATTGTATGACTATAATTTGAATTATAATTGTTTTATATGAAGATGTTATTGTATGATCTTAATTTGAGTTATAATTGTTTTATATGATGATTTTATTGTATGATTTTATTTTGAATTATAATTGTTTTTATATGAAGATTTTATTGTATGAATTTATTTTGAATTATAATTGTTTGATATGATGATCTTAATTTGAATTATAATTGTTTGATGATTTTATTGTATGATTTAAATTTTAATTAGACCTGTTTGATATGATTTAATTGTATGATTTTAATTTGAATTATAATTGTTTGATATGAAGATTGTATCGTAAGACTTTCATCTGACTTAGAATTTTTTTATACGAAGATTATATTGTGTGACTTTAATTTGGATTATAAATGTTTGATATGATTATTTTATTGTATGATTTTATTTTGTATTAAAATTGTTTGATATGATAATTTTATTCTATGATTTTATTTTGTATTAAATTGTTTGATTTGATAATTTTATTGTATGATTTTAATTTTAATTTTAATTGATTGATATGCTGATTTTACTGTATTATTTTAATGTAAATTATAATCGTTTTTGATTAATTTATGGTATGATATTAATTTGAATTATAATTGTTTTTGATGATTTTATTGTATGACTTGAATTTGAATTATAATTGTTTTATATGATGATCTTCTTGTAGGATTTTAATGTAAATTATTGTTTGATATGATGATTTTATTGTATGATTTTTATTTGAATTGTTTTGTGATTATTTTATTATATGAATTTAATTTGAATTATTTTGTGATTATTTTATTATATGAATTTAATTTGAATTATTGTTTGATATGATGATTTTGTTGTATGATTTTAATTTGAATTATAATTGATATGATGATTTTATTGTATGATTTTATTTGAATTATAATCGTTTGATATGATGATTTTAATTATAATTATAATTGTTTGATATGATTTTATTGTATGATTTGAATTTGAATTATAAATACGTTTTGTCATTTTTTTTGGCCTTTTTTGTGTATGAATTGTGCTCTATGAATAAAGTTGCCTTGCCTTTTCGTACAAAATCTAAGTTTGCCGAACAATAGCGCACATTTTCTGTTTCTTTCCTCACACAGATAAATGTTGAGATCATAGAGAAGTTAGGATACAGAATTAAAGACAACAAATCTCGAGCTGAATTGGGTGTTTGGTACAGATTTTGTTTTCTTCACGAAGCAGGGCTCATTTTGCACGCACTCAATTGATCAAAATGTAAGTTTGTTCAGTGCGTTTGTTTTTTTCCAGCATTTATTCTGTTACAACAAAATAAAAACAGCACCTGATATACGAAGACCTTGCCCCTGCTTCCACGGCATCTGTAACAGCTGACACTTGACCTCATATGCGCACATAGCTGCCCGGCATATGCCTGTATAGGATTATTTAATTTTGGACCGCCAGAATCGGCATTTGGGTCAGCAAGGTGAAATTACGACTGAAAACCTTTGAAAAGTTCACTTCATGTCCATCCCCTCCCATTTGGACGTTTCAAAGTGTAAAGTACGGTCCGCCTTGAAGACAGAATATTTTATTTTGAAATTAAACCGGAACATGTATTTTGTGTTTGTGCGTGACTTCCACACAGGCAATTTTTGCTCATTTAGGCTCCAGCGCCCCCCGCGACCCCGAAGGGATTAAGCGGTAGAAAATGGATGGATGGATGGATGGATGGATGGATGGATGGATGGATGGATGAAAAAATAAGGGCTCTGCGTATATTTAGCCGGTCAAAGCAGAGATGGACTGGTGAGATGGTGCAGAGGAAGAGGAGTGTCAAACGGAGAGACTGCGAGCTGTGACATCTGTAGTAAAGATATACGATTTTGTGGTAAGACTATAACAAGAACTGAGACGCTGTACACCCAAACGTGAATGCTGCAAATGGAAGGAAGCTCCCAAACCCAAACCAGACCCCTGGCACAGAGACAGACATCAATGACCAAGGCCTTTGAAAAACCTCAACAACAATTTCTGGTCCATCGACACATTCAGAAGACCATGGCAGACGTTCAAGGAGCCCAAATGACCTGATGGATGGTTTGGGCAGAGCTGTGGGCACTCGGACTTTGGCCATCTCGCAAATTGGATAACATTTCGGAGGAGTTGTCCACTTTGCAAGGCGAAACTCTGACCCAGAATGAATAACTAGAGCAGACGAACCGTGTTTACTCCCACTAACAAAGACAATTTGTTTTCACAGTTCGACTCCCTATGCACTGGCCCTAAATTGATGGCTGCAGCTCCGGAACGGATGCCCCAATTCCTCCCCTGTTGGAAGTCTCAAATTGTTGTGTGCCCTAACACGTGTTTTTCATATGTAATGTTGCTCAATTTTTTTCTGGTCTCAAACTGAGATCTGCTTTACTTTCCTCCTCGGTGAGAACCAATATGGATACAGAGCTAATGTTTCAACTTTGATGGCTTTAATTGAAATTACAGAAGAAAATACCAATGCAATAGATAGTAAAAAACGTGCAGCTGCAGTGCTGATGGATCTAACTAAAGCATTTGATCCTAAGGGTGTAACAGTACACAAAAATCTCGGTTCGGTACGTGCCTCAGTTTAGAGGTCACGGTTCGGTTAATTTTCGGTACAGTAAGAAAACAACAAAATGTAAATTTTCTGGTTATTTATTTACCAAATTTGTAAACAATGGCTTTATCCTTTTAACATTGGGAACACTATAATAATTCTGCCCAAAAATAGAAATAGCTCTGTGTTTGATGGATGAGAGCCACCACTAGGCTGATCAGTGCAACAGCAGGCAGTCATGAATGCTAAGCATAACAATAACATACATATAGGGACGGCGTGGCGCAGTGGAAGAATGGCCGTGCGCGACCCGAGGGTCCCTGGTTCAATCCCCACCTAGTACCAACCTCGTCATGTCCGTTGTGTCCTGAGCAAGACACTTCACCCTTGCTCCTGATGGGTGCTGGTTAGCGCCTTGCATGGCAGCTCCCTCCATCAGTGTGTGAATGTGTGTGTGAATGGGTAAATGTGGAAGTAGTGTCAAAGCGCTTTAAGTACCTTGAAGGTAGAAAAGCGCTATACAAGTACAACCCATTTATCATTTATTTATTTATATACACACACAGGGTCCATTGCCAGGGTTAATGTGGTCAACATATATAAAATAAAACTAAATAAGATAAGGCTCAGAATTGGTTTCTTAACAAAACCTTTCTACGAATAAATTGTAACATTAAACTGCTTCAAGTTGTTGCTCAGATTGAATAAAATGACAAAACCTTTCTTCTACATATAAAAAATGCAACATTAAACAGTTTCAAGTCAACTCAGCCTCAGATTAACTTTTCTTTTTCCCCCCATGCCTTTAACCCTGGTGACTTTCACTCAATCTTCATGTTTTTTGCCAGACAAATCAGTTTATCCACATTGTCTGCAGAAAGAGCAGACCTGCTTGCAGTTACAATGTCTCCAGCTGTGGAAAATACCCTTTCGCTGGGCACGGAGGGAGCAGGTATGGCAAGGTAGTGCCTGGCTAACTTGGCAGTAAGAGGATATATGGACTCATTGTTCTTCCACCATAGAAGTGGGTCAAAATCTAGTTTTTAATGCAATATGGTCTTAAATCTGCGGCTATAAAAACACCAAAGGCATTTGTTATTGCTTTAGCCCTGTCTGACTCGCCTAGGAAAGGCTGCTTGAATGCGGTGGGGAGCTGTGTTTGTTCGTCTTTCTCTTCGTTGAAGCGATGTTAACTTGGGTGTGGTGCGGCTTCAAATGGGTTAGCATGTTTGACGTGTTGCCAGAAGCTACCCTACCGCTGCTGAACAATGTCCTCCATTGTTGTATCGCATCGCGAAGCCGAAGTGTTCCCAAACAGGAGATCTTAACGAGGCAAGAGGGTCTTCCAGTTCTGACTTTTGCATGTTGTCTTAGCCCGGCTGTTGCTAGCATGCCGTGTGTTGTGCCTCAGTGTGCATTGTTTACACAACGTGCGGTACGCTACTTATGTCCGTCCGTGCGGTGCGCTACTTAATATGTTCGTGTTGAAACTCGTTCGGTGCACCTCTGTTCCGAACCAACCCCCTGTACCGAAACGGTTCAATACAAATACACGTACCGTTACACCCTTATTTGACACAATTAATCACAATATTTTAATCAAAAAACTAGAACTGTATGGCATCAGAGGGTTGGTCTTAAACTGGATTAGAAGTTATTTAACGAACAGGAAACAATACGTGAAGCTAGGCGACAACGTCTACAACGCTAAATATATCCTGTGGTGTACCTCAGGGATCAATACTCGGACCAAAATTGTTCAATCTCTATATTAATGACATTTGTAAAGTTACAAAAGATTTCAAGTTAGTATTATTCGCGGATGACACAACAGCGTTTTGTTCAGGAGAGAACACACAGAAGCTAATACAAAAAATAACAGAAGAAAGGAACACATTAAAAAGATGGTATGACAAAAACAGACTCTTTGAATCTCAGTAAAACTAAAATGATGCTATTTGGTAACAGTAGAAGAGAAAGTCTACGGAATAGAAATCGAAATTGAAAGAGTAAATAAAACCACATTTCTAGGTATAATGATTGAACTGGAAATCTCATGTAATAAATATACAACATAAAGTAGCAAGAAACACGTCAATAATGAATAAAGCAAAACATGTTCTAGACCAAAAATCCCTCCATATTCTCTACTGCGCGCTAGTGTTACCATATCTGAGTTACTATGTAGAAATATGGGGAAATAACTACAAAAGTACACTTCATTCATTAACGGTGTAACAAAAAAGATCATTTAGAATAATACATAATGTTGGATATAGAGAACATACAAACCCTTTATTCATTGAATAAAAATATAAATTGAATAAAAATACTGAAATTCGACACGATATAGTGAATTTGCAAACAGCTAAAATTATACACAAAGCAAACTATAATCTGCTACCCAATAATAAACAACAATTCTTCTCAACAAAAGAGGAGAAATATAATCTTAGAGAGAAATGTAATTTAAAACATTTGTATGCACGTACAACACTTAAGACCTTCAGTATAACAGTATGTGGAATTAAATTATGGAATGGATTAAGCAAATAAATCAAACAATGTACTGATATGATCCACTTCAAGAAACTCTTCAAACTTAAAGTGCTTACAAAATACAAAGAAGAAGAACCATGATAAACATTCTGAATTTATTTCATCCATCCATTCATTTTCTAGATAATCTTACTCATCTCCATCCATCCATCCATTTTCCCTTTCGGGGTGCTGGAGCCTATATCACCATTTGAAATATAACTTACTTCACCAAATGTTATTTATTTATTTATTTTTATTGTTATTACCTATGGAGTATATTGTGAATACATTGAGAACAGGAAGTTAACAAAAGTGTTAGCAACTGCTATGTAAAGGAAAAGGGGTAGCATTAAATCAACTCTGCTTCTTCCTACTCCTTTTCGAACATGTTAAATAGAGAAACTGGAAATTGTGATGTATCATGTTGTATGCATGCATGTTCCAAATAAACTCAAACTCAACTCCTCCTCCCCCATGTTTACCTTTCCCCTACGTTTATTACCAACAATCAGTTTTCCTGTTCCGTCTCACCTGGATACTGTTTGTCTGTTCTTTGACGCGTTTGTAGTAAACATGAAATGTTGTTGTACTTGTTAAGTGCAAATACAATAAAGTTCTATTCCAGTCCACTCCATTTAAATAGTACGGACCGTACCACTTTTATTCTTGTTATCAGTCGCTTAGTATATCACGCACACCTCGACAACTAATAGTACACACTAGGGTTGCCCCGATACCAATATTTTGGTAGAGATACCAAAATATATTTTCTAAATAAAGGTGACCACAAAAAAAATGCATTATTGGCTTTATTGTAACAAAAAATCTTACGATGTACACATGTTTCTTATTGCAATCGAAGAACAATTTTGTCTTTAAATAAAATAGTGAACATACTAGACAACTTGTCTTTTAGTAGTAAGTAAACAAACAAAGGCTCCTAATTAGTCTGCTGACGTATGCAGTAACATATTGTGTCATTTATACACCTATTATTTTGTCCACATTATGAGGGACAAACTGTAAAAATGGATCATTAATCCACTTGTTCATTTACTGTTAAAATCTGCTTATTTTCCGTTTTAGAATGTTCCATCTACACTTCTGTTAAAATGTAATAATCACTCATTCTTCTCTTCTTTGATACTTTACATTAGTTTTGGATGATACCACAAATTTGGGTATCGATCCGATACCAAGTAGTTACAGGATCATACATTGGTCATATTCAAAGTCCTCATGTGTCCAGGGACGTATTTCATGACTTTATAAACATATGAATTTTAAAAAAAGGAAAAAAGATTTTGTGACGATAAAAAATATTGATGTAATCGTAGTAGTATCGACTAGATACGTTATTGTATTAGGTATCATTACAGTGGATGTTAGGAGTAGATCCACCCATGGCATTTGTTTAGATTCAGGGAGGGGTGCTAGCTTGCTGTTAGCGTTCAGCTATTGTATCCTCCTACAGTGTGTAGCGAGGCATGTTTAGCTATTCTTCGTTTTGGTTACTTTATTTGTCGCCATGGAGGCCAGGATTAGTGATTTAGAAGTAGCTAAAACACTGCCGACTGCGGATGGATGTTAGCCGTTAGCTAGCTAGCCATGTCTTAAAGGGGAACATTATCACAATTTCAGAATGGTTAAAACCATTAAAAATCAGTTCCCAGTGGCTTATTTTATTTTTCGAAGTTTTTTTCAAAATTTTACCCATCACGCAGTATCCCTAAAAAAAGCTTCAAAGTGCCTGATTTTAACCATCGTTATATACACCCGTCCATTTTCCTGTGACGTCACATAGTGAAGCCAACACAAACAAACATGGTGGAAAGAACAGCAAGCTATAGCGACATTAGCTCGGATGTAGACTCGGATTTCAGCGGCTTAAGCGATTCAACAGATTATGCATGTATTGAAACGGATGGTTGTAGTGTGGAGGCAGGTAGCGAAAACGAAATTGAAGAAGAAACTGAAGCTATTGAGCCATATCGGTTTGAACCGTGTGCAAGCGAAACCGACGAAAACGACACGACAGCCAGCGACACGGGAGAAAGCGAGGACGAATTCGGCGATCGCCTTCTAACCAACGATTGGTATGTGTTTGTTTGGCATTAAAGGAAACTAAAAACTATGAACTACGTTTACAGCATATGAAATACATTTGGCAACAACATGCACTTTGAGAGTGCAGACAGCCCAATTTTCATCAATTAATATATTCTGTAGACATACCCTCATCCGCGCTCTTTTCCTGAAAGCTGATCTGTCCAGTTTTGGAGTTGATATCAGCAGGCCAGGGAAGCTAGGGTTGATATTCTTCTCTTGATCATCTTCGGTGGCATAAGGGACGGTGTGAGCCAAGACATCCAGGGGGTTTAGCTCGCTCCTCTGCGGGAACAAACTGCCACCATTGCTTGCCGTGCTAGCGAGGGCCTTTGTCCCTGAATTGCTCACACACTCCGGCAGATTCAATGGGGGTCTGGCGGCAGATTTCTTTGACTTTATCGTTGGAAATGCATCTGCTTTGAGTGTCGCAGGATATCCACACATTCTTGCCATCTCTGTCGTAGCATAGCTTTCGTCGGTAAAGTGTGCAGAACAAACGTCCAATTTCTTGCCACTTTCGCATCTTTGGGCCACTGGTGCAACTTGAATCCGTCCCTGTTCGTGTTGTTACACCCTCCGACAACACACCGACGAGGCATGATGTCTCCAAGGTACGGAAAACAGTCGAAAAAACGGAAAATAACAGAGCTGATTTGACTCGGTGTTTGAGAAAATGGCGGATTGCTTCCCGATGTGACGTCACAACGTGACGTCATCGCTCCGAGAGCGAATAATAGAAAGGCATTAAATTCGCCAAAATTCACCCATTTAGAGTTCGTAATATCGGTTACAAAAATATATGGTCTTTTTTCTGCAACATCAAGGTATATATTGACGCTTACATAGGTCTGGTGATAATGTTCCCCTTTAAAGCACCTCTTCCTGAAAGCATTTCAGTGTTATAACTTCACATTTATCTTTAGTTTTTAGGCCAAAAATGAGTCTGTTCTCCCTTTTCTGTCTACACACTGTGTCTGTTTGTACGTACTCTGTGATTATGCGCTGCCGAACATGCTTCTCCGCTCCTAAAAACCAGCATGTAATGCCCGTAAAAAAAAAAAAAATGGGGAACCGGTACTTTTCAAACAGAGTTTAGTACTGTTTTTTAATCATTCATACTATATTAGTATCAGTACACCGTACAATGCTAGTACACACAATTACACAAACTCTTGAGCATATGTTAGTTGGATCATAGTAGATCAGGCCCAAAGTTTCTTTCTTGGGAATATAAATCCTAACATTGTGTCTTTGTAGCTCATTCAGATGAGTAAAGTTGGTCAGTAGGAAAACTTGGACCTAAAAATCTTCCCTGGGGGATCTACAAGAACTCTCCCCACTACCTTGTCATATACTTTTTTTTTAGTCTATTTGCTACACGGCCAAATTTTCCGTCTGGCTGCTTTCTGCTTGTCTTACACATTCTTCCCGTTCATTTCTTATACATGCCAAGCTCTCTAGCAGCGTCTCGTCTTTGCCAGACGGACCCATTCCATTTGTGTTTACGAGCAGCAGAGATTGTGTCCTCGTCTCAACAAGAACGACCCCGCCACTCCGTTGGCATGAATAAAAAATCGCGGCGAAACGACAGATGCGGCATTCCGTGGCCCCTGCTGTTGATGCGGGAGACGAGGTTTTAAACAGGTGCATTATGAAAGCTAACACCGTGCGAGTGCTAAATCTGTCTGCCGCAGTCAAGTACTGACAAACATGATCTAGAAAAACTGCATCACTCTTCCTATGCCATTTCAGTTCAGAACATAGTCAGACACAGACCAACTTGGTAGATCTGTCAGCAAATAGAGCAACCATCCAGGAACATGAGAGTTTCTGGTTGGATTCCAACTCCCGCCATCCTAGTCATTGCCGTTGTGTCCTTGGGCAAGACACTTTACCCACCTTGCTCTCAGTGCCACTCACACTTGTATAAATATAGCTTACCACAGCCAAGCTTCAATAGGCCTTTTTTCACCCATGGTTCAGGACTTTCAAGTTCGGGGAATCTTCAGTTCCTGGATCTACATGTTCCTGTAGAAGTGTGTGGTTTGTGTTTCCACCACACTTCACAGTTCTGGTAGTTTATACAAATTAGTCTGATGACATATGAAGGATGAGAATCAGCACCTCCAAGTCCGAGTCCATGGTTCTCGCCCGGAAAAGGGTGGAGTGCCATCTCCGGGTTGGGGAGGAGACCCTGTCCCAAGTGGAGGAGTTCAAGTACCTCGGAGTCTTGTTCACGAGTGAGGGAAGAGTGGGTCGTGAGATCGACAGGCGGATCGGTGTGGCGTCTTCAGTAATGCGGACGCTGTATCGATCCGTTGTGGTGAAGAAGGAGCTGAGCCGGAAGGCAAAGCTCTCAATTTACCGGTCGATCTACGTTCCCATTCTCACCTATGGTCATGAGATTTGGGTTATGACCGAAAGGACAAGATCACGGGTACAAGCGGCCGAAATGAGTTTCCTCCGCCGGGTGGCGGGTCTCTCCCTTAGAGATAGGGTGAGAAGCTCTGCCACCTGGGAGGAACTCAAAGTAGGGCCGCTGCTCCTCCACATCGAGAGGAGCCAGATGAGGTGGTTCGGGCATCTGGTCAGGATGCCACCCGAACGCCTCCCTAGGGAGGTGTTTCGGGCACGTCCGACCGGTAGGAGGCCACGGGGAAGACCCAGGACACGTTGGGTAGACTATGTCTCCCGGCTGGCCTGGGAACGCCTCGGAATCCCCAGGGAAGAGCTGGACGGAGTGGCTCGGGAGAGGAAAGTCTGGGCTTCCCTGCTTAGGCTGCTGCCCCCGCGACCCGACCTCGGATAAGCAGAAGAAGATGGATGGACATATGAAAGAGTGGTTTACTATATTTCTACGCCGGTAGAAATTTAGAAATATACCAGTACAGTATTAGGTCAAATGTATTCTACTAAAGTGTAAATACAAATCAGAATCCGTTTTTTTGGCCAAGTATGTTTAAAGGACAATTAATCTGATTTGGTAGACTGTGCTCTTTGGTTTATGTAATAGCAATAAGAAAATATTTTTTTTTAAAAAGCCAAAAAAAAGGTCAGGCTTATGTCCACAGTGTTTAAGTCATCCTCTCAGAAAATGATGAATTCATGAGAGTCAGTTGATTCCTTGTGGTCCATTTCAGCTGTAAATAACATTATATCAATAAATGTCCAGGTTTACCTCAAGGTGACGATACAAACATAATGGATTTAGCGTTAGCTTGTTAGCATTCTGTTCACTCGGGTTGAGGCTAATAACTACACAAATGGAGTGTCACTGACTACTTTTACAACATGTAATAAAGTAAACAGTACATATTTGATTTGATTTGCCTTTGTTCCACCTCCTTTATTTTACATTTGTCCGACAAAGTCTAAGTAGTAAGTAGCTGAGGTTGCCGCTTCGAAGTCCGGCTGAATACTTGCAAATGTTTAAAAGTGTCTGTCCACTTCTCGTAGCTGTGCGTATTGAAATTAAGTTGATAAAAATATTAAACTGCATAGAGTTTAAAGACTACGGCGTATAAAAACACTGCAAGGTAGTTCCACTGATCAGCGTTCTTCAGCAAAAAGATGCCCCACCAAAGTCTCTGCAAGTCGAAAGTTCTTTTCCTTCTTCCCTTTGTTGGTAAAATACACAAGAAATGAAAAAATAAACACAAGAAATGAGACATGAACATGTCGTCTGGCAGACTGTAATGGCGGCAGTGTGTTCGAAAACAACGTTTTTAAGAAGGCCCCAGCTGTGTTCGACCAATCAGCGGTCGACAACACAGGCCGTCCCCTCGAAAGTTCCTGGAACTATTCGAAAGTTCCACCTCGTTATTCAGAACTGAAAAGTAGTCCTCTAAGAACTAAATCTACTCGGGGTTTTGGTGGAAACGCAGGGGGAACTTTAATAACCCAGGTAAATGTATGGGTTTCTTAATGCAACGTGCTTTGAGACATTTGTGAAAAAGTGTGATATAAATATATTTGTATTTCATTGGTCTAACATTACACTAATTGGTTACATCCGGAAGTGTGTCTTTTTTTTTTCCCAACACCCCCATGTCCAGCTCACAAGTGCTTCATCGTAGAATTGCTTGATTGCAACTAGGGCTGGGTTTGTCTATGTGCGATATAGAAAATGACTATATCGTGATATCGAGTATACGTTCTCACGCAGTTGCTTTTAGCTGTGGACATTACACTACAGGCTCTTCTCACTCTGTCTTGTCTGTCCTTCTCACAGACAGCAAGCGCACCTTCTTACACACGTCACATACTGTCACGACATACGTCACATACGTATACGTCCTCCCCGAGCAGAGAGGTAGCAGCATGGCTAACGTTAGCTGTGATGCTAGCGCAGTGGTGCGAGCGCTAATACAAGAGAAAGAAGGTGCGAATCTGGTAACAAATGGAGGAATAAATAATTCCTAGGAAAAACAGCAGGGGGTCCATCGTCTGGCGGTGGTTTGGCTTCAAGTGGGAATATGTTGAACAGACAACCGTAATTTGTCAAGTGTGGGGCAAAAGCGTTGCTATAAAAAGTAGCATTACTGCTGTAACAAACAGTTCAGAGTGTCCCAAGTAACCGGAGTGTGTTAGGTAAGGAGGAGGATTTTTGTCCCTCCAGAGTTGCCGTAGGGCTGTGACGTAGTGACGTAGGGTTGTGTGGTTGTGGAAGGAGGTGTGTGATGTTGACATTAAAGAAGCGGTGGCTACCGAACCTGCTCTAATGTCTCCCGTTTATCATTTTATTAGATAAGTACACTGTATAGGCCAGGGGTCGGCAACCTTTACCAGTCAAAGAGCCATTTTGACCAGTTTCACAAATTAAAGAAAACAACGGGAGCCACAAAAATCTTTTGAAATTTAAAATGAAATGACACTGCATACAAAATGTTTTTTTTGCTTTGTGTTATGTATAAACCAAGGGTCTCGGACACGCGGCCCACACCTTAATATGAAAATTGAATGTTAGTGCGGCCCGCAGGTTTTTATATTGTCAACCCTCCCGATTTTACTGGCAGACTACGAATATCAGGGCAAATGTTCTCTCGAACGTGCCGTGATGGTACAGCATTTAGCGCCCACTACAACCAGCGTGCCGGCCCAGCCACACGTTGAATGGGGCTTATGCTTGCTCACGTAA